>NW_019154094.1:34959542-35122695 GCF_002288905.1 Enhydra lutris kenyoni | reverse complement strand
TAGATAAGCTATCTAGCTGATCTCCCGCTACCTGAAGTAGTCTCAGCCTGCTACTTCTCCGCCATCTTGACTCCTCCCCCCGACTGATAGGTTATTAGAGAAAGAAGAGGTTAGATTAAGTGAAAACAGTTATTACTTGTTACATCTGGGTGATTTGGCTAAATTAATAGTGGTGTTAAGTGCATAATTCAGAAAGTGTTGTAAAAAGGTGTGAGCCAGTAACATAATTGTCCTTAAATGAAACGGGACATTACCAATCTAATTTTGTATTTTTTTCCTCATGATTTTAGGGCTCTACCTGGAAATACTTTCAAATTCTCCAAAATACACCCAGCTTGGGTCATTCTCAATATTTGTGTTTATATGAGACAAACACTTCCAAGCTGTATTATGTGAGTTTGGCTGTATTATTTGCCCTTCCCCTTTCCCACCTGTATTGAGTTGAATGTAGCCATCCATAAAAAGATATATGCAAGACCTAACTCTAGTACCTGTGGATATGACCCCATTTCCTTGTTTAGAGAAAGAGTCTTTGCAGATGCAAGTAACTGACAGATCTCTAGTTGAAGTCATCCTGGATTAACTGGGTGGGCCCTAAAGCCAATTATAAGGTCCTTATAAGACATGCAGGGTATAAGACCATAAGAAGACTGAGGCAGAGACTGGAGTGATTTGCCTATAACCCCAGGGACACAGTGATTGTAGCAGTCACCACAAGCTAGGAGAGAGTTATGGAACAGATTCTCCCTCAGAGCCTCTAGAAGCTTGCTCATACCTGGATTTAGATTCTTGGTCTCCAAAATTGTAAGATAATAATTTTCCATTATTTTGAGCCACCTATTTGTGGTAATTTGCTACAATAGCTCTAGGAAGCTAATATACCACCTTCTATTAGGCATTTTGTAGGTCACAGCATGATGGAATAGAGGTATTGGATTTAGAAGTAGGAAACATAGTTTCTAAGCTTAAGGCTGCTATTGGTAGCTGTGTGACCTTGGGTGTGTCACAACCTCTCTCTGAACCATAAAATGAAGACTTGGAAATCCCTTTCAAATCCTTCTAGGTCTACTCTTATTATCCTACTTAAAAAAACAAACTGGAAAACTGTACAAAACATAAAATAATGCTTTTTGGAGAGTGGACAACAGGCAGCATAGGAATGTGTTGACTGAGAAAAGAGAGAGAGAAAAAGAAAAGATGAGCTTTAAGATTATTCCTGCTTGGGACACCTGGGTCGCTCAGTGGGTTAAAGCCTCTGACCTCGGCTCAGGTTATGGTCCCAGGGTCCTGGGATCGAGTCCTGCATCGGGCTCTCTGCAGAGCAGGGAGCCTGCTTCCCTTCCTCTCTCTCTGCCTGCCTCTCTGCCTACTTGTGATCTCTGTCTGTCAAATAAATAAATAAAAATCTTTAAAAAAAAAAAAGATTATTCTAGCTTTTGCTTCCAGGCACTTTATGCACTGTATCCCAGAGATGGGGAGTCAAAACAAAGCCCGGCAGCATTGCTTAGTTGAAAAGAAAAATGTTGGAATTTTTGTAGGATAGGGAACTGGAATTTGTGGTACAGAGTGCCAGAGAGGAGAGAATTATGCAGAAAGACAGCTCCAAAAATCTGCATAGTATTCCCCTTGAACCATTGCTGGATACTAAGATGTAAATGCATATGGTGAAATTTCACAATGATGGACAATGGAGTGACAGGATAGTGGTGAGCTACATGGTTTCCTGATCTCACACAGCCTGGAAGCTGTTTTAGTTCCAACCAGTCATATTGGAGAGACTTCATTGAACACTCAGCATATCATTAAAGACACCATAAGAGTTATGTCTTAGTAGTAGGACTAAACTAACTTTAAATAAAGAATATTCTTGACCTACCTTAACAGAACAGAAGAATAAATGTTGAAAAGATCAGGTCCGTTTGCAAGCAATGTTAACTGCCTACCAAAAGAAACTTCAACACTCTTTAAAGGAATGCAACAAAATCCAGACACTCAATAATATAACATTTTTAAAGTCCATTATCTCAGAAAAAATTATTAGACATTTTAAGTAGCAGGAAATTGTGACTCATAATCATTTGGTAGAGTCGACCTAGGAATGTTAGAAACAATGGAATGAGCAGACAAAGATTTTAAAATAGCTCTAGTAAATGTCCTCAGATTTAAATGAAATTGTGAATGTAGTAATAGGATAAATGGAAGATATTTAAGAAGTATCAGATGGAACTTCTAAAATGTAGAAATGCCATTTCAGAAAGGAAAAATTAACAGCAAGTGAATCACACTCTTCACCCCCCACCCCTGAAAAAGAGATCATAGAACTTGAAGACACAGCAGTAGAAACTATTAAACTGAAGCACAGAGAGAAAAAAAAAAAGTTTTAAATGTAATTAACAGACACTAAATGAGCTTCTGGGACCACAGGCAGTTTAACATATATAATTGGAGTTCCAGAAAGAAAGGATGGGACAGGTACATAAAAAAAAAATAATAATAATAATAGGTGAAAAATCTCCAAAGTTAAAGAATATCTTTCAGTCTTCTGATCTAAGTAGTTCAATGAGTCCCAAGCAGAAAAAAACAGAAAGAAAACTACACCAAAGTATATCATAATGAAATTATTGAAAACCTGTGATTAAAAAAAGTCTTAAGAAAGCTAAAGAGAGGCACATTACCCACAGAGGAACAAAATAAGAATAATCACTGATTTCTTGTTAGAAATAAGGCAATACAAAAGAAAATGGAATGGCATCTTTAAAATGCTGGGCAGAAAAAAAAAACACTTAGAATTCTATGTCCAGTGGAAAATATCCTTCAAAAATAAATGTGAAATAAAGAAATTTTCAGATAAACAAAAGCTGAGAGAATTCATTGCCAACATATTTGTACTCCAATAAATGATAAAAGAAGTTTCAGGATGTAGGAAAATGATACCAGATAGAACCTTGGATCTACAAAACAGAATTAAGGGCTCAGAATATGGTAAATATGTGGGAAAATATAAATACAAATAATTTATTTCCTCATGTATACATATATTTCTTTGAAGAATAATTTTCTTTTTTTTTAAGATTTTATTTATTTATTTGACAGACAGAGATTACAAGTAGGCAGAGAGGCAGGCAGAGAGAGAGGGAGAAGCAGGCTCCCTGTCGAGCAGAGAGCCTGATGCAGGGCTCGATCCCAGGACCCTAGGATCATGACCTGAGCCAAAGGCAGAGGCTTAACCCACTGAGCCACCCAGTGCCCCAAGAATAATTATCTTTATAGCAAAAATAATGTAGAATTTATAGCATATTTAAGAATAAAATATGACAATAGCAGAATGGATAGGGAGGAGAAATGTAAGCATTCTGTTGTAAGGGTCTTCCATCGTATGTGAAGTGGTTTAATATTATTTGAAGGTAGACTGTGATAAAATGAAGATGCATATTTTAATTCTAAAGCACAAAAGTTTTACTGTAATAGTCTCCTAACTAATCTTCTGTCCTGAATTTTGTAACTAAATTAAATCATATCACATCTCAGGTTAAAACTCTCCAAAGACTTTCCATGTTAGAGTAAAAGCTGAAGTTTTATAAATCTATACTTAATCTAATCCAAATCTGCTTCTCTGATCACATCTCCAACCTCCTTGCCTCTCACTCACTCTTTTATAGCCATGCTGGTCTCCTTGTTATTTTTGTTTGTTTGTTTTTAAAAGATTTTATTTATTTATTTGACAGACAGATATTACAAGCAGGCAGAGAGGCAGGCAGAGAGAGAGGAGGAAGCAGGCTCCTTGCTAAGCAGAGAGCCCGATGTGGGGCTCAATCCCAGGACCCTGGGATCATGACCCGAGCCGAAGGCAGAGGTTTTAAACCACTGAGCCACCCAGGCGCCCCTCTCCTTGTTATTTTTTGAACTTGACTGGCAAGGTCTCTCCTTAGGGTTTTTATACTTACTGTGTCCTTTGCCTCTAACACTTTTCATCCCAAATATCTTTTTTTTCAAATCTCTTTTTAGGCTTTACTTGCTCACTGGTATCTTCTCTGAGCACTGATTTATAATTGTAAACCTGGGGTGCCTGGGTGGTTCAGTTGGTTAAGCCTCCAACTCTTGGTTTTGGCTCAGGTCGTGATCTCATAGGTTGTGAGAATCGAGCCAGGCATTGGACTCCCCGTTCAGTGCAGAGTCTGCTTGAGATTCTCTCCCTCTGCTCCTACCCCCATATGTGCTCTCTCTCGTTTTCTCTCTCTCTCTCTCAAATAAATAAATAGATCTTTTAAAAAATAAAACAAAATGGTTAACCTACCATTTGCTTTCCTGACACTCCCTGTACCTCTTCCTTTGAGTACCTGGTAGTACTTCTATTTTCTTTGTAGTATTTTCCTTGGCTTAATTGTCCTTGTAGTACTTATTTTCTAAGGCATTACAAACTTTCTTATTTATTTTATTTATTTTAAGTCTCTCTCCACAGAGTCCATCACAACATAACCTTTACTTGAACAGGTTTCCTGTTTTTCTCTTTCTCCTCTATTTTCTTTTTGTTCACTGATGAATCCATATGGCCTAGAATATTGTCTAATATATAGTAACTACTCAATAAGTATTTGGTCAAATGACAGGATCTGCAACCAAAAGCTTGGAAACTCCAGGAAGAGTACCCAAACTCCTTTTTGTTTTGTTTTGTTTTGTTTTGTTATAGCTGCCCCTGTGTATTAGAACCTGTACCTAGTATATAACACAAGGCACTTTTCCTGCCCTCTTCAACAATTTCCCGACCATCTCCCTGCCCTCGTTTGCCTTAAGGCTGCAAAGGATTGGAAAGATGTTCCTTACCACAAAAAGAGAGACTTGAGAGCCCCACTCTAGGCTTTTTTATTTGCCCTGACAAATATGACAATCTGTTTTTATCTTTAAAGCATTTGTGTGTCTGGAAAGTAGCCACTCTGAGAAGGCTGGTTTTTCTGTATTTCAAAGGGAATTTGTGGTCTTTTTTGGGTTTTGATTTCTATCTTTTTGAAAAGTCGGCGCCTGCAGCTCTGTTGCACTCAAGGCTTGAAATCTTTCATCCCTGACAGTAGGAGGATAAAAGGGGGCTCATCATGGTCTACCAAGAAGACTTTAGCTTCACATACCTCTGGATGTAAGCAAAGGCCAAAAACAGACTGACCACAAGACTCTTGCTGTTTCCTGGGATCAGGGTTGAGGAAAAGAGTCCAGTTTGCCCCACAATAATTTATTTTTCAGACATAGCATTTTGAAGGGCCAGGTAGTTTCCAGAGAGAATCTGTTTCCCAGTCTGCCTCTTTGCCTCATGATTGGAGCTCTGGTAGGAAAGCTTAGAGCGCTTTGAATACAGCCTCAGCCTTTAGCAGTCAAGTTCCTTGGTATCTAGGACACTGAACGAGAAGGGCAACACAAGACAAATGGGCAGATGTTCAATGGTTGAAGGTGCAGTTTGTGTGTACAGCCTACTTCACTACTGATTAAGTACCTTTTAGGTAATATTTTTGCACCATATCTGAAGGTTAAGAGATTAGGAGGCTGTTTGCTATTTTAAGCTGGCTTTATCTTTACATGTAGCCAGACAGATGAACAGTGGTAGTTTTCATTAGTACATTTAATTTTCTTTTGAGTTGATTACCAAAATAGCAGTGCTTCTCCATTCCCCTAACATATTCAGTGCAGCTAATGCATAAGATTCATTTCTTTAGTATTAATGAATAAGACTTCTGGGCTCAGGACTTCTGAGCATCTGTTGAGGGTTAGATGTATTAGCTATTGTGCCAACAGATAACAAACTAAATTTTATCCTCCCTTTCTTGACTCTTTCCCTAGATTTGAGCTTGTTTTGTGGCATCCTAGAGGGATAACATGCTGTGAAATAGAAATTAAAAAGACAGGGTGAGACAAAGCCTGTCTTGGTATACGGTCAGGAAGGGGATCCAAGTGACTTTGTCAGGACTTATCTCTTCCTCAAATTATTTTTCTCTGTGGATATCTTATTTTCCTGTAGATGTGAAAGAGAGATAAATCCTGATAACCTTACTTGGGTTCCTGGATCCAGCCATGCCTGAAGCCATAGTAGCCTTTAACTTTGAAGTTATGTGAGCCAATGAATTCCCTTTTATTATTCAAGTTAATAGAAGTTGAATTTAATTTCTCTTGGTTGCAACCAAAAGAGTTTTGAATAAAAAAATTAAAGCATGAAAAGCATATTGAAGTTATCTGAAACTTTTGTAAATTGTTTGGACAATTACTCTCTTAGGATAAAAGCATCTCTAATCTTAAAAATATGACCCTGGTTAGAATAAAGGAGATGTATGATACTTTAACCCCAGTCACCAACCTGATTGTATCCCTTACCTAGTTGAAACCCTTCCTCCTCGGACCCAGTCTTTCTTCTTATAGCAGGGAAGAGATGCTAGCAGTATTTGATTCAAATCCTTTTGTCTCAGTGAATCAGATTCTAAGCCCTTCCTCCCTTAGCTCTAAATCTAAAAATCCTTAGATGATAGACTTTGACTCAGTTGCATCACACATCCAGTTTTGATGTGAGGGAGGCAGAGTAATATGATCTTTAGTCCTATTAGAATCAAACATTTAAATCTGGGGAGACATTATTTAGTTAAATTTAGGTAGTGATTTTTATTTTATTTTTTTCTTTTATCATTTGCTTACTTGTGCATAAAATACCACTTGTGAAAAAGGGAGCATTTTCACTGAATGAATGAGATGGTCATGTGAGTAAGTGTTGACCCCAATGCCAAAATTTAATAAATTTATCTCCATATTATTATTTGCATGTTGCAGTCTCTTGGGGTGGATAGAGCTAGAGTCATCTCACCTGTTCATTTAAGAGAACTGAAGCTCAGGATAGATTAGGAAGTTAGTCAGTACTTTTAAGGAGAACCAAGCAGAAGAGCAAAAGTAATTTAATGTATACTCCTTTTATGTCTACTTTTTTAGGGAAAGGGGTTAACATCTTATGGGTAAGAATAAAGTATTAAAATATAAATACTGGGGTGCCTAGGTGGCTCAGTTTGTTAACTGTCTGACTCTTGGCTTTGGCTCAGGTTATGATCTCATGGGTTGTGGGATAGAGCGCTGTGTTAAGCTCCCCACTCAGCAGAGAGTCCTGCTTGAAGATTCTTTCTCTCTGCCCTTCCCCCAACTCTTGTGCTCACTCAAACTCTTTCTTTCTTTAAAATAAATACATAAATCTTTAAATAAAACAAAATAAAATAAAAATATTAAAAACAGTGCATAGTCCATAATTTGTAGTGTGTTACCAACAGCAAAATTTAAAAATGTAAATTAGGCTTCTCCTATTTTTTCTTCTACTTTCCTTAACTTTTCTAAATTCCACTTTACTCCTTGTGGAATGAGCAAGAGTCAATAGACCAAAAGTATTTATTCAGCCCGTCTTTAGATTAAAAAGTTCTTAAAAACAAAAGTCTTACGTAGTTTCTTTGTTCACCCACAGTAATTAACTCAGAGGCTCACACAGAACAAGAAATACTTGCTGAATGAATATAAAAATGAATAAGTGAATAAGTAAATGAATGAATAAGTGATTGAACAAGTAAGTGAAGGAAAAAGGCCATGGTCTATTCTGATTTTCTTACTTAAATGGGCTGTATTAGAAAAATATATGCAGCCATGAGAGCAAAGCAATCTCTTCATGTATTTTCTTTTTAGAGTTGCATTTTGCTATATAACTAATACTTTCCTTTGAAGAAAAATACTGTGGCTCTTTGATTATCACTGCATAACTAACCACCCTTAAACATAGTGGTTTAAAACAATGATCGTTTATTATTCTTTCCCTCTTCTGTGGGTTGACTGGACTCTGTTGGGTTATTCTGCTCCATGTGGTGTTGATTGGAGCTATTGTGATCACGATGTTCTACTGGCCAGGGATTGTCAAGATGGTTTACACACATAGCTGGCATTTGATGTTGGCCTACCTATTCAGGCTATGAACTGGAATATCTTAGTTTTTTTCCATGTAGTCTCTCATGTGGCTTGGGCTTCTCTGTGACAGAATAGTCCCAAGAATGTTCCAAAGGTGTGATAACAGAAATCTGCAGATCTCCTTAGCCTGACCTGGGAAGTGACTTAGGCACTTCTACTATATTCCACTGGTCAAATTAAGTCACAGGGCAAGCCCAGTTTCAGAGAAGAGAAAATGGACTTTATTTCCCAATTTGTAGAGCAGCAATTTGCAGCCATCTTTCTCCTACAGTGGCATATCTTTAAGAAAAAGAATCATTTGGTGAATGCATACATATCTGAATGAATAAATGAAGGAAACAGCATGTCCACATTCTAATCTTGGCTCCATCATTACCTAATGTTTGATCTGGTCGAGTGATTTAAGCTTTGTGAACCTCAGTTTTCCAAACTGTGAGTTGGGTTTTTTGAGGATTAAATGAGGTCCAGTAGATAAAGCACTAAGCCTAGATACTCAGGTCCATAGTATTTATTCATGGAATTGTTAACTGTTGTTGTTATTGTTATTATTTTCACTGTTATTGTTAAAATATAAAAGCCAACTGAATTTTAATTACAGATAGGCATGTGATACTTCCCAGTGTGTACTTTGGTGTAATAATGTTTGGCCTGGAGAACTTCTGGTACTGAGTGATTGAGTCTTACCATTTATGTAATTAAATAATTTGTTACCCTCAGTGCTATAGGCTTCACACAGAAACAAAATGTCATTAGTAGGTCATTGTGATCTTTCAGATCCCCATGAATAGGTAAAACTCTGATGGCTTTGATTTCAAGCATTGATTTGGGTTATTGACTTCTAATAATAAGAGTAAATTAAATATCATTTCCATTTGGAGGGCAAATGGTGTGAAAGAACAAACATATCTGTGTACCTTTAAGTTGTTAGAAGCATCCATGTAATTTGACAAAAATTACCTCATGGATAGAGCTGCAAAGTGATACTGGTCAGGAAGCAAGCATTAAAACACATGATAAATGTGCAATTTATTGTACCATTATATTAATCTCGCTGTGCATAAGGGCTGAATGTTAGTTGATATCCATAGCAGAAAAGAAACAATGATTAAAATGGAGCTCTTCCCACCCAAATCTGTTCCTATTGCAGTTTTAGAGATGCCTGCATAAATTGCTCAAGCTGAAAACAGAGCCCCTCTCTGTCTTAACCCTAGTCTTACCCAGTCCAAAAGCTGGTAATTTAAGGTTTATCTTCAAATGTATATTCCAATTTGACTAATTCTTTCCATTTTTCACTTTTAATCCTAATCCCAAACTCATCATATCTAACCTAGATTATAATGATAGCTCCTGATACATCCTACTTCCACGTTTGCCTCCCTCCTTTTCCTTCTGTGCACAGCCACCTGAAAGTTCTTTAAAACCTTCCAGGGGTGCCTTGGTGGCACAGTCTGTTAAGCCTCTGATTCTGGGTTTCAGCTCAGGTCCTGATCTCAGGGTTGTGAGATCAAGCCCTGCTTTGGACTCTGTGCTCAGCATGGAGTCTGCTTGAGATTCTCTCCCTCTCCCTCTGCCCTTCCCCCCCATGCACTCATTCTCTCTCTCTAAAATAAATCTTAAAAACAAAAAGCAAAACAAAACAAAAAAACTTCCAGTAGCTTTTTCCATTAGTCTTAGGATAGAATTCAAATTTGCCCTCTTGTCTCACTTATTCTCTGATCTCATCTCCTATTAGTCTCCTTTTTGCTATGTGGGCTCCAGATAGAGCTGCCCTGTTTTTGCACTTCTAATACACCAAGCTAAAGTTTGTATTTGCCAAAACACTTTGATACTTGTTGTTTCCTCTGTCTGAAATTCTTTGTGTTCAGGTTATCCCCGGGTAGCATCCTTCTTATCTTTGAGGTCTCAGCTTAGAGAAACTTTCCTGGACCTTCCTTGATGTGGAAGCTAAATTAGTACCCTCCCCCCAATCACATAATCACTTCTATAGCCTCCTTGCATTTGCCATGTTATGCAATTATTTTGGCCATTTATTTGTTTATCATTTGTTTCCTTTTTAAAATCATCAGAGCGGTGGTCTTATTTTTCTATCTTATTCACTACTATAACCACAGCATCTAGAAGGTGTCTTGGTACATAGTAGGTGTTCAGTAGATATTAGTTGACTATTTCCAGGTGCCTAAGAAGGCAGAAATGATCACTACCTTCATGAAATATATCCTTCTTTAGTCAATTTTACTTATATACTTATTTTTTTTAAAGTGTTACGGCTTTTTAGATGAGAATATGTGAAAGTAATTTGGTATTCTCAGGTATTTTACTTAAATTCACATCCCTATTTTCATTAATTGATCTTCCTTCCTGCTGATTTTAGTGACTGTTCTGCTGATAGCCTAGACAATGTGTTGGAAAAGTATAAAGGTTGTCATATTCAGGTTCAGGGCTGTCATATTTTATTGATGTTGGGTATGTGGATGATACTTAATAGAAAACGAAAAGCTCTATAGGTTCTTCTCTTTTCAAAATTTGCTTTCGGTGAATCAGAGCAAGAGATCAGAAAGATTTTTAAATAAATCTACTAAACTAATAATATGAGAACTGAAAAATGGGCCATTCTATAGTTTTCTTCCTAACTTTGAAATGGTGTTTCATTATTCACAAATTATCTTTCTGAACATTTTGATGCACTTTGTGAAAATAGGTTTTGAAATAGTACTTACATATTCAGTTTGGGGGTCTTTCAAAAGTGAACAATTTTTGTTTCAACATTAATGAGTGCTCATTATAACATTTAAAATACATTTCTAGATGTTGTAATTCTTCATAGTTCAAACTGAGGTACATTTCATGTGTTCAATAGTCTTGTCACAATTTGGTGGCAAAGTTAAAGCAAGCATTTTTGTAACTCACTGTTTCTATAATTTTTATTTTAAAATACACAGGATTTGGGGGGAAATTTGCTTAAAACACTGCCATATTATTTAATCAAAGATGTATTAAACATATCTAGAAGGATTAAAGCTGAATTCTCTGGATGCTTTCAGGGTATTTTGGTCAAGTTATTGAGATAAAATAACTGTATAACACTGAGTGCCTGATAGATGCATTAATTCAAGTTTTCACATGCTAGCACCTTATTAGCCTCATTTCTCAGAAAAGAAAACAAATTTTTAAACAGCTGAAATAACTTATTCAAGATTATGTAACCAATATGGCAGAGTCAGAATTTAATTCAAGTTCTGCCTAGATCCAAACATTTTTTATTATGCCGCACCATTAAATTGTCTTCCTTAGAGTTGGGATCACCTTATATGTTCTTCGTGATCATTTGAAAGATTAGTGATGAAAACTAGAGGGCACAGGAAGGAAATTTAATGTTAGGCTATTAAGCTCAAAGACGAATTAATGGGAAAATTCCTAATTTGGGATACTATTACAAACTTGGAATACTTGGGCAGCCCTGGAATTTCACAGAAGGAGAAGGATACCTTCAAGAAGATTTACCTCTTCTCTCCCTACTGCTCTTTCACCTTCTCCTCCTCCTCCTCCTCCTTCTTTTTTCAGTATAGTTGATACACAATGTTACATTAGTTTCTGGTATACAACATAGTGATTCAACCACTCTGTTGAACCACAAGGGTAGGTACCATCTCTCACCTGCCACTTTTAATCCAACCTCATTTTGCAGATGACGATGTTAAAGCACTGATAGCCAGGCTTATAGCTAAGTGTTTCGCAACACTGTCTCTTTTTATTTCCATAACAGCTTGTTGGGATGGATGATATAATCCCCATTTTACTCTAGTTAATACCAGAATTTAAAAAGACTAAATAACTTACTCTTTCAATGGGTGAATTGGGAGTCCAGCCTAAATATGTTTAACACCAAGCTGTGGCGGTCCCTACTATCCCTCAAGGATCACTTGAGGGATAATAATCTTTTAGGAAGGAGATATGGGGGAGGGGACTTGAAGGTCCGTAGATTGAGAAAGATCACAAGAATCCTACCAAACTCTTGACTTATCATTGCCAGTGATTCTTTTCCAAGCGCTGACTGCTTAGAAACTACCTTATTACATACTCTGCTCATACCAGATACCCAGGATTTTATCCTGTGCCTGATTTTAAGATCCTGTTCTTTTGGTTGTTGTTGATTGTGGCTTTTGTAAAACATATTTTAGGCTATTTGCAGAAAGATGAGTAAATTAATTTTTTAGTTGACTTTTTATTTAAATTCCACAGATATGTGATACAATAGATTATTTGTTTTTCTCTGTCTGGCTTATTTCACTTAGCATAATGCCCTCCAAATTCCATCCATGTTGTTGCAAATAGCAGGATTCCCTTTTTTCTCATAGCTGAATAATATTGTATTGCACATATATACTACATCTTCTTTATCCAATCATACATTGACATACATTTAGATTGTTTCCATATTTTGGCTATTGTGAATAATGCTGCAGTGGACACTGGAGTACAGTTATTTCTTTCAGATGTTGTCTTCATTTACTTTAGGGATATACCTAGGAAAAAATATATACTCAGAAGTGGGATTATTGGATTTTATGGTAGTTCTATTTTTAAATTTTGGAGGAGAATCTCCATACCGTTTTCCATACTGGCTGCAATAGTTTACATTCCAAGCTTTACACAAGAGTGGCCCCTTCTCCACATCTGTACCAATACTTGTTCTCTCTTTTTGATGACTGCCCCTCTAACAGGTGTGAGGTGGTTTTGATTTGCATTTCCCTGGTGATTAGTTGTGTTAAGCACCTTTTGATATACCTCTTCGTTATTTTCATATCATCTTTTGAAAACTCTTTGGGTCTTCTGCCTATTTTTTTAAATTGGATTTGTTATTTGTTTTTGTCTTTTTTTACTATTGAATAATGTGGATTCTTTATATATTTTTGGATATTAACCCCTTATCAGATATATGGTTTACAAATATTTTCTCCTGTTCCATAGGTTGCCTTTTCATTTTGTTGACGGTTTCCTTCACTGTGCAGAAACTTTTTAGTTTGAGGTAATCCCACTTGTTTATTTTTGCTTTTGTTGCTTTTGCTTTTGATGATAAATTTAAAAAATTATCACCAAGACCAATGTAAAGGAGCTTGCCTTCTATATTGTCCTCTAGTTTTATGGTTTAGGTCGTAAATTTAAGCTGTAACCCATTTTGAGTTGACTTTTGTGTATGATATAAGATAGGGGTCCAACTAATCTTGAATCTGGAAGTAGTCAAGTGGGTTATCAAAAAGGAAGCTGTGTTAGCTTTCTAAAAATTTAGCCACTTGAATGATATGTTGGAATTATTCTGTTTCTTTTTTCCCCTTAGATTTATTTATTACTGCAGAGAGGGGCAGAGGGGGAGGGAGAGATAAAACTTAAGGAAACTTCATGCTGAGTGCAGAGCTTGACATGGGGCTTGATTCCACGACCCTGAGATCGATTGCAACCTGAGCCCTGAGCCAAAATCAAGAGTCAACACCTAACCAACTGCACCACCAAGGTGCCCCCATTCCTATCTTTAATTTCCCTTACTTTAAAAAAAAAAAATTGTGCTTGCGATTCTTTCATTCTCTTAGCAATAATTTTATGCTTCTATCACTTTCGGTATCTGTGGCCTCCTTGTGTCCCCCATCTATCAGTGGGCTTTGGATGCCTCCAGGACTCTACTTCTTTGGATCTGACCCTGACCTACCTTTTTTGTTATGTCTGGTGTTTCAAACTTCTGGTTTTTACTGTACCTTTTCCTCCCATGTAAAAATAGCTATTTAGAAAAAACCATTTCATCCTACTTACACTATGGTGTTAGCTTATGCTGAAGAAGGTCTGTAGTAAATCAAATACGAAATCACTCTACCTTGAATTGATTAGAGTCAATAAAACCATATACGAACTTATAGCAAATCCTGGTATTAACAACTTTGCATTGGTGACTTTGAAAGGTATATAAAACCAGTTGATTTAGCTCTCATTTTGTTCTGTTTCTATTGAAAATGCCTTAATGGTTTTGACTGGCACTAACATAGTCCTCTACATATGGACATTTCTCAAAGAGAGACATTGAATGCATATTTGTACTAGAGGTAGGAATGATGCCCTTGAAATTGATGCTCAAGGAGTACCATATTGGAGAGATTGAGTTATAAGTTCCACTAGCTTTTTTTTTTTTTAAGATTTTATTTATTTATTTGATAGATAGAGATCACAAGTAGGCAGAGAGGCAGGCAGAGAGAGCAAGAGGAGGAAGCAGGCTCCCTGCTGAGCAGAGAGCCCGATGTGGGGCTCGATCCCAGGACCCTGGGATCATGACCTGAGCCCAAGGCAGAGGCTTTAACCCACTGAGCCACCCAGGTGCCCCAAGTTCCACTAGCTTTATTTGGAAATAAAGATTCTGTAGAAAATAATAAGGATGATAAAGGTGATGATGAAAGTAGAAATCATAATGGTGGTGGATATAATCATAGTGCCACTGTGCAGAACACTTTCCATTTCTTATTTAGTTCTTGAAACAATTCCATTCAGTAAGTTCTATTATTACCCTTATTATAAGATGAGAAAGTAAGACAGTTTAAGATACTTGTTTACCATCAGAAAGTAAGTGGTATGATGAGATTATATTCTAAGTGTTTACAGAGATTGCTTTTTTTCCTTTTTAGATCAGTTTAAGGTTCACAGCAAAACTTGGAAGTGCAGAGATTTCTTATATACCCTCTGCTACCTTACATGTATAGCTTCCTCTCTTACTAATAGCCCCCACCAGAGTGATACATTTGTTACAATTGTTGAATCTACATTGACATTTCATGCTTACCTAAAGCCTGTAGTTTACATTAAGATCCACTCTTGATGTTATATATTTTATGGGTTTTAACAAATGTATAATGACATATATCCACCATTATAGTATCATACAGAGTATTTTCACTGCCTTAAAAATGCTCTGTGCTTGGTCTGATCATCCCTCTTCTGTCCCCAACCCCTGGCAACTATTGATCTTTTTACTGTTTCCATAGTTTTGCCTTTTCCAGAATGTCATATAGTTGGAATCATATAAGATTTCCTTCTTCCACGTAATAGTATGCATTTACGTTTCCTTCATGTCTTTCCATGGTTTGATTAGATAATTTCTTATTAATACTGAATAATAGTCCTTTGTCTGGGTGTACCACAGTTTATTTATCCATTCACTTACTGAAGGACTTCTTGATTGCTCCTGAGTTTTGCCATTATAAGTAAAGCTACCATAAATAGCTGGTGCATGTTTTTATGTAGACTTAAGTTTTCAACTCTTAGGGTATATAACAAAGAGCATGATTTTTGGATTATATGTTAAGAGTATATTAATATATTCTTATATATAAATATATATATGTAAGTATATGGAAGTGTATGTGTATGTATGTGTGTGTGTGTGTGTGTATCCTTATATATAAGTAACCACCAAAATATTTTCCAAGCTGGCTGTGTCATTTTATATTCTCACCAGCAGTAAGTGAGAATTTCTGTGCTCCACATCATCACCAGTATTTGGTGCTGTCAGTGTTCTAAATTTCTGGTTAGTCTAACAGGTGTGTAGTAATCTTATGCTTGTTTTAATTTGCAATTTCCTGATGACATATGTGGAACATCTTTTCATATACTATTTTCCATCTGTTCATCTTTTTTGGTGAGGTGACAAGGTCTTTAGCCCATTTTTTAATTGTACTGGTTTTTTAAATAGTTGAGTTATAAGAATTCTTGGTATATTTTAGATACCAATCCTTTACATATATCTTTTCAAATATTTTCTCCCTGTCTGTGGCTTGTCTTCTTATTGTATTAACTATTGTCTTTTCAGAGCATAAATATTTCATTTTAATGAAGTCCAGTTTGTCAGTTCTTTCTCTCATGGATCATGACTTGGGTATTATATAAAAGTCATTGCCACACCCAAGATCATCTAGGTTTTTCACTATGTTATCTACTAGGAGTTTTATTGTTTTGCATTTCACATTTAGGTCAGTAATCCGTTTTCAGTTAATTTTTGTGAAGGGTGTAAGATCTAGGTCCAGATTCATTTTTTAAATATGTGATGCCCAGTTAATGCACCATTTGTTGAAAAGACTTTCTTTTCTCCCTTGTATTACTTTTGCTTTTTTGTTGAGATCAATTGACTATATTTATGTGGGTTTGTTTCTGAGCTCTTGATTCTGGTCCATTGGTCTATTTGTTTATTCTTTCATTAATACTGCACTGTGTCTGTTACTATTGCTTTACAGTAAATCTTGAAGTTGGAGGATGTCAGTCCTCCAACTTTGTTATTCTCTTTCAATATTGTATTGGCTACCCTGTGTCTTTTGCCTCTTCATTTAAACTCTAGAATCAGTTTGCCAATATCCATAAAGTAACTTAATGAGATTTTGCTTGGTATTGCAATGAACTTATAAATTAATTTGGGAAGAACTGACACCTTGACAATATTATCTTCCTATCCATGAACATGGACTGTCTCTCCATTTCTTTAGTTTTTCTTTGATTTCTTTTATCGAAGTTTTATAGTCTTCCTCATAGATCTTATACCTTATACCATAGATCTTATACCTTATACTATAGATCTTATACCTTATACCTTATACCAATTTGTACCTGAGTTTTTCATTTTTTGGGTGCTAATATAATTGGTATTGTATTTTTAATTTCAAATTCCACTTGTTCATTGCTGAGATATAGAAAAGCATTAACTGGGCACCTGGGTGGCTCAGTGGGTTAAAGCCTCTGCCTTCAGCTCAGGTCTTGATCCCAGGGTCCTGGGGTCGAGTCCCACATTGGGCTCTCTGCTTAGCACGGAGCCTGCTTCTCTGTCTCTCTCTGCCTGCCTCTCTGCCTACTTGTGATCTCCGTCTGTCAAATAAATAAATAAATAAAAAGAAAACATTAACTTCTGTATATTAACTTTGTATCCTGCTACTTTGCTATTATCAATTATTAGCTTTCAGAGTCTTTTGGTCCAGGTTTTCAGATTTTCTTTATAAATGATCATGTCATCTGCAAACAAAGATAGTTTTAATTCTTCCTTCCCAGGCTATGTATCTTTATGTCCTTTTTGTGTTTTAACATTTTAGTTATAACTTACAGGATAATGCTGAAAAGGAGTCGTGAATGAGACATCCTTGTCTTGTACCTGATCTTAGTTGGAAAACTTCGAATTTCTCGCCATTAAGTATGATGTTAGCTGTAGGATTTTAAAGACCTTCTTTATCAAGTTGGGGAAGTTCCTCTCTATTCCTAGTTTACTGAAGGTTTTTATCATGAATGTGTTTTGGATTGCGTAAAATACTTTTTCTTCATCTGTGGATATGATTGTGTGATTTTTCTTTTTTTAGCTTACTGATACAATAGATTATATTAATTGATTTTTGAGTGTTGAACCATTCTTGCCAGAGCTTTTTCTTCTAGCCACCCTGTAGTGAGGTTCTATTGAGCTTGTATAAGAGACAATCTACTTTGTAGGAGACTAGTCTATCCTAAACAGAAAGACTTTATCATGATTATGCCTAAAACACCATCATCCATGATGTCTAATGCTCTTGATGTTGAATATTTAGAATCTCAGCACACAGCATGTAGATCTCTAGACCTTGACCCTTTGGGTTATTTCAACATAATGTGCCTCATTTTCTTTCTAGCCATAGTACTGAGAGTCATAAAAAATATTTTGGAGGAGAGCCTTGCAATATTTTTACCTATATATAGTCAAAATAAGATATAAAGTGGTGCCTGGGTGACATAGTCGGGTAAGCATCTGCCTTTGGTGCAGGTCATGGTCCCAGAGTTCTGCGATCAAGCCCTCCATTGGGCTCCCTGATCTGTGGGGAATCTGCTTCTCCCTCTCCCTTCTCCCCTCTCGCTCTCTCTTTCTCTCAAAAAAATAAATAAAAATCTTGAAAAAAAAGTAAGATATGAATATTAGCATATGTCCTTCCTTCCTTCCTTCCTTCCTTCCCTTCTTTCTTTTTAAAAAGATTTATTGGGGCACCTGGGTGGCTCAGTTGGTTGGGCAACTGTCATTGGCTCAGGTCATGATCCTGGGTTCTGGGATTGAGCCCCGCATCTGGCTCCTTGCTCAGTGGGGAGCCTGCTGCTCCCTCTCCCTCTGCCTGCTACTCTACCTGCTTATGCTCTCTCTGTCAAATTACTAAAATCTTTTAAAAAATAATAAAATAATAAAAAGATTTATTAATTTATTTATTTGAGAGAGAACAAGAGAGAAAGCACAAGCAGGGGAGGGGCAGAGGGTGAGGGAGAAGCAGGCTTCCAGCTGAGTAGGGAGTCCAATGAAAGTTTCGATCCCAGAAACCCAGAACCATGATCTGAGCCAAAGGCAGATATTTAAGCAACTGAGACACCCAGGTGCCCCTCTTTTTCTCTTTCTTTCTTATCTGTCTCTATCTATCTACCCCCTAATATATACTTCTTGATGTATAGTATAATATGTACTTAGTTTGCCAGGTTTTAATGTTTGCATTCATGTACAACTTAATGAACAATATTTTTATTTTGTATCAGGATAATCTAGAATTATTCTTTTTAGTGGTTTTGAAAGTAAAGTACGTAGATTAACATCCAGTTTATAAGTGAACTTCATGGTATGTGTATTGAGTACAAACTTTATTCTTGGTTTCAGTTTGTTTCTATACACCTATTTTTCTTTTGCTTTGTCTTTGTTTATTTTGTTCTATTTTTGGATCTTTTAAGTTGCTTTAAAAACTTTTTATGATAAAACACAATATAAATAAATGATAAAATATATTTGCATTATAATTCAGTATTTACTTCATATTATTATTTATGAACTATTGAGAGATACATTTAATACCTTTAGCTTCAAAATAGTCACTTGCCCCAAGTAAACCAAAACAATGTTCATTGCATATAATTTGTCTGTTTCTAGCCACAGGGGATTGTAAAATGGAGAGGTAAGAATGGAGCTGGCTTTTCATTTTTAAAATAATTTACAAGGCTATAAACTCTGTGGTATATTAATTTTCCTAAACCCGTTAATAGATTATTTAAAATTAAATTTATTTTCATCTTTAAATATTTTGAAGAGGTGGATACAATGTCTGGAAACATTTGTCAGAAAAAAATTTTTAGTTTTCCTTACAGATGTAGTAGGCAGCAATGTATAAATACTAAATGTATCATAATTTAGGAAGAAAGCTAAAGGCTATTTTCTGTTTCAACTGGAAGTTATGAAGAGTTGGATTTTTCCCTGAGGAGCTAATTATTTGCTGAGATTACTATGGTAGCAGATTTTACAAGGAGTTCAAGATCTCTGTAAATAGTCATAAAAAAATCTATAGATGTCATTTAAGTGTAACACTGAAACCATACAAGCCAGTTCATTTTTAAAAATGGCTGATTGCATAAATGATTAACTATGAAGAATTGTTTAATTAAAAAGTTAGATAGTCCTAGGACACCTGGATGGCTCAGTCAGTGGAGTGACTGGCTCTTGATTTCAGCTCAGGTCATGATCTTGGTGATCTGAGATGGAGCTCTGCATTGGGCTCAGGCCTCAGCAGGGAGTCTGCTTGAGGGTCTCTCTCCTTCTCTATTCCTACTCCTTGCCCTCTCTTTCTCTTCTAAAATAAATAAATCTTTAAAGAAAAAAAAATTATACAGCCCTATGAAGTAATATTTGAAATTGTTCTGATTTTCTAGTTCCTGGGATGAAAAGTCAGTAACATTTTATAATTTTCTAATTGGCATATCAAATTCATAGTCTTTCAAAAGATGATCTTTATTTGTAAGGTACTAAAAGTTAAAGTAATGATCATCCATAAGGCAAAGTATGTATCTTTAAATACTATCTTTGGGAATGTGCCATCGTATCATATGTGTTTTCATGAGGTACTTATGTTTTTCCTTGAGTATATATCCTGTAAAGGACATTTCTATTTCTTGCCTCTGTGACCAGCATCTATTCTCTCTTTAGGTAAGAGAACCAGTTTTTTTTGTTTGTTTGTTTTTTTCAGGAGACAACAACTCTTCCCTTCCAATCAGTCTGTATAGTTTGGGTGTCAGTCTGTATAGTTTGGAAGGGCCTGAGTCTGCCTTAGTACTCTAAAGAGAATAAAAACTCAGATTGGACCAAGGAAAAAACTGATTTGCTATGGCAAGGATGAATGTATGATCCAAACCAGGTCATGATGAGGGAACATCAGTCTTGGGGCATTTTGGTGGAACTTCTGGGAAGAGGTGGTTTCTCTCCACTAGGGTTGCTAAGCTAAAATGTTGTAAGTGGGAAGTTATTGTTGTTCATATTTGCCTCAGTATGGGAGAGCTTCCCTAAGAACACTGTGGTATCAGAAAAATGGAAATGGAAAAAGAGAGTGTTCTGTTTATCTTTTGTATCCTCTGGATTTAGCTATACCTATAGCTAGATATACCTCTGAATTGCTTAGCCACTTGAGCCACTCTTTTACCTCATTTTGCTTGAACTAGTTTGAATTACGGTGTTGTCACTTGCCAAGAAGGCTGGAAGGTTTAGGTTGTTGGACCACTGTACTGTGGCTTATAGTAAATGATTTAACAATAAGACAGTTTTACTAAGGTAAAGCCTATGTATTTTAATGTAGGGGATTATTGAGGCAATTATCCTGACAATTCAAAAAAATCTTTAATTACTTACCTGTTTTCCACTGAATTATTTGTATTTTTAAAGTTTTAAATAGCAGAACAATTTAGCCTTGATTAATATTAATCTTCAATGGACAAAAGGGAAAGGACAACAAGATAAAGCATAAAGAGCACAAGGTTAAGAGTGAGAAAATGAATTCTGCTCCACAGGTTTTAAAGGGAATATTCAAAAAGAATTGGGAAGAGTTCTAATAGACAATTGGCATAAGACACAGAAGTCTGGATCAGCAGACATTCCAAGCCTACTTTGGTGTGCTTTTCGTTCCTCTCCTTTCTCCTTAATATACTTTTACATCTTGGTGATGTCCTAATGATTTTTAAAATCATTAGCATGATTTCCTATACATTTTTTTGTTTTGTTTTAGAACACTTTTAGTCTCCTTTTGTGATGTGCATTTAATAATTTAGTTAGAGCTGGAATTCTTTATTACCCCACTCTTGGCTATACAGAATTTATGTAATTTGGGAGTTACCTATTATCATGTCTTCTAGTACTGTGGAAACCATGTAAGGATCTCAGTGATATCTTTGACCTAGAGAAGCAAGAACTACTTGGATGCATCTGGGAACATTTTCCAGCCCTAAGTAAACAGTGCTATAACAATGTCAATCTTGTATGAGACAAGATCCTTAGATGTCTGAAAAGAGATATCAGAAGCTTACCTCTTTTGCCTGTCTTGGCAATTGACCCTATTGTGCTTTTTATGAGATGTGTTTTATATATACCTTTACATGTATGTACACATACACACACACATATAGATATCTTTATATAGAGATACACATACGGGTGTTTATATATTGGTATATACATATAAATTGGTGTGTGTATATAAGGGTATAGGTACATAAATAAAATATTTTGTATATAAAGGTATATCTATGCATATGTGTTTATATGTATAAACATACCCTTTTATAGCCCTTTATATGTATAAACATTTTTGTGTGCTACTCCTTTGTATAGGGTTTATTATATGACTTTGCCTGCCTATATATAATAATACAAAATATCTTCAGTACTAAATTTGTCTCTCTTTTGTCTATTTGTCTATTGCCTACTGACCACGTAGAGGTCAAACCTACTGAGCAGTGCCCATTATTAGTAACAGGTTCTATTCTTGTTTTTTTCACTTTCTTGTCTATATGACCTTGGGTGAGGCACTTTGCTTACCTAGGTATTTGCCACAAAGATATTTTCAACTCTAAATATTTTATTCTCTCAGAATTTTTTAGTTCATTCTAATATTAACACCAGAAATATTTTGGGCTGAAAAATGTATTCATATTCATACAATTCATAATTGTATTCATACAATTTCAGTTTCTTTAGCATATTGCTTTTGCTTAATTATCTAATGTTGGTCTCCATACCCTTGGGGGAGATGAGTACACTGCATTAATGTAGACATTCTAACTAGAGAGAAAACTGAGTAATTAATCTATCATTCTGTGGATTTACAAGTAAATCCACATTCCAGTGGATCAGAGTCCCTTCTGAGACATTTTGTTTACTTTTGATAGAAGTTTTCCCTTCATATACCTGCCACCTTGAATTCTCTTACCTTGTTAATCTCCCAGTTTGGACAGTAACATGTTCTTTTAATGTTGCCACTTGCTATAGAGATAGACCAGTTCCTGACAATAACTTGTACAGACTGGTGACATGTTTGAAAATAACATAGCATTTCATAGAAGAGTGCTGTCTTTTGATTGCATCATTGATATTTTTCCTTCTGCCATTCTGTTTCTTACCAAGTATACTGTGAACTTCTTATCAATATTATCAGGGATATATGAGAAACCTAGCATTCCTCTGGGAATATTATTTGTGTTGTTTCTCTCTAAAAACACAATGGAAAAAGAGGCTCTGTGATTTCCATGCAGTCTTTCAGACAGTTAAAATACTAAATTTTAGCACAATTATATGTTCTAGCTGTAAAACAACCACTTGATAATCTTAACATTAATTAATAATCTTAAATATTAAAATAAAGAAGAGACACTTTCAAAATTAGTATCACTAAATTGGCATCATAAATTAGTAATTATGACTTCAAGGTTATGAATGATACATATTTAAGGACAATTAATGAACAAAATCTTTTTGTGTATTCTCTGCAGGAGTTAATGTTAGCTAAAATAATCCAGTTCACTGTAGCAGGAACCTTACCTTTGTCAACATTTGCATTATACTTAGAATGCTAAGGCTAAATAGGACCTGATCCAATTTCTGTGTTTTATACATGATGAAACTCAGGGGTAAATGACTTGGCTAATGTGAAGTAGTGTTGGAGGTAAGATAATTTCATGGATCTTGTAGTAACCATTTATTTATTAAAAAGTAACTCATAAATGAAGAATGATTCTTCCCGTTCTTGAAACATTTTAAATTATGTATCTTTGGGAGTCTCCTTTATTTAATGTTTTAGTGACAAATTCAAAACAATAATGTTCAGTTCAAAGGTAAAAAAAGATTAGTTTCAAACCAAGCTAACCTAGATGATCAGTCTAGGCTAGGCATTATTATTTTTTTTTTTTTTTGTATGCTTAAAGTTCACGTCTTCAAAAAGGAAAGCCAAGGAGTCTTTGGCACGTTATATTTTTTTTCCCTATATCTAGGAAGGTTGGTCATATTTCTTCAGATGTATAAGAGCTGACACATATTTTAATGATTTTGTTCAACATGAAATAACAAAGAACTAAGGGGTGAATCCTAAAGAAGGGCAATTTATAATACACAGACATAAAAAATATGATTTAAAGGTGTCTTTTATAGTGTTGCTTGATTTTTTGTATTGTGGATGTTGTTATTTAATTAGCATTTTGTTTTTAAGCTTGTAAATTTAGTATAGCACTTAAAATCATTTTCTATCTTTATGTGATTATCTGTGCATAGATGTGTTTTTATATAGAACCTAACTGTGGTAAGCAAAATAACATATACTCAAAGTAGCCTAAATATTTTTTAAAGTGCAAATGGATTTTCACAAAGTGAATACACCGATTTCATCAACACCCAGATGAGAATAAAACATCATCATTCTTGAAAACCTCCTCATTCACCCTCCCATGCCCAGAATCAGCAATTATCCTGACTATCATCATTAATTAGTTATTCCTGTTTTTGACCATTATATAAATGGAATCTTACTGTATGTACTCTTTCCTGAATATTATAGTTTATATTACATGTAGGAAATTCATTTATATTGTCACATGTGGTTGTAACTTGTTTATTTTCATTGTTCTATAGTATTCCATCACATGACTACACCACAATTTATCTTTTTTATTACTGATGAACATTTCGGTTGTTTGGCTATGTAAACAGTGCTGCACTGACCATCATCCATAGGTCTTTTTGTGCATAAAAATGTACACGTCTATTGAGTAAATACAAAGAAGTGAAATTATTGGGTCATAAGGTAGATGTGTGTTCAGTTTTTGTAAATACTGCTGAATGGTTTTCTAAAGTATAATTCTTTTTTTTTTTTTAAGATTTTATCTATTTGACAGAGAGAGATCACAAGTAGGCAGAGAAGGAGAGAGAGAGAAAGAGGGAGGAGGAACCAGGCTCCCCGCCCAGCAGAGAGTCCGATGTGGGACTCGATCCCAGGACCCTGAGATCATGACCTGAGCCGAAGGCAGAGGCCTAACCCACTGAGCCACCCAGGCAGCCCCTAAAGTATAATTCTTAACAGCAATATGAAAATTGTAGCTCTTTTCAAACTCATCAATCCTTGGCATTTTCAGTCTTTTAAATATTGTCATTCTGGCAGTTATGTAGTAGTATTTCATTGTTGTTTAAATTTGCAGTTAATTTCATTTTGGTTAAATTTGATAACTAAAATACCCCTTTTCAAACATTTATTAGCCATTCATATATACTCTTTGGGAAAGTGCCTGTTCATGATTTGTGCCCATTTTTTTCTATTATCTTATTGTTCTTTGTAGATTTTGTCTTATATATGTTGTTAACAAATTATATATATATATATATATATATATATATATATATATGAAAAACTTTTTCTGCTCTGTGGTTTACCTTTTAAATATCTCTTTGGATGAACAAAGGTGTTCAATTTTAATGTAGTCCAATTCATCAATTTTCCCTTCATGATTACTACTTCCTTTGTATTGTTTTCAAATCTTTGCCTACTCCAAGATCATGGAAGTTTTCTGTGATATATCCTATTTATTGTGTTGCTTTTATAATTTGATCTACAGTTAAATCAAGTGATCACATAAATGTAAGCCTATTTCTATTTTCTTCCATTGGTGTATTTGTTTATCCTTAGGTGAAAACACACTTTCTTAATTATCATAGTTTTTCATAAGGCTTCATGTCTGGTACTATAGGTCCTCTAGCTTTATTCTTCTTCAAGATATTCCTGAAGGGAGGATTCTGGATGATTGGAGTAGCTAAATGTCAGGAATCTGTGTTCTTGTCTAGACAACAGTTGTACTGGTGGAATCTGTCTGGTGTAACTACAGACATATTTCACTTTATTATGTTTCACTTTATTGTGTTTTGTGGGTACTGTGTTTTTAATAAATTGAAGGTTTGTGGCAACCCTGAATCAAGCATGACTATTGGCATATTTTCCCAGTAACATGCTCTCACGTTGTGTCTCTATGTCACATTTTGGTAGGTCTTACAATATTTCAAACTTTTTCATTATTATTATATTTATTATGGGGATCTCTCATCTGAAATTACAACTCACTGAAAGGTCAGATGTTGGCATTTTTTAGCAATCAAGTATTTTTAAATTAGGGTGTGTACTTTTTAAAAGATATAATGCTATTGCACACCTAATAGATTGCAGTATAGTGTAAACATATTTTTTATGCATTGGGAAGCCAAAAACTTGATTTAATTTATTTCTTTGTACTTTTTGCCTTATTGCAATGATCTGGAAATGAACCTACAATATCTCTGAGCTAGGCCTGTGTTTTGGAACTCTAGGGTGTGTTGAAGGCTTGTTACCTCCAGGGTAATTCTTGGATGGTAAATTGTGGTTAGTTTGGTTCATTTTAGCTCTCAGCACAGTACCATCTACCCATCATCCATTCCTAACCATTCTTGAAGCAACCTGCACTTAGCCTGCAGGAGCCAGGGTTGGCAAAAAGGACATCGTCCTCCATATATTTGGGATTTGTACCCTAATCGTTGATTGCTGTTTCTAATCACAGAGGCACAAAGAATCATGTGGCCACTGCTGTTGCACCTCTCCTTATTGTTGTAAACCCTTCCTCCTCTGGATATAACGACTTCAAGGGGACTTCATTTTTCTCTTTTCCCCTTTTATGGGAGCGAGGCACTAAATATTATATAACATTTGAGAGCAACTGCATATATGAGGAAAATTAGGAAGTGATTCCTCATGCAAAGGGAAAAATGCATGTTCATTAAAGATCTGAGAAGACTTAAAGTTTACAGTTCAGGCTGGTCCTCAGCATAGAAGCAGCCTACAGGGCACCTGGGTGGCTCAGTCGTTAAGCATCTGCCTTTGGCTCAGGTCATGATCCCAGGGTCCTGGGATCGAGCCCCACATGGGGCTCCCTGCTTTGGCGGGAAGCCTGCTTCTCCCTCTCCCACTGACCCTGCTTATGTTCCTGCTCTCACTGTCTCTCTCTCTATCAAATAAATAAAATCTTTTTTTAAAAAAGCAGCAGCCCACAATAATAAAAACATAAACACAAAAAAGCAAAAATTAAAAAAAAACCAGCAAAACATGAAAGCGGGAGAATCTGATTTCTAGAGTTACCACATTATTAGACTCAAATGTCAGTTTTCAACAGAAATATCACAACACATACAAAAAAATAGGAAAGTACAGCCCATCCAAAGGAAAACAACATATCAATAGAAACTGTCCCTAAAATGGTAGACTTGGATCTTCTTGGCTTTTTGAATTTCTGTATAAAATTTATAAGCAGCTAATTTGTGTTATCCATTTATGTTTTAAATATACTTGCTGAGATTTTGATTTGGGTTACATTGAATATATAGTCTAACTTAGAGATGATTAATATATTACTATAGTAGGTCTTCCAGACCATGAGCATTGTATAGTTTTTCATTTCATAAGATTTTCTTTTTTCTTTTTTTTTTTTTTTTAGTTTAAATAAAAGAGGGAATTTATTACATGAATACAAAGGTTCTTGCAGGGATTCCAACAGCCATAATGGGTCATAGCTAGAAGCACACCTTTCTGAAGGACAGATCATGTTGTAATCACAGATTTCTACTTCTGGGTTTTGCAAGATCATGAAGAGAATATCCTAGAGGACAGTCCTCCCTGTATAGTGCGTAAGGGACTAGAATGTAGATTCATTTCTGCTTGCTTTTTGATCCTTATATTCATTTATTCTGGCCTCAAACTTGTCAAGCTCGTGTTGGCAGATATTCATGAGCTCATTTAAACCTCCCCAAAATGGTTCAACAGCTGGAAGAGCACCTCAAGTCTGAATGTGTAAATTAACTTTGCTCTCTGAAGAATGGGTTGTAGTGTAACTGCAAAATTCCACTTCCAGATTCTTCGTGATCATGTAACAAAGAGAATTTCCTAGAGTATGGCCTCCTTGTGTAATACAAATGTTATACACTGTCTATCTGTTCCAGCTGCCTGGACTGTTTCCAGGGCTGTCTTCCTCAAGCCTTCAGCCACTGAGGTCTTCAATTCAGTTATTTTTCTCTCCAGCTCTTGATCCTCTTTCATTGCATGGTGAGGGGTGGAGTGGCGGTGGTGCGTCTCCTGGAATGCTCTGGTGATGCTGGCTGATTGGAGGCTCTAGCCTATATCATGAAACGTGTGAGAGAAACAGCTAGTAAGGACTTCTTTTTTTTTTTTTTTAAGATTTTATTTATTTATTTGACAGAGAGAGATCACAAGTAGGCAGAGAGGCAGGCAGAGAGAGAGGAAGGGAAGCAGGCTCCCCGCTGAGCAGAGAGCCCGATAGGGGCTCGACCCCAGGACCTGAGTGGGAGGCAGAGGCTTTAACCCACTGAGCCACCCAGGCGCCCCTACTAAGGCCTTCTTTATCTCAATAATTTTTAATAAGATTTATTTTTAGAGCATTTTTAGAGTCACAGCAAAATCAAGTAGAAGGTATAGAGAGTTCTCATATATCTCTGCCCCAGCTCACTCACAACCTTTCCCACTGTCAACACTTTTTTTTTAAGATTTTATTTATTTATTTGACAGAAATCACAAGTAGGCTGAGAGGCAGGCAGAGAGAGAGGAGGAAGCAGGCTCCCCGCTGAGCAGAGAGCCTGATGTGGGGCTCAATCCCAGGACCCTGAGATCATGACCTGAGC
Organism: Enhydra lutris kenyoni; assembly: GCF_002288905.1. Classification (NCBI taxonomy): domain Eukaryota; kingdom Metazoa; phylum Chordata; class Mammalia; order Carnivora; family Mustelidae; genus Enhydra; species Enhydra lutris. The sequence continues at coordinate 35,094,716 of NW_019154094.1, read as the reverse complement.
TGAAGGCAGAGGCCTTAAACCACCTAGCCACCCAGGTGCCCCAATCTTTATTTTTTTTAAATAAAGATTTTATTTATTTATTTTAGAGAGAGGGAGCACTTGTGAACAGGGAAGGGCAGGGGGAAGGGAGAGGGGAGAGGAAGAGGGAAAAGGAGAAAGAATCTGATGTAGATTCCACACTGAGTGCAGAGCCCCAATACAGTGAGATCATGACCTGAGCCAAAACCAAAGTTGGCCACTTAACTGACTGAGTCACCCAGGCACCCCACACTATCAACACTTTCAACCAGAGTAGTACATTTGTTACACTTGATGAACCTACCTTGACCATCATCATCACCCAAAGTCCATAGTTTACATTAGAGTTCACTCTTGATCTTGTACATTCTGTGGGTTTTAACAAATGTGCAATACCTGTGTCCACCATTATCATATCCTACAGAAAAAAGTTTCATTGTCTTAAAAATCTTTTGCTCTGTACTTATCTGTCCCTTCCTTTTTTTTTAATATATATTTTTTAAGGATTTTATTTATTTATTTGACAGACAGAGATCACAAGTAGGCAGAGAGGCAGGCAGAGAGAGAGGAGGAAGCAGGCTCCCTGCTGAGCAGAGAGCCCGATGCGGGGCTTGATCCCAGAACCCTGGGATCATGACCTGAGCCGAAGGCAGAGGCTTTAACCCACTGAGCCACCCAGGCGCCCCTCTGTCCCTTCCTTTTAACCATTGGCAGCCTCTGGTCTTGTTATTACTTCTATAGTTTTGCCTTTTCCATTATGTCATATAGTTAGAGTCATAACATTTTCATCTGGCTTCTTTCATTTAGCAATCTTCATTTACATTTCCTCCATGTCTTTTCATGGCTTGCTATGATCTTTTAATGGCTTGCTCAATTCTTTTTCTCACTAAGTAGCATTCCATTGTTTGGATGTACCATAGTTAATTTATCCATTCATCTAGTGAAGGACATCTTGATTGCTTCCTAATGTTGGTGATTATTAAAAAAAAAAAAAGCTGATATAAACATGTGCAGGTTTTGTGTGGAAGTAAGTTTTCAACTAATCTGAGTAAATACCAAGGTGTACGATTGTTGGATCATATGGCAAAAGTATGTTTAGTTTTGTAAAAAACTGCCATACTATTTTCCAAAATGTTTGTACCATGTTGCATTCTACTCAGAGCAATGAATGAAATTTCCTTTTGTTTCACATCCTTATCAGCATTTGGTGTGCTTGGTGTTTGGGCTGTTGTTTTTTTTCCATTCTACTTGTAGTGGTATCATAGTAATTTAGTTGGCAATTCCCCAGTGAAATATGATGTTAAGTCTCCTTTTATATGCTTATTTGCCATTTTTTAAATCTTCTTTGGTGAGGTGTCAATGCAGTACTTTGGCCCATTTTTTCAAATGGATTTCTTTCTTACTGCTGAATTTTAAGAGTTCTTTGTATATTTGGTATAATAGTCCTTTATCAGATATGTTTTTTTTTTTTTTAATATTTTCTCCCATTCTGCACCTTGTCTTCTCATTCTTTTCAGTGTCTTTCTTACAGTACAAGTTTTTAATCTTAATGAAATCCAGCTCATCAGTTATGTCTTCCATGGATCAAGTTTTGATGTTGAATCTAAAATATTACCACCATACCCAAAGTCATCTAGATTTTCTCCTATGTATCTTCTAAGAGATTTATAGTTTTGCATTTTACATTTAGGTCTGTGATGCATTTTGAATTCTTATTTGTGAGAACTGCTAAGATCTGTTTCTATATATATATTTTTTAAGTAGGCTCCAAGTCCAGCATGGAGCCCAAAGCTGGGCTTGAATTCATGACCCTAAGATCAAGACCCAAGCTGAGATCAAGAGTCAGATGCTTAACAGACTGAACCACCCAGGCACCCCAAGATTTTTGTATTTTTGGTGTGTGATGTTCAGTTGTTCCAGCACCATTTGTTGAAAAAACTATCATTTTTCCATTGTATTATTGGTTAAAGATCTGTTGACTATACTTATGTTTGTCTATTTATGGGCCCTCTCTTCTGTTGCAGTGATATATTTGTCTATTCTTTTGTTGATACAACACTGTCTTGATTGTTGTAGCTTTATAGAAAGTCGTTAGGTTGGGTAATTTCAGTCCTCTCACTTCGTTATTCCTTGGTGTTATATTCTCTCTTTTGAATCTTTGTTTCTCTACAGAAATTTTAGAATCAGTTTGTCAATATCTACAAACTAGTTGAGATTTTGGTTGGGATTGCTGTGAATCTATAGATCAATTTGGGAAGATCTGGCATTTTAACAATATTAAGTCTTCGTATCTATAAACATGGAATATCTCTCCATTTACTTAGTTCTTTGATTTCTTTCATCAGAGTTGCATAGTGTGTCTCATATAAATCTTGTATATATTTTGTTAGATTTACACCTAAGTATTTCATTTGTGGGGATGCTGATGTAAATGGCATTATTTTTCATTTCAAAGTCCACTTGTTCATTGCTGATGTATAGGAAAATGATTGACTTTTGTATATTAATGTTAAATCCTGCAACCTTGCTAAAATAGCTGTTTAGGTGCAGGACATTTTTTGGTGATTTTAGTCTACTAATGAGCCCATCAAAGGCATTCTTCATTTCTGTTACAGTGTTTTTGATCTTTAGCATTTTAAATTTTTTCTTTGAATTTCCATCTCTCTGCTTACATTATCCATCTATTCTTAAAGGTTGTCTACTTCTTCCATTACAGTTTTTAAAATAGTAATCACAGTGTTATAAATTTGTGATCTAATAATTCCAGCACATTTATCATATCAAGTCTGATTCTGGTGCTTGCTCTGTCTCTTCATACTGTGCTTTCTGTCTTTAGTATGCCTTCTGACATTTTGTGAACAGCCTGAAATGGTGTACTGGGTAAAAGGAACTTAGGTAAATAGATCTTTAGTGGTATGGTGATAAGGCATGGCAAAGGGGAAGTGTTCTTTAGTCTTATGATTAAGTCTTCATCTTTTAGCCAGCCTGTGTCCCTGGGCTGTGAATGTCACAAGGTCTTCTCAGTTTCCCCCAGTTCAGTGGGACAGGATGGCTAGAGGGGTTTGAAGTTGTATTTTCCTTCCTCCACATCAATAATGTTGTATAGTTTTGCATGACTGCTCATTTTCTAATTGACTTATTTCTAAATATTTGATTTTGGGGGGCTGCTATTTTAAGTAGTCTTGTTTGTATGGTTTATTTCTCTAATATTGTTTTATGGATAAAAGTGAAATAGATTTTTTATACTAATCTTGTTTCCAATGAACTTTCTAAATTCATAAAGTAATATTCAAATTTCACAAACTTGCTTGAATTTTCTGTGTACTTGGTCATGTTATCTGCATAGAACAGTTTTTATTTCTTCCTTTTCAATTATGATACCTTTTCCCTCTGCCTTATTGCTGTGGCGAGGACATCAGACACAATGCTGGGTAAAAGTAATGATAGCAGAAATCCTATCTCATTGATTTCAGAGGAAAACTTTCAGTATTTTACTAGTAAGTATAATGTTTATTGTAGTTTCTTCCTCCCCCCACTTTTTTTTTTGTTTTTTTTTTGGTAGATAACATTTGTCAGATTAAGGAGATTTCTTTTTATTCCGAGTGTATTGAGTTTTTGTCTTAAATAGGTATTGAATTTTATAAAAAGTTTATCTGCGTCTGTTGAGATGATCATATGATTTTGTTTTGTTTTGTTAATATGGTGAGTTTTATGGATTAATTATCTTGAAAATTAAACCATTCTTGCATTTCTGGGAGAAATTCAAACTGATCATAATGCAGTAGCCTTTTTATGAGTGGCTGGATTCAGTTTGTTAATATTTCTTAGAATATATGCATTTATATTCTTTTTTGAAAAAATATTTATTTATTTGAGAGAGAAAGTGGGGCGCCTGGGTGGCTCAGTGGGTTAAAGCCTCTGCCTTCGGCTGAGGTCATGATCCCAGGGTCCTGGGACCGAGCCCCGCATCGGGCTCTCTGCTCAGCAGAGAGTCTGCTTCCTCCTATCTCTCTCTGCCTGCTTCTCTGCCTACTTGTGATCTCTGTCAAATAAATAAATAAAATCTTAAAAAAAAAGAGAGAGAGAGAGAGAGAGAAAGAACAGGATCAGGAGCAGGAGGGACATGAAGAAAGAATCCAAAGTAGACTCCCTGCTGAGTGCAGAGCCCCTTCCAGGCTCAATCCCTTGACTGTGAAATCGTGATCTGAGCTGAAATCAAGAGCTGGTCGCCTAACTGACTAAAATACCAGAGGCCCCCGTGCATTTATATTATTAACAGAGATTGCCTTGTATTTCTTTTTGTGTGTGACTTTTTGGAATAATATTAGGTTACTAATGAGCTCCTATTTGTCACTTTTTCTAGAGCTTGTGTAAGAGCAGTATTATTTCTTCATTAAATGTTTATAAAAATTCAACAGGGCCTGGAGATCTCCGTGTAGAAAGACTATAAACTATGGGTTCAATTTTTGAAAAAAATGGGGAAATATTATGCTTTTCATTTCTTCTTGGGTGGGCTTTTTTCCTGAGTTACTTTTTTTTAAATAGAAATATTATTGGGGCACCTAGGTGGCACAGCTGGTTAAACGTCCAACTCTTAGTTTTGGCTTAGGTTGTGATCTCAGGGTCATAGGATTGAGCCCCAGGTCAGACTCCATGCTCAGCACAGAGTCTACTTGAGACGCTCTCTCCCTCTCCTACCCTTCCCCCTTCACAGTCTCTCTCTCTCTTTTTCTCTCTCTCAAATAAATAAATAAATCTTTTTTTTTTTTTTTTTTAAAGATTTTTATTTATTTGACAGAGAGAGATCACAAGTAGGCAGAGAGGCAGGCAGAGAGAGAGGAGGAAGCAAGCTCCCCGCTGAGCAGAGAGCCCGATGCGGGGCTCGATCCCAGGACCCTGAGATCATGACCTGAGCCGAAGGCAGAGGCTTTAACCCACTGAGCCACCCAGGCGCCCCAATAAATAAATCTTTTTAAAAGGAAATATTATTGACATATAGTAGTCTAGTCATTTCATGTGTGTACCATTGTATATTCTTACCTCCTTTGTCATAAATTAATTGACCATATAAGTGTGGGTTTATTTCTGGGCTCTCTTCTATTCCATTGATCTGTTTTAATGCCAATACTATACTTTGTAGTATAGTTTGAAATCAGGAGCATGATACTTCCAGAGTTTTTCTTCTTTCTCAAGATTGCTTTGGCTATTTGGTATCTTTTGTGGTTCCATACAAATTTTAGGATAACTTGTTCTAGCTCTGTGAAAACACTTTTGATATTTTCATGGGAATTACATTGCATATGTAGATTATTTAGGATAGTAATAAATACCACTTGAGCATGGTATATGATCTTTTTAATAAAATGTTCAGTTCAGCTTGCTAATATTTTGTCAAGGATTTTTCCACTATATTCATTAAGGATATTGGCCTGTAATTTCCTTTCCTTTCTTTTCTTTTCCTTTCCTTTCCCTTTCCCTTTCTTCTTTTCTTTTTTGTTTCCTTCCTTCCTTCTGTCTTTTGTCTTTGTGTGTGTGTGTGTGTGTGTGTGTGTGTGTGTGTGATGTCTTTGTCTAGTTTTGTTATCAGGGTAATGATAGCCTCATAGAATGAGTTTGAAATTGTTCCTTCCTTTTTAATTTCTTGGAATACTTTCAGAAGGATAGATACTAACTCTTTTTTAAATGTTTGGTAGACCTCTGTGAAGCCATCTGGTCTTGGACTTTGATTGGGTTTTTGTAAGCTGTACTTTTCTAGGGATTGGTGCATTTAATTTAAACGTTCAATTTTTTCTTTGGCATGGAGTTGCTCATTATATATTCTTGTTATATTTTTAATATTTATAAAATTTGTAGTGATGTCACCATTTTTTATTCTTGATGTTAGAAATGTATGTCATCACCTGTTTTCTTAGGCATTTTTTGGGTGTTAATCAAATTTATTCATTACTTTAATGAATAATTACATTATTTGGCTTTTTAAAATGTGTTTTCCATCAAATGTGTTTTTATTTTATTAATTTTTGTTCTTTCCTCATTACTGACTTCCTCATACTTTGAGGGCATTAATTTGATATTTGTTTACCTAATTTCATGAGATGAACCTTAAATCATTAATATTTAGCCATTCTTCTTTTCAAATAAATGTATTCTAAGGCTAAAGAGTTTTCTTCTGGGTACAGCTTTATCTCCATTCTGTCTATTTTTTTCCTTGTTTGGAAATATTTTTAATTTCCTTTCATTTTTTAAAAAGATTTTATTTATTTATTTGAAAGAGAGAGATAGCAAGAGAGCATGAACGAGGAGGAGATGGAGAAGCAGGCTTCCCACGAACAGGGAGCCCAATGTGGGGCTTGATCCCAGAGCCCTAGGATCATGACATGAGCCAAAGGCAGATGCTTAACTGACTGGGTCACCCAGGTGGCCCTAATTTGCTTTCATTTTTGAAGGATTTTTTGTTCCGGATAGATTTTGAGGTTATACATTCTTTTACTTTAGAATTCCAAATGTGTCATTCATCCTGTTTTTTCTTGGATCTTATCACTTATTTTGAGAAGTCACTTTTCCGTGTTATTTTTGTTTCTCTAAAGATAATATTTCTTTTAACAACTTAAGATTTTGTTTTTTTTTTCTCTTTTATTTGCAGTTTTACTGTGATGTGCCTAGGTGGGATTTTCTTTATGTTTATCTTTCTGGGAGTTTATAACACTTTTTGAATTTATGGATTAATGCCCTCCATTACTTCTGGAAAATTCTCAGTCATCATCTCTTTACATTGGTTCTTTATTCTCTTTCCACTTCCCTTCTAAGATACAATTACCCTTATGTTAGTCCTCTTCATCATGTTCCCTATAGTATATTAAAGGTGACCACAGGTTCTTTGCCCCTCCTGCCATCAAGGGGCAGAATATGTTTTTCCCCTGACTCTACCTTCTTGTAATCTGTACTGGTTCAATGACTTGATTTAACTATGAGTACCTCATTTCTTCAGCCAGTGGCACACAAAGTATAGTCCCTGGACCAGCAGTATAAGCATCTAGAGCTTGTTAAAAATGCATATTTTTTGGACTTATTCCAAATCCACTAAATTAGAAACTCTGGTGATAGGGTACTATGAGTGTTTTTTGACAAATCTGGGTGATTTTCATGCATGCTAAAATTTTAGAGTAACTGTCCTAGGCAATGGTGATTTGTCCATGGGAGGATCAGATGAAGCAGGATATTTGATTCCTTCTCTATGATTATATGAACCCTAGAAGGTGGAAGCTCTCTTTTCCTGGTGGTATTGCTAAGAGTGTGTGATGTAGACCGGGAGCTGTTGTTAGTCGTTGTCATTTACTTAGCAGAAAAAATTTCCTATGGAGTAAGACAGTATGAGATGGATACATACATAAGATAGAGCCCAGACAACTTTGTTTAAACTCTGAATCCAACTGTGCCTAAAGCTTCATATTAGCTCTTGGCTTTTCAATTATATGAACTTTTTTTTTCTTAAGCTAGTTTGATTTAGTTTATGCACTTAGAAGTAAAGGATCTTGACTAATACACAAGTAAACTCCCACTTCTTCCAAATGATAATCTCATGCAGTGCCCCTAACATGTAAAATAGATAACTATAGATCTTCTCTGAGTGGAGCAGAGATAGAAGGTTTCAAATCTTACCATGTGGCTTTTCCCAGGCCTCCCTCAGCTACTCCTGGAGACTTTTTGCAGAACAATCATAAAGCTCGAGGCAACATATATTAAAACCATTTGTGGTAGACCTTGTGGTGGCTTATGACAGAACCTCTTGTTCTGCCTGATTTCAGCTACAGCTGTGACGGAAAGTTGCTTAAAGTGGTTCAACTCAAGCATCCTGCTGTGTTTCTCTGCTTGTCAGTTGCTGGGCTTTGTCTCAACTAGGGTTTGCCTAGCACAGAATAGGCAACCTGGAAATTCTGAGTAGTTCGTTCCTCTGAGGTCAAGCTTCTGCAGGGATGAGTATGTAAGTGTCCTGGCCTTCCATCTTGTAGAAGCACATTTCTTAGACACACTTTCTGTAATTCCAGAGGATTTCCAGTGGGATTGGGTTCCTAGAACCCAATAGAAGTAACAAGAACAATCCTATATCTTCCTTTTCCCTCTTTCCCTGCCTTATTGCTTTTTTTTTTTTCCTTTTGTGATTTTTTTTTCCAGAATAAGCCACCTGTATCCAGTCCTTTTCTCAGACTCTGCTTTTGGGAGAAACTAAACTAAGACATCAGTGTTATAAAGAATAGAACTGGGAGTTAGAACTTATGTCTCTGAATCTTAGCTCTGTGAGGTAAGTTATGATATAGGCCTAATCATTTCCTTTCTCTAGGCCTTAGATGTGTCATTTATAAAACAAAGAGGTTGAATTAGCTTCTTAGTTTATTTTAGGTCTGAATTATCAGGTTCCTTTTCGCTCTGACTTTCATGTAACTCTATATACTGCTTCAGAAGCTGAATAATTACATATGAAATGAGAGTGATAAGGCTGGCCAATATGAAGAATCAGGCCCTCGTGGTTTTCCCCTCTTTTCTAAACACCATTCTTATTTTTTCTCCATAGTCCCCGTTCTCTCCTCCTCCCACCACCACCCCCCAGCCCCTGCCCTGGAGTATCCAGATGACTTGTCTCACCCTTCTCCTTGATTGGTCCTTGTAGATACAGACCCAGAAAAACAACCAGAAATACCCAGCCCTGAGCAGACTACACATGGCTATTTTGACAGGCCAGCAGCTCTCAAAATCTCAGATATTTAGAGCCTCATGTTTATGTAGGACATAGAGATTGAGAGTAAAAACAAGTATAGGCTGAATATGATCAACTCTCTGGATGACTAAACACAGCATAATAGACTTAGTACTTTAGGGCTGGAGCCAAAAATACTTAATGAAAAAATGACTTCAATTTCACATTGATTTAAAAAAATGAAATGTTACACCTGGGGATCCAGCCATATATTTCAATCTACTTTTCCTTGTAATTTGAGACAAATTGGAATCTATGATAATGAACACAATCAGGAAGGAAAAGTCTGTTTTTCCTTCAGCAACTAGAAACGATCAATTTAAAATTGTATTGTTGTTGTTGTTTTCACATAGTGGTGACTTCCAGTGGAGCCTTAATACAATGATTGTGTTGATCCCTGTTGAGAAAAGAAGAGAGGGGAGAGATGCTTGCTGTTTTAAAAAGGAAGCAGAAGGAGTGTGGAGGGTGTGACAAAGAGGACATTCCTGCATACTATTGTCATGTGAGACAGATTCCTCCATGCTCCCCAAGGGTTCCCTCAGCAGGGCTGGTCTTAAACACAGGAGGGTTAGGAGCCACCTATGAATGTTGTTTAAGGGATTTATGCAGAGTTTCTGTCTTCCGATATGCTTTCTCCGCTTAGTCCTTAATGTGTGAAATTCCTTTGAGGTCAGATCCATTCCTTTTCTAAGTAAAGAAAAACTCTATTGGAAAACACCTTTGAGGAGTTATAGTGGATAGAGTCCTGAGTTGGGAGTCAGCAGGTAGAACTTTTGCCTCTGTTCTGAAGATAATTAACTGTGAAATCAGGGAGGTCACTTAACCTTTCCCTGGTTTGCTCTCCACATCTCTAAAATGAGTGAGTTCAGAAACAGTGATTTCTGCCATCCTTTGCAGCTCTAAAATCTGGATTATTAATGGAAATTAATGGTAATATTTAAACAGCAGATATATTTTTTCTTAGAGTGGATTTGTTGAGAGGAGGTGTGTATCTGGGCTTAGAGAATCTGGAGGGCCATGAAATGTGCTTCTTTACAAATTTTACCTGTCCTACTTATTGCCACCCCATCTGCAACATTGCATGAAGTGACATGAAATAGTAGGAGGCTTAGAATAGTCTAAAATGAATGGCTTTTATTGAAAGACAGACCTAAGTTCTAATCCTGGCTCTGTCACTTATAAATGGTCACAGGAAGTTACATGACAGCTCTGAGACTCAATTTATATACCAATAAAATGAGGACAATAATACCTTCATTATGGGGTGTCAAATATCCTAGGAATGATGGTCAGGCAGAAATAGTCAAGGGAAGGAAGATTATGAAGTTTTATAAGACAGTTTTGTCCTCTGGGTAACACTGTGTCTCCCTAATACAGAAGATCATAGAGTTCTGCTGTCTGCAGGGTATTAATTTGAAAGTTGAAGGGAGTCATCAGGCAGTCTAATTCTTTCACAATTACACCAACAGTTATGTTATTACTACTCAATGCTGTGTCATTTCAAAGATGGCAGCCAGTGTTGACATCAATAGAGCTTGCAACATTTTCCCAAAGCAGTGATGCCTCATAGATCTCATCAATATCACTTTGAAAATGGACTCATATCCAGACACATGAAAAGAAAAAACATGGTTATGGATCATTGCTGTGCAGCACCTGGGCTGTATTGAACACAGAAAACAATCTGAAATAACTGAAATCATTATTTCGATGAGAAAAGTCTGCACTGAGACCCATGCTTGTTATTAACATTCGTGATGTTGTTAGAAAATCTTACTAATCTTCTTGTATTCTAATTGGTTTGTTAAGTATAAAACTTTAACCATAAAGAAGAGCAAAACATCTAAGCATATATTTTTGGTTGACTCTGGAAATTCATCATTGTACTGTGTGCTCTTTATACTTTAGAGATGATTTGATGATAAAAAAAAAAGCAACTTTTATAATTCTTGATTTTTTATTAAAAGGCTTTTAAATTCTTCTTTGGACCCATGACTCCCAAACTTTCTAGTGTTATATGATCAGTCTCAAATCAAGGGCATTTGGAAATTCATCTTAACTCTGAGGATGATGGATTTTGAAATTCTTAAAAATGCTATAACAGTTTGGGTCTAATATGTGGACCACTTAAATTTAAAAATGCTGCAGCTTTTCAGTTCTCCCTATTATAGAATCAACAAAATGTATTCCTCCTTTTATTTCTGAACAGTAAGAATAATATTTAGATTTTTGGCAGTTCATTCCTACAGGCTGGGACATTGAGATGCAGATTACTAATGCCCACTATGAAAAGTTGGTGTGGGAAAACATGCAAGTTTCCAGTAATCTTCCCTTCCTTATATATTGATTAATAATTCCCTTTAAGTGAAATAATGCAGCATATGCTTTATAGGTATTACTTGGCTCCTTATTAGAACTAGAAAGAGGAACCATAAAATACAACATACTACCTGCCTCTTGGTAGTTATAATACATCTATAGGTAAAACTACTAAATACACATTAATTCCTACCTGAAAGATTTATTTTCTGCATGAAAGCAACAATACGTACGTCTTAACTTCTTTTATAACACCAAATGCCAAGTACCTACATGGGGAAGGGAAATGATACCTAGAGTCATGCAGAAGATTACTGATGAGTATGATAAGGTCCCAACTTGCAGCATCCGCACAAAATCATTTTATTAAGAAAAATTTCTTTTATAAATGGAGAAACAGTGGGCTGTGTATTTCTGTTTCAGTAGAAGACTACCCAGCTCTTATGTAATTACACTGGAGCACCTTTATTCTCAGGAACAACAGCATTGTAATGGATGTACCATCAGGCAGCAACCAGATTTATTTCCTGAAACAGAAGAGCTTTGCAGTGTATAGTAAGTAGGGCATTTCTGTGAGCAGAGAATAAAAACAGCTGAAGGAACTTACTAATGTAGAGCATGCTATTTGACCTCTTATAATTGTATACTATTTGCTAAAAGGTCAAAGTTGAGGTGGTAAAGGAGGAAGAAAGTATAGGAGGAGACAGAAGAAATGATAGGGTATTCAGAAACAACTTGAATTCTTTCTGCTTTGCGGCTTGTTGAATCCTTTAAAGGATTTCCTGCATAGCTAGGTTGGTATTCTGATTTTGAGATGGTTGGATTCTAGTTGTGAGCTCATCCAAGTCTTTTGTCTTTCCTAGGCCTAACACAGAAGAATTTGGTTGAAGGCAGTCTTCTCACTTAGCTTCTGTTATTACTTTTGAGGAAGAGGTGGAAAAAGCAAGAGAGAGATGTAAACTTCCCGAGAATGAGAATGGGGTGGAGGATGGTGGATCCAAGTTTTTCAGAGACCACAACCTAAGTTTAGTTGTGTACAATGTGGGGCGCCTGGGTGGCTCAGTGGGTTAAAGCCTCTGCCTTCGGCTGGGGTCATGGTCCCAGGGTCCTGGGATCGAGCCCCACATCGGGCTCTCTGCTCTGCAGGGAGCCTGCTTCCTCCTCTCTCTCTCTCTGCCTGCCTCTCTGCCTGCTTGTGATCTCTGTCTGTCAAATAAATAAAATCTTTAAAAAAAAAAAAAATGTTGTGTGCAATGTAGTAGGATCTCAGAAGGGTTTGGTGGTGTGTCCAAACTGTGGGCTCTGTAGGTAGGCTGGTGAGAGGATGACCTTTTACCTACTTTTACCTAGACTCACTTTCCCAGAGTCAGCTCTTTGTCTTGGCTTGGCCTTCACATTGGGACCATAAAAAGATTTCTCAAGTGGAGGGTTGGAGCAGAGAAGATGCGTCTAATGGTAAAGGCTGAATCTTCCAAAACTTGGCAGGATGGAGACTTGCATTAATTTGCTAGGACTGCTATAATGAAATACTACAAACTGAGTGGCTTAAACAATAGAGATTTATTGTCTCATCATTCTGGAGGCTGGAAGTCCATGAAGAAAACGTCACCAGGGTTAGTTCCTTCTGAGGGCTCTTAGAAAGAATTTGTTCCATGCTTCTTGCCTAGCTTCTGGTGGTTTAGTGGCAGTCTTCAGCACCCTCTCACTTGGAGACATATCATCCCAATCTCAGTTGCTGTTGTTGTTGTTGTTGTTGTTTTAAGATTTTATTTATTTATTTGACAGACAGAGATCAAAAGTAGGCAGAGAGGCAGGCAGAGAGAGGGGGAAGCAGGCTCCCTGCCAGCCCGATGTGGAGCTCGATCCCAGGACCCTGAGACCATGACCTGAACCGAAGGCAGAGGCTTTAAACCACTGAACCACTCAGGTGGCCCCCAATCTCAGTTTTTGCTTAATCAAACTATGCACATAGTGATAGTCACTTAGGGCTGCCATAACAAAAATACCATAGACTGGATAGCTTAAAAGATATGTACTTATTTTTCATAATTCTGGAGTCTCAGAAATCCAAGATCAAAGCACCATCAGAGCTAGTGTCTTGTGAAGACATTTCTTGGTGTTCAGATGGATGTCTTTTCCTTGTATCTTCACATGGCGGAGGGGAGGGAGAGGAAATAAACTCTTGAGTCTCTTCCTATAACAGCCCTGATCTCATTTATGGGGGCTCCACTCTCATGACCTAATCACCTTACAAAGGGCCCACCTCTTATTGTCATTAGATGGCAGTTAGCATTTCAACATGTGAATTTTGGTGGGAAAAAATTCATCCTGTAACAGTGATGCCACTTGCCAAAATAGGGAAAATGGTGGGAAGGAGAAATCTACAGGGTAGAAAAAACCAAGAGTCTTTTGGCCAAGTTCAGATTGAAATGCCTCTAGATAGACAGATGAGGATGTCAGTTAAATAGTTGGATAGGTGAATTTTGAGCTAAACTGAGAGGTTAGAACTAGAAGATCATTGTCGTTGTCATATAGATTATATTTAAAACCAAGGTGCAAATGAGTTCATTTGGGAGAATGTATAAATAGAAAAGAAGACCAAGGATAACTTTTCACATTTCAGTGATCAGAAAGAGGAGAGAGAAGTAGCAAAAGTGATTGAAAAGGAATGGCCAGTGAGATGGAAGGCAAGTCAGGAGAAATAAGGAGGTGGGAATATTTCAAAAAGGAGGGAGTAGACAACCAGGCTGAATGCTGCTGAGAGGTCAAGCCAGACAAGCATAGAGAAATAATCATATGAGTTGAAAATAAGGAAACACCTTGCTAAGTTTGATTTCAGTGGAATTGAGAGGTGGAGTGGAAAACCTGATTGTAGAGGACTGAGAGGAAAATGGAAGGTGAAGAAGTAGAAATGTATTCGTATACAGTTTTTTTTCCAAGAATTTTGCTAAAAAGCCGAGCAGAGACATATGGATGGATAGAGGTGAATGAGATTATACTGCAATGACAAAAACCAAATAAAATCATAACAGAACTTGATTACATTAATTCAGTAGCTAGAGGTCAGCTATCACCCTACACCATGGGTCTTCTGATTTCTGGACACAAGCTGACAGAGCTCTCCCAACATGGGACATGCTCTTTTGATGGAAGAAGGAGGGAGCAAGAGATAGAACTATACTAATCCATGTCTCAAATCTTCAGCTGGCACTTGCCATATTTGATGTTTGTTCACATTCCATTGGCCAAAACAAGATACATGGTTAAGCACAATGACAATGAGGTAGACAAGTATAGTTTTCCAGAAGGCACTGTATGTACCTCATATGGTAAAGAATAAGTGCGTATACTTGACATTCTAAGGAGGAGGTAGTGAATACTTGGAAGGAATATTGCAGTACAGCCCCCCAATCCTACATACCTACACATTTTTTTCATGGACGATAAAGCATGTTAATGCTATTGAAAATAATGCAAGAGAGAGACACATTTATTGCAGAGAAAAGTCTAGTCTGTAAGAAGTATTTGTTTTTTAGGGATAAGGGCACTTTCTTACTAACAGGAAGAAAGGCATAGAGGGAGTACAGATATTAAAAAGTTGGTAGTGGGCACCTGGGTGGCTCAGTTGGTTGGGCGACTGCCTTCGGCCCAGGTCATGATCCCGGACTTCCAGGATCGAGTCCCGCATCGGGTTCGCAGCTCTTTGGGGAGTCTGCTTCTCCCGCTGACCTTCTCCTCTTTCATGCTCTCTCTTACTCATTCTCTCTCAAATAAATAAATAAAATCTTTAAAAAAAAAAGTTGGTAGTTTTTCTTTCTAAACTTTGGTTCTATTCTCAATTCCCAATGACTTCTAAGATCAGGGTACCTGGGAATTATATTTTGTGAAACTTGAATATTTAGGAATCTTCCCTTGTTGCCTTCAACAAAAACAAATAGATTGGTCTAGAATTAGTTTTTAATCCCCAAATGTCTTAGAGACATTGTTACATTGTTATAGAAATTAGGGCAAAGAGGAGTTTAGGACTAAGATCTTATTATCTCTAGGACGTGCTTCCTGCATGTCAGAGCAGCTTAATACTTACTTATTAATGAGTGCATACATGTACCACACCCACCATATTTTTCAGGCAACTTTTTAATGCCTGATTCTTTAATATTTTAAATTATATCATCTCTTTTAATTCTGGGAGAATGAAACCCAATTGCCTTTGATGACTATGAGGTATGAAAGGAAAAGATAAGTCTTACAAGCATATGCTTTGAGAATGCAGTCTTTAAATATAGATAGAGCAAGTACAATCAAGTGAAAACTCTTACATGTTAGTTGTATTCTCAATTCTGAGACCAGTGAAGAAAAGTTACATATCTATTAGGGTGGTAAAGTAGCAGGGCTTTCAGAGTGAAAACTGGATCTTCTGTGCAACGTATGTGTTGTACATCAATCTTAGTAATAACTTCTACTAGATGAACAAATATGAAAGATTTCACCTACCTAGATTTAAGAAATGAACTCATTTCCTTCTCATAAAATATTCTTTTCTTCATAGCAGTGGTATAAGGTAGTAACTCAAGTAATTATCACTGAGGAATGAGAACACCTACTTCAAGTGCTCTTGTATAGATGGTTTTCTTGCTCGCTTCACAAAGCAAAGCCTTTGGGATTGGAGAAATAAGTCAGAAGGCTCTAGTGTGTGGGCACTTCAATATGCAGTAGAATTTTCATCAGGTTTTGAGCTATTGAGTTGCTGCTTGTTTCCTCTGAGAATCATGATTCTTAATTATGAGAAACCGATTTTGACAAAGATTGAGAGTGGCAGAGAGTTATGTGGGAAAGTTAGCTGTCAGAATATCATCTGTCCCCCATTTTTCTGTGTTTGGGAGAGTATTTGGGAACAAAGTCCCAATTTCACAGCTATTGCTCCTTAGCAGATGAATTAGCAGCAATTTGGGAAAGAGGCCCGTGACATTTCTGCCTGATAATTTTTTAATCATTCTTTAGAAGGAAAAAAAAAAGTCTACTTGGTTCAGTTTTGAAACTTGGGCTTTGTCTTAACCAATAGCAAGCTCAGAGATCTCTCTAGGAGACAGCAAGTCTTCTGCTACAGTTTGGATATAAATGGACCAAAGTTTGAAAACCAGTTCTGCCATTTACTAGCTGACTGGCACTGGGCATGTTCTTTTACTTTGCCGAAGGAGGTTTAACTCATCTATAAATAAGAATACTAGTACTTGTCTTACTAATTTATTAATTAATTCTTTTAAAAATCATGAATTACTATATTCTCATTTCCAGGTTGTGGATCCTAGGGGTGCCAATAACATAACTAATGTTTGGTGAGTATTAACCAAGCCACTCTAAATATACCTCCTTTATTCTTTTCATCAGCTTTATGAGAGAATCAGTGCTCTCATGCTCATCTATCAGATAGGAAAACTGCTTAGAATTAAAGTAACTCATCTAAGTTACATAAAGTAGAAAGCATGAAGACTAAATTCAAACCAAGACAGCTTTCAGTTGAAAGTATATGCTCTTAACCATAATGCTGTAACCATTGTGAAGGTACAAGGATACCATCTCTGATGCTAGTGTGGACCCATACAAGAAAGTGAGCAGTTATAGTAACCGGACATGAAGAGTACTAAGGCATTGTGGAAGAACAAGCACTTAATTCCTCGGAATTAACTTTGGTTTGAAATCTAAGACCATGATGAATCTATTAAAATTTTTTTCTGTTGTGTTTGGATTGTTGCTGATTTCAGAGCTACTAGTATTTTTAGAAATGTCAATATTTATCATTTAAAGGTCAACCTCTTTACAAAAATTCTTGATGTCATGGTAATGAAGTACCACAAGTTTTACCGAATGTCTGCTATCAAGGAAATACTTAGCCTATGGCACCAGTGACATTAAGAGGATGATTGGACTATTTAAAAGATTTTGATTTTGTTGATGAGGGATACTATTAAGAATACCTTTCATGGAAAACATGCTAATATTATTTTCATTAATCAAATGCATATTTTAATAATAACTGAAAAGTGATATTTATGAGCATATTATAGGAGGATGTGATGTGCAAACTGCGCTGTAAAGGCACCAGTAAATCAGAATGAAACAAATTAAAGTGGTGCATTTTTATTTATTTATTTATTTATTTTTTTTAAGTGGTGCATTTTTAATGACTTGAAGTTTGGGTCAGATAAAATGAAGCTGGAAAGTTTTGAATTAGTAGCATACCACAAGCTTGGAGACTTGCATGCAATCCAGTATTTGTGTGTGTGTGTGTATATATACATATATATATATATATATGTATATATACACTGTGTGCTATTAACTTGAAAGCAAAATGCCTTCTATAAAGCATTGCTTTTTGTTAATTAGACAACTTTGAGCCTTTGAACATGAATCATTAACTGCTGATATTGCCCTAAGGACAAATGTTTGTGATCTCCTGGGGCTGTTAGAGATAAAGAAGAGGGAAAAACAATGAGGAAAGGAAAGTGCTTATTTCTCAGTTTTAGATTATCTAATTATTTCAAGTAGAGAAATATCATTAATAGCATCACTTAAAATAGAATTAAGTGGGAAAACAGGAAGAAAGCATCTCAGTAGCAGGCATGGAATTTTTGACAATTATAAAAAATAAAATTTATTATAGAATGGCTATTTATCATTTTAATGGTGACAGGAGGCTAATGCGTTGCAAGTTTCTATATGTGAGGAAAATGTGACATCCATTAGTAACATCCATCTTAGTACAGACTGTGGGACTCTGTTTGCAAGCAAACTGATCAGTCATTATTAAGGAAGTCTGTGATGTTCTTGGCAGAGGCAAAGTATATTGAAAGGGGAATTACATTATATCTTTAAACATTTAAATGTTTGGATTTTATAGTTCACTGATCTTGAGCAGCCTGACTTTCATTTTGATTTCTTTTGTTCTTTGGGTCTTTGTTGATGGTGACTTTTGTATTTATTATATCACATGGAGGGATTTCCCCACCCCCCACACACATATACGTAGGTTTACTTCCTATGTACTGTTTTTGTCAATCATGCTGAGTGCTTTATCCAACAACCCACACTTCCTAGGAATATTTGTTCTGGTGTCACTATCTGCTGAGCATGTGGTGGGGAAAGGGACGCTTTCCTACTTTATTCTGCAAAACTGTATGTAGTGAGGACTTGCCTTCTTTCCTCAGCTCTTACATCTCTTCTATGGCCTCTGCTAGTGGGAAACAAAAGGTATGGAGATGGTAGGTGAGAACCAAGGTGCTGGCCATTCCATTCACATTAAGAGGTATCAGCCCCCAATGATTGCAGGCAGTAAATAAGGAGAAATGGAGTGGGGAGGCCATGTTGGGGAAAAGTGGTTCTTAAACACTTTGTAAGTTGTAAAATGCTGTATTTAAAGATTACAGATATTATTATTGTTTATTGTTTTGACAGCTTAAATTCTCTAAGATTTCTCTGAAATTATGTGACGGACTAAGCTACGTTTTTCCTTCTAACACTTTCCTTCCCTTTCTTTTCTTCTCTGCACTCTTCTTGCTGTGCCACCTATTCTGTGTCAGTAAGTGGAGGTTGGAAGGTCGGCCGAAGCTATTCCCTGCCCTCTCTTCCTGTTCCCCTCACCTTCAAGCCATCCATGAACTAATGGCAGCATATTTTGTATCTTTTTGAATGACCATTTCATAGCACTGTTGTGTTCAGAATCTCCCATTTGAGTCACCACTAGTTTCTCCTCCAGTTCCTGGCCCTGTATGCCTGCCTCTCCCATGTCCTCCCCATGTCCTCTCCCTCTTACCTCACTTAATCTGTGACCTCTTCTTTGCCTCCGTGGGAGGTATTTTTCTTTTATCTTCTTCTTTTTTTGGAGGGATCTCTTTATGTACTACATTTTAATAAAAATGCTGACCCTTTTGTACTGGCTGACAACATTTCATGATGGTCTTTAGGCAATAAAAGAGATAAACACATTTTAAATGAAAGCAACAGGCACAGTGTGCTCAGATTGCCTTTGTTGGCTGCAAGCCAGTTTGCACAACTAATGGTCTTCTTTTTGCATGGGTGGTTATTAGATGTTTAATGACCATCACTGTTAGAACTTTAGATGGTCTTAGATCTGGGTGAGCAGTTTGAAATCTGGCTGCCTTAGCTAAGGTCTTACTGTAAAAGGCTTCTTTCTACCTATTTCTAGATGAGATCCCAAGCAAGATTTACTTTTTGACTTGGATAAACCTTATTTGGGGAGTGGGAGTCTTGAAAACTATGGTTCTGTTTGTTTATGACTGTTATTAATCATGTAATGATCATTCATCATATAATAAACACTTGGATATTTAGAAAGAAGGGAGATTCAAATGTTTGGAAAGACATCTTGTTTATAATTTCATTTGCTCAACACATTGCTCACACATTGCTCCTTGATTACAGATTTGGGGATTCTATTTCTTTTTTTTTTTAAGGTTTTATTTGTTTATTTAATTTAATTTAATTATTTTTAAAGATTTTATTTATTTATATGAGAGAAACAGACAGCACAGTGGAGGAAGGGACAGAGGCAGAAGGAGAAACAGACTTCCTGCTGAGCAGGGAGCCTGACACAGGGCTTGATCCGAAGGACCCTGAGATCATGACCTGAGCTGAAGTCAGTTGCTTAACTGACCAAGCCACCCAGGTTATTTATTTGAGAGACAGAGAGCATGGGAGTGGAGGAGGAGAGGGAGAGGGAGAGAGAAAATCTCATGTAGACTCCCCACTGAGCACAGAGCCTCATCCAGGGCTCAATCTGAGAACCATGAGATCGTGACCTGAGCTGAAATCAAGAGTCAGGTGCCAAAAAACCAAAAACAACAACAAAAAAAGAGTCAGGTGTCACCTGACTAAGCCACCCAGGTTCCCCTTGGGATTCTATTCCTTTCTGTTTGTCTGGAATCTAAAAAGAGATTTGATCTATAAGGGACATTCATTAAGTATTTGCTGAATAATGAATGCAAAATGTAAACATAAGAAGTACACTGCAAGCAGAATGTAGATGCTCAGACACCATGAATGAAGCCATTAGTTAGAGGCCACATCTCCAGTAGAAAAAGTAAATAAATAAAGTGAGTCTTGTTTTGTCTTTGTGACCTCTCTATGCCTCAATTTCTTCATCAGTAAGATACACGGTCTGAATTAGATCAATATTTTTTTAAAACTTTAGTTTTAAACAAGGTGCACGATAATCACCTTGTTGAAGTGTAGGTAGGATCTGGGACTCTGTTGCCAGGAGGCTGATCTGGTGGTTCTGGGTAGATAGTAGGAGTCTGCATTTTTCACAAGGCCCAGAGGTGATTCTAAGGCAGGAGGTCCATGAGTGAGGTGTAAGCCCCTTATTTGCCTTAGAAACTTTCCTTCTACTCGTCCCAAGGTACTGACATCTCCTTAAAGGCCTTGATGTCTTCATGAAGTCACCGTTATGGTGCTGCTTACAACTCCTTACTCCCCATACAAACCCAAGAGTTGCAATCTTCAGCATCTCTGTTGGGCAGAGATTTTCATGTTCAGCCACCTCCATGGATCAATGGCTAGTCTAGGAGTTGGCTGCTCTTGGGTCCAGTTCAAAAAGTTGTGGCTAGAGTGAGGCCAAAGTCCTATGTATAGAAGCTGGTCCTCTCTACTCAAGGTACTATTTCTCTCAGAAGGGGCTGTGCATGTGGCAAGCATTGTGACTGATCCACTCTGGACAGTGCTATCCAGTGTGGCTCTCACATGCTCATCTCTTTGTAGATACTGCCCTGCTCAAGGTCACTGAGGTGTTTCTGGTAGAGTTGAAGTCACAGTGGATTTAGCTGCTCCTATGCCACTGAGGAACATCAGCTTTCAAAATGCTGTGCTTATGTTAACAAAGCTGACACACTCTATATGAACATTTGCTGATGTCATTGTTGAAAATGGTAGCTGTTTTCTTCTCCCCTCCTAAATCCCTTTTGGTGATGAACACTCTTTAGCTTGGTTTATATACCGTGGCACTCCTGACTTGAGCTCCAGTATATATACCTTAAATAAAAGTACATTTATTTCCCTTCAGTTTCATTTTTTACATGATTTTTATAGGAATACATTTTATAGTTTTTTTAGGAAGAAAAAGTCAATAAGCATAGGTAAGCCTGTTAAATATCTCTCTCCTTTGAGTTCAGTGGAATTTCTTTTAAATCTAATAAATCTTTCCCATCAGCTGGACGTTTCTTTCATCTCTTGTTTAGGTCACTCTTATTTTCTGAGCATAAATAGTATCTGTAGCATTCTACAAATGGTTCTCCCGTAATAGGGCCTTGTGAAGCATGTAATATTGTCCTTTGCCTCAAACTGCAAATATTGTAAGAGTTAATTTCCATGATATGTGTTGGGAATTAGTATGATGCTGAAGCAAGAATACAAAGCTTGGCACATAGTAAATTCCATAAATGCAGTTGAATACATGGATTAATGCTTGGATGCTGGGTGTTAAAAAGTCTAAGGTCTAGTTCCTGCTATGTTACTTATGAGCCCTGTTTTTTCAGGCAACTCTCTCAGCTTTTGTGGGCCCCAAATTTCTAATGCGTGAATGAAGAGCTCAATCAGAGTAGATGGCTTCTTTCTGCTAAAAATACAGTAGTTCTAATATAGCCCAAAGCATAAAAGACACCCTGGGTAGGTGCAGTTGTATATTGAATATTTGCCTCCCCCCGCTTAGGATATTTTTAACTGTAGATTCAAGATAATAAAAGCCCAGACTCAAATGGCTTAAACAATAAGGACATTTATTCTCTCGTATAACAAGAAGATAAGATGAAGGACAGGCTTTGCATTTCAGTGATTCAGCAACTCAACAATGGCATGAGGACCCCAGGAACTTTCAGTCTCTGCTTAGTGATTCCCCATGGAGCAGGTTCTCCTGGCAGCTACATGTAAATTAAAGCATCATGCTTCCTTTTTTACATCCATTGGGAGAGAGAAGAAAGCCTCTTAAGCAACAATATGATTTCTTTTCTGCAATCTGTTTGGGCCAAGTGAAGACCTGTGTCCATTCGTGGACCTCCTGAGTCCTGGGGGACTTGAGTGGGCTGATTGGATTGGACTGGTTATCTGGGGTAGAATGGACATTAGGGTGCCAACCACAATGTCTGCTACATGTAATTAACCATTATGTATTTGGTCTTGCAGTGCTTACGAGAAGGCAAAATCTACTTTCGAGTGTTTATACATCTGTATATGCAGTGAAGTGTTACACCTGGCATTGTAACTGTGAGACACCAAGAACCCAGTTTCAATTGCCCACTATAGAGTGGGCACCTTTGATATATTTCAATCCAACTTTGTTACCTTATAAAAGATTCAGCTGAAGTAAACAAAACATAGTCCTTGCTATTCTCATGGGAGAAATAAGAAGTAAATACCTGGAACAAAGTAAATGAGAGTACAAAGAAAGTATATGTCAAGTGTCAAAGAAACCAATATATAACCAACTACTAGATAACTACTGTGTACCAGGCATTGTATTAAGTGCTTTGCATATGTGATTACATTTAATTCTTGCAATGACCTTATTAGGTAGATGGTGATATCACTACTTGATAAAGGAGAAAACTGAGGCTCAGATTCAATACCATGCTCAAACCCACTTAGCTAGTTAGTGCCAGGGAATTTGAACCCAGAGCTTTCTGTCTCCAAAGCATGTGCTCGCTCTACTAATTCATGCTTTGGACAATAAGTGAAAGTTGGACCACAAACTTCCAACTAATTAAGCCATCTTGTAATACTGTTCAGCCAATTATACCATCTTATTTTGGGATGATGGGCTAAAAGATGGTATAATTAAGAGGACAAAAGTCACAGAACAAAAAGAGGTAGTTGTTGCTGGTTGGGTTCTTCAGAAGATGCTGAAATGGAGATTGAGGTGCAAGGTATTTATTGGAGATCAATGCTTTTGGGGAAAGGAACAAACAAAATTGGGCAGAGGAAGAAGTCAAACTGTGATGGCCAACAAAGCTGTGGCTGACCTGGAGGGAAGTGCTGGAGTAAGCATCATCCTGCAGAATGTTCTGCTCCTTTATAACTTCACCTTGCTTAGCCTCTGGATGCAGGGCACCCTGGGAAAGCATGACCTCAGTGAGCCAGCTCACTGGAGCGGAGGCAGGCCCTGGAGAACCTGACAGCTGGAGGCTGTCTGCTAACCTCTCTCCTTGCATCAAGAGGGTGAATTTCTGTGTCTATCACAGCATTGCCAGGGAAAACTGCCTATGTATCCCAATTCTGGCCATATTCTAGTTTGTGTCCAGTGAGTATTCCTAACAGTGGTAACTGGAGGCCTGTTTGACTATGAGTCTTTGTCTGATAAGACCACAATGTTATTTCCATGCTTGCTAAAATGCTTACAGGAGGCCATCTTTCAGTTTGGCTTCATTTCTTTCAAACCATTACTCCTCACAATTACTCCTCACAAATGGGCTACATTGTATCACAAGACAGGAGTTAAAGTTTTCTCATCACTGCTATACATGTCCCCAGATTTCATTGGTATTCTGAAGTTGGTAAAGGCAATAGCAGGATGTTCACAGGCTTGTACAGGTCAAAAATGTGCTGCTCTCATGTAATATGTTGATTAGATTGATAATAGTAATCATTTGACTCTGTATATTTATATCAAATCATCATATTATACCATGAATATATATGGTTTCTTAAAATTTTATTTTTTTTTCAGGGTTCCAAAATTCATTGTTTATGTACCACACCCAGTGCTCCATGCAATATGTGGTTTTTATTCTGTAAAAAAAAAAGGCAAATTTCAGCCCAGTAATAAAGCCACTCTTGGTGTGGCTAAGAGACAAATACACATTATGCAGTAAAGCATGGATCATATCAGCGCAAATTTGAATTCTGCATTATCAGATATTGGTTATATGACCTTGGAAAAGTTTCTCTCCAAAGCTGTGTCTTCCTTTATAGAATGAGTTAGCTATTGCTATTGCTGATGTTAGTATGTTGAGTTCCAAATGTTTAATCTTGTCACTTATTCTCTGCCTGCATTCTAGAACTTGCCTCTTAAAATGTGGAGTTCAGACATGAATATAATGTGTTAGACTTAGTATGACCAAAGTGGCCTGTAGTGAGACTCAGCTCTCCTTGTCCTGTACCATACATGTGTATGAACCTGGCACGGGTCTGCAAGAGCATGGTTGATAATACGCATATTCTTGGTTCCCTATGATCAATATCTACAGACTTTTTTCTCACAAACAGCAGATAAGTCAGGTTTCCCCATGCCCAACCCTGATTCCTGTCTATCAAATACAATTGCATTAACCAAAAAGTAGGAGTTTATGTTTATTTCAGCTAAATTCTATGCTATTTAAAAAATAAGGGAAATATTTCTCCCCTATCATATATCCTTTCTCTACCAGTTATCTATGGTTTACTGGTCCATGCAAAACAGAAAAACAGAAAAGCTTATTCCTTTCATTTGGGGACTCTGCTGACCTCCTGGCTCATCTGCAGAGGCCTTGGTTAGCCAAGTGACCTAAAGATGTTTTCATTCCCGTACTGCCTACTTGCATTTTTGTGTCACAATTAGGAGATATAAGAAAGTCTAAACCCACATTAATATGAACAGGGCTGGAGGAGAGGTGTGAACTCTCCCTTCTCACTCAGATATCATATGAAATAATGTTCCAACTTGCTTAGTGACCAGATGAATCTGGAGTAGCTCTTCCCTGGCTCTTTAAGGTGCTGGGGTAACTTAACAGGGGGCCAACCCCACATAGGTTAGTGGGGATATTTGCAAACAAGCAGTTTGCATCTGTGAAAGAATCCTTCCACAGCAGCTTTGGGGATGTCAATGCATTTTTAAAAACTCCTCCCTGTTTGCTATCCAAAATGTGGTATTTTCCTTCATAAGTCTTTTCAGGTTCCTGGCTTGCTGGGTGGGCATGAGAGGACTTGATCTACCCTGTCGGGGCTCCCAAATATTAAGCCAGCCACATCCGTAGTTGGTGGAGGAGCCCAGCTTTTGGCAGGTTTCCACATCAGCTCTATTGGAGTGATAATTGGAGGGGCTGTCATTAGGTAACTCTTAATGGCTTTCTTAAATGTGCTGACTTAAATTTATTTAGTTCCACGGGTTCTCTGAGCAGCCATAACTATATTTCAAATAGTGATTTCTATAAATTAGAAATGCCATTTTTCTTCAGCCCAAGAATTTCAATGAACCAATTATTCAAAACCAAATTTAATCAAGTTGATTTTTTTTCTTTCCTTCTGCAAGTGTATATTCTTTGGACCTGTAAAGAAACATGATGTTTCCATCGGATTGGCTGAATAGATCTGATAGATGGAGCTGTCAGAATTTATTGCTAATTTGGCTGTTAGGCCTTGGAAGGACTTGACAGCACTGGTGCCTTCCATAATGATATTTAATGTCTGGTCTTGGGTTTGAACTTCAGTTTCCCCAATTATTGGTAAATACACAGCATTGATCTGCTTTTGCAATACATACTCTCGACTTAGTCCATTTCCTTCAGTAGAGGAAACAATTTTCAAGTGTGTCAATAGTGTTAGTGCATTCCCTCTTTTTTCTAATTAGGCCCATATGCTAAGACTTATGTTGGGTCTTTCAAGTAACCACTTTTGACTGTGACATTGAAAACCTAGGTTATGGGAAAAATAAAACATGTTTGAAATCCTAGGATATGGAAAAATTAAAATTGCAATATCCTACTTGGCTAAGGATAAGGGTTCTAATCAAAGGAACAGAACTCTGAGAGTTTGCCAGAGTAGTAGATTGGAAAAATTAGAAATTTGTTATCATTTAGAGACTCAAATGCATTAAGAACCTAAGATTGAGGTGGTGAGGAAAGATGGCAGAGGAACAGGGGACCCTATTTCAACCAGTCCCCTGAGTTGAGCTGGATATCTACCAGACCATTCTGAACACCCATGAAATCATCCTGAGATGTAAGAAGATATATGTGGATCTTTACAAATAGAATATCTATGGTGGGTTGGTCTCAAGATATGAAGTGGGGAGCCATGATTCTGCGGGCAGGTACTGGAAGATAAATGGAAGAAGGAGGGAGGCTTTGGAATCCTGCTCCACCAGAGTGCAAAAGCCTCCCACTCTGGGGCCTGGGCACAGACTCGAAGACCAGTAGAGGCAGGGAAAGGACTTTAGGGCAGCCCCCCAACTGAAATTTGGAGATGTAGGGGTGCACATGCCAACTTGGGGTGGCTTGCTGTTTTAGAAGCACAAAGGGCAAAGACGTGCCTGGACCTGTAAGCAAGGGCTGGGAGTGTTGCTGGGGGATGCACAGCCCAGGACACTGTGGTTTTTAGCAGCACAGACAGAGGCAGAGGCACTATGGCCTGGAGAGCTCATTGAAGAGCAGACTGCAAACTTGCTGTTCTGAGACAGAGCTTTGGATATGGCCACTTCTGCTCTGACTCTCAGAAGAGATGTGGAAAGCCACCAGGGAAAGCTACCAGAGAACAAAAGCCTCAGAAAACCAGTTTTCACTGAGCCCACCCCACTCCTGACAGGGGGAAGGGCAACTGTGCCCAAATAGGGTTGCCTGAGTAACAACATGGCAGGCCTTTCCCCCAGAAGGTAGGCTGGAAGAAAAGAGGCTGACAACCCTAAGGTCCCTGTAAAGCAACTGCATCTTGCTTGGGTTGTGCTCAATAATTTGGACTCTGTACATTCCCTCAACCACCCCTCAACAGAATGACTAAGAGGAGGAATCCCCAACAAAGGAAAGATTCAGAGACTGTGGCCTCTGCCACAGAACTAATGGATATGGATATAACCAAGATGTCAATTTCATTAATATTTTTCTCAAGCCTAGATATTGCCTTGAGAAAAATATTAATGACAATATAGAATATCTAAGGGCAGAAATGATATCCAATAGGCTGAACTTAAAAATGCAATGAATGGGGGCACCTGGGTGGCTCAGTGGGTTAAGGCCTCTGCCTTTAGCTCAGGTCATGATCCCAGGTCCTGGGATCGAGCCCCACATCGGGCTCTCTGCTGAGCAGGGAGCCTGCTTCCTCCCCTCTCTCTCTCTGCCTGCCTCCCTGCCTACTTGTGATCTCTCTCTCTGTCAAATAAATAAAATCTTTAAAAAAAATGCAATGAATGAAATGCAGTCTAAACTGGATAATCTGCCTGGGTAAATGAGGCAGAAGAATGAATTAGTGAGATAGAGGATGAGATCATAGAAAAGAAGGAACTCGAGGTAGCATGGTAAAAACAAATTAAAACCCAAGGAATCAAACAGAGAGAGATTAGTGACTTGATGAAACATTCCAATATCACAATTATTGGGACCCTGAGGGGGTGGAGAGAGAGGAAGGTCTAGAAGATGTATTTGAGCAAATCATAGCTGAGAACTTCCCTAATGTGGGGAAGGAAACAATTGTTCATGTCCAAGAGGCAGAGAGGACCCCTTCCAAGAATAATGAGAACAGACCAATGTCACGACATATAACAGTACAATTTGCAAATCTTAGACTCAAGGAAACAATCTTGAAAGTGGTGAGAGGGAAAAGATTACATAGACAGGGAGGAGCATCAGAATAATATCAGGCCTGTCCACAGAGAGCTGGTAAGCCAGAAAGGGCTGGCAAGACATATTCAGGATACTAAATGAGAAGAACATGCAGCCAAGGATACTTTATCCAGCAAGGCTGTCATTCAGAATGGATATAGAGACAAGGAAATTCCAGGACCAGCAGAAACTGAAAGAATATGTGACCACCAAGCTGGCCCTGCAAGAAATACTAAGGGGGTGGAGCACCTGGGTGGCTCAGTGGGTTAAAGCCTCTGCCTTCAGCTCAGGTCATGATCTCAGGGTCCTGGGATCGAGCCCTGCATCAGGCTCTCTCTCAGCGGGGAGCCTGCTTCCCTTCCTCTCTCTCTGCCTGCCTCTCTGCCTACTTGTGATCTCTATCTGTCAAATAAATAAATAAAATCTTTAAAAAAAAAAAAAAAAAAAAAAGAAATACTAAGGGGGTTCTATAAAAAGAGAAAGACCCCAAGAGTGATAGAGATCAGAAATTTACAGAGACAATCTAGAAATAAGGACTTCACAGGCAACATGATGACAATAAAATCATTCTTTCAATAATCACTCTCAACATGAATGGCCTAAATAATTCCATGAAATGGCACAGGGTTGCAGACTAGATAAAAAGACAGGACCCATTCATATACTGTCTACAAGAGACTCATTTTGAACCTAAAGATATATCCAGGCTGAAAGTAAAGGGATGGAGAAGCATTTTTCATTCCAATGGACCTCAAATGAAAGCTGGGGTAGCAATTCTCATACCAAATTAGATTTTAAGCTAAAGACTGTAGTTAGAGACACAGAAGGACACTACATCATGCTAAAAGGATCTATCCAACAAGAGGATTTAACAATTGTAAATATCTATGCCCTCAGGATGGGTCCAGCCAACTACATATGCCAACTGTTAACCAAAATAAAGATAATAATAAGCTAATAGTAGGAGACCTCAACACTCCACTCTCAGCAATAGACAGATGATCTAAGCAGAAAATCAACAAAGAAACAAGAGCTTTGAATGACACACTGGACCAGATGGATCTCATAGATATATACAGAACATTCTACCCTAAAGCAACAGAATACTGAATAGAGTGGTCTACTGAATAGACCACGTACTGGGTCACAAATCATGTTTCAACTGATACCAAAAGACTGAGATTATTCCCTGCATGTCCTCAGTCCATAATACTGTGAATCCAGAATTCAATCACAAGAAAAACATTTGGAAGAAATTCAAACACTTGGAAGCTAAATAACATCCTGCTTAAGAATGTTTGGGTCAACCAGAAAATCAAAAGAGAACTTAAACAATTTATGGAAACCAATGAGAATGAAAACACATTGGTCCAAAACCTATGGGATACTGCAAAGGTGGTCCTGGGGGGGAATACATAGCTATCCAAGCCTCACTCAAAAAAAAATTAGAAAAATCCCATATACATAAATTAACTTTACACCTTAAAGAACTGAAGAAAGAACAACAAGTAAAGCCTAAGCCACACATTAGAAGAGAAATAATTAAGATTAGAGCAGAGATCAATGAATTAGAAACCAGAAATACAGTAGAGCAGATCAATGATACTAGAAGCTAGTTCATTGAAAGAAAAAATAAGATTGATAAACCATGGCCAGACTTATCCAAAAGAAAAGAGAAAGGACCTAAATTAATAAAATTATGAATGAAGGGGAGAGATCACAACTAACCCCAAGGAAATAGAGTTCTTAGAACTTATTGTCGACAACTACATGCCAATGAATTAAGCAACTTAGAAGAAATGGGTGCCTTCCTGGAAACCTATAAACTACCAAGACTGAAACAGGAAGAAATTGACAACCTGAATAGACCAATAGCCAGTAAAGAGATTGAAGCAGTGATCAAAAAGCTCCCAAAAAACAAGAGTCCGGGGCCTGATGGATTCCCTGGGGAATTCTATCAAGCATTCAAATAAGAAATAATACCTATTCTCTTGAAGCTTTTTCAAAAAATAGAAACAGAAGGAAAACTTCCAAATTCATTCTACATGGTCAGCATTACCTTGATCCCCAAAGACCCCATCAAAAAGAATTACAGATCAATATCCATGATTAATATGGATGCCAAAATTAT
The DNA here is from genome assembly GCF_002288905.1 of Enhydra lutris kenyoni. Lineage (NCBI taxonomy): Eukaryota > Metazoa > Chordata > Mammalia > Carnivora > Mustelidae > Enhydra > Enhydra lutris. Next base: position 35,064,922 of record NW_019154094.1, on the reverse strand, counting down.
CAACAAGATCCTAGCTCATCGGATCCAGCAAACCATTAAAAGGATTATCCTTTACGACTAGGTGGGATTTATCCCTGGGATGCAAGGGTGGTTCAACATTCGCAAAGCAACGTGATAGAACACATAAATAAGAGAAGAGACAAGAATCACATGGTCCTGTCTATTGATGCAGAAAAAGCATTTGAGAAAATGCAGCATCCTTTCCTGTCTAAAACTATTTAGAGTATAGGGATAGAGAGAACATTCTTCAATTTTATAAAAACCATCCAGGAAGAGCCCACAGTGAATAGCATTCTCAATGGGGAAAAGCTGAGAGCCTTTTCCTTAAGGTCAAGAACATGGTAAGGAGACCCATTCTCACCACTATTACTCAACATAGTACTGGAAGTCCTAGCAATAGCAGTCAGACAACAAAAAGAAATAAAAGGTATTCAGATTGGCAAAGAAGAAGTCAAACTCTCTCTCTTCACAGATGACATGATACTGTCATGTGAAAAACCCAAAAGACTCCACCCCCAAATTATTAGAACTCATACAGCAATTCAGTAATGTGGCAGGATACAAAATCAATGCACAGAAATCAGTTGCTTTTCTATGCACTAACAATGCAACTTTAGAAAGAGAAATTAGGGAATCAATTCCATTTACAATAACACCAAAGATCATAAGATACCATGGAATAAACTGAACCAAAGAGATGAAGGATCTATACTCTGGAAACTACAGAATGCTCATGAAAGTAATTGAAGGCACAAAAAGATGGAAAAACATTCCATGCTCATGGTTCAAAAGAGTAAACATTGTTAAAATGTCTATGCTGCCCAGAGCAATCTATACTTTCAGTGCCATCCCAATCACCTATGGCATTTTTCAAAGTGCTAAAACAAACAATCCTAAAATTTGTATGGAACCAGGTAAGACCCTGAATTGCCAAGGAAATGTTGAAAAAGAAAACCAAAGGTGGGGCATCATGTTGCCTGATTTCAATCTATATTACAAAGCTGTGATCATCAAGACAGCACGGTACTGGCACAAAAACAGACACATAGATCAGTGGAACAGAATAGAGAGCCCAGCTATGGACCCTCAACTCTGTCAACTTATCTTTGACAAAGCAGGAAAAAAAATATCCAATGGAAAAAAGACAGTCTTTTCAATAAATGGTGCTGGGAAAATTGGACAGCTATATACAGAAGAATGAAACTGGACTATTCTCTTATACCGTACACAAAGGTAAACTCTAAATGTATGAAAGACCTCAGTGTGAGACAGGAATCCATCAAACTCCTAGAGGAGAACATAGGCCATAAGCTTTTCAACATTGGCCACAGCATCTTCTTTCAAGACATGCCTCCAAAAGCAAGGGAAACAAATGCAATAATGAATTTTTGGGACTTCATCAAGATAAAAAGCTTCTGCTCAGCAAAGGAAACAGTCAACAAAACAAAGAGACAACCCACGGAATGGGAGAAGATACTTGTAAATGACACTACAGATAAAGGGCTGGTATCCAAGACCTTTAAAGAACTCAAACTGAACACCCAAAAAACAAATAACCAAGTTAAAAAATGGGCAGAAGACACGAACAGATACTTCTCCAAAGAAGACATACAAATGGCTAACAGACACATGAAAAAATGTTCAACATCATTAGCCATCAGGGAAATTCAAATCAAAACCACATTGAGATACCACCTTACCCCAGCTAGAATGGCAAATATTGACAAGGCAAGAAACAAATGTTGGATTGGAGAAAGGGGAACCCTCTCACACTGTTGGTGGGAATGCAAGTTGGTGCAGCCACTTTGGAAAATAGTGTGGAGGCTCTTCTAAAAGTTAAAAATAGAGCTACCTATGACCCAGCAATTGCACTACTAGGTATTTACCCCAAGGATACAGATGTAGTGAAAAGAAGGGTCATATGTACCCCAATGCTCATAACAGCAATGTCCACAATAGCCAAACTGTGAAAGGAGCTGAGATGCCCTTCAACAGAAGAATGGATAAAGAAGATGTGGTCCATATATGCAACGGAATATTACTAGCCATCAGAAAAGATGAATACCCAACATTTGCATCAACATGGATGGAACTGGAGGAGATTATGTTAAGTGAAATAAGTCAAACAGAGAAAGACAATTATCATATGGTTTCACTTTTTTGTGGAACATAAGGAATAACATGGAGAAGGAAGGGGAAATGAAGGGGGTGGTTATCAGAGGGGGAGATGAACCATGAGAATCTATGGACTCTGGGAATCAAACTGAGGGTTTTAGAAAGGAGAGGGGTAAGGCAATGGGTGAACCTGGTGATAGGTATTAAGGAGGATTGTATTGCATGGAGCACTGGGTGTTATATGCAAACAATGAATCATGGAACACTACATCAAAAACTAATGATGTACTATATGGTGACTAACATAACATAATAAAAAAATTATTTAAAAAAAAAAACACATAAGATTGAATGTTAAGAGCCCAAGATTGCCTGGACCTGAGTCCTGGCGTCATTACATACTACTTGTGTGAACTTGAGTGAATTATTTAAACTCTCTAAACCTCAGTTTTCCCATTAATAAAATGGAAATGATAATTTTTTTTCTTCCCAGAGTTGTTGTGAGGAGATAATATTAACTGGTTGCCCGTTGTCCATTGCTTGAGTTGAAAATACTTCATGTTGGCTATTGTTACCATCCATTCAAGGGTAGAAGGGTAGAAGGTCCTGTTGAATGATTGTTTCACAGAATTCTTGGACAAAGTAACCCCATGTGACAAAACAAATCATGGGGCGCCTGGGTGGCTCAGTGTGTTAATCCTGTGCCTTCGGCTGAGGTCATAATCTCAGGGTCCTGGGATTGAGCCGCACATCTTTCCCCTCTTTCTCTGCCTGCCTTTCTGCCTACTTGTGATCTCTTTCTCTGTCAAATAAATAAATAAAATCTTCTTTTATAAAAGCAAAAAATAAGTCATAAGGACCAATCAGTGATTCCCTTCTCACCTTCCACAAATATTCGTTGAGTTTGATAGTTGCACAGCCCTTTAATGGGGTTTCTGGCTGTCCAAAACCCAACAATAATAAGAAAGCAAGGCCTTGTTCTCAAGGATTCCATAATCAAGATATCATTAGAATAAAAAATATATAGGTATTTTTCAGCATAAAAGCCTTCTGTGATTGGCAGTCTGTTCACATTCAAAACGATGATCTTTATCTTCTAACATCTCCACGGAATGCTGGGATGAATCTAATAGAATGAAGTCTTTGGTTTAGGGTTTGTGACTATATATGGAGGAATTTGGAAATGTAGCCAGAACCTATTCCCCATCACTACCTCAGGCTTTCAGGACCTATTTCAGTCATGGAGCTAAACTGAATGACAGAAGAATTTCCCCAGGTAGTATGGCTAACTCCTCAGCAACATGATAGGATTTGTGTTTTAGGGTGGCTCTCTACTACTACTACTACTACTACTACTACTACTACTACTACTTGGATAATCATTCCAATAGCTAATAGTTATTGGGTACTTATTATGTGCCAAGCGTTGTGCTAAGTAGTCTATGTGCATGTCTTATTTAATGTTTACACTCACCTTAAAATATAGCCATTTTTAGAATCCTTATAATTACCTAGGAGGAAGTCGGAGCTAAGTGGGATGAAATAAGTGGCTGAGTTGGAACATCAGTCTAGATCTCCTGACTCTGTGTCTCATGGTTTTAACCATTGTGTACCATGCTTTTGGTCTTGGCTTACCCAGCACCAGCATGGTGGCATGGACTGGTCCTTTCCTCACTCTTGTTCTTACTCTTCCCATCTGCAAACTGAATTGTACTGGCCTCTAACATTCTTCCAGTTTTGACAGTCTTTGACTTTGGATGTTTCAGATGCTTTGTATCATTTAAAATATTGGCAACATCCATAAGCATGTAACTCGTTTCCCTCTTTCTTCTCTCCTTTGACTTTCCCTTAAATTATCTGAAGATGGATTGCAAAGAAGTAGTGTATACCTGCATTTTCTTTTCTTTTTCTTTTTGTTTTTAGTTTAAACTGACTCAAATAGGTCACCCACACATTTTGGACATTGCTGGGCTCTGTGTCTGGTTCTAGCCTTGAGGGACACCCATTCTTGCCTATGGTGATATCTGAGAGCAGCTCTCTGGGGACATTTGACAAGTCTTGGGTAAAGCAAGGTAATGGTTCTGTTGGATAGATTGTTTTCAGCCTGTCAAATGGGCTCTATCAATAGACGCTCTATCAAATAGAAAGATTTGAGAATTTGGAAGTACTTGGGGATGTGCAATAATAAATATATGGTATAATTTTACTCAGATTTAGCCTATCACCCCTTCTGGGTTGATTATTGGTGAGGAGGCTCAGAACACTGGAGAGTGATAAAGCTCTTCCTGCTCTCTTATAAATGATATGTGGAATTGAATGAAGTGCAAAGACACAACAAAGAGAAAGGGATGGTGAACTAGAGAAGCTTCAGGTCTAGTCCTCAGAAATAGTAAAAACCTTCAACTTCTAGAAATTTTAGTCTCTTTCTTGAAGCAATACATAATGTAAATTTTATAAATTTACCCAATGACTGTGATTTTGATTAAACAGAATTACAGAGTTTTTGGCCTTAAGCCAACAATTAGTGACTAAAAATGGGCGATAAACAAGAACCATTCATCTTTTATTTATATACTTAGTTACCCACTCAGTGATCTTAGCAAATTATCTGAGGCTCAGTTCCCTTTTCCCACTACCACCTAGTTAACCCCTTCCATTGGTCTACTTTTAGCTTAATTATTTCTGGTTGGCTCTAAACTCTATTTGTGCCCCTGATGTGTATTCTTAAAGGTGTTTAGCACTTCTCTTGTAATAGCACTTAACACATTCTATCATAATTGTTGATTTCTCAGAGAGCTTTTGGCTTTTTGATCAGGACTATTCTTCATTGTGTTAAATTATTCCATATGTTGCTCAGTAAATGTCAGTGGATTATCCCAGTCATTGAACAACCCAAGATGCCACCATTCATTTCCATAGGCCCTATAGGGGCAAATATTTTTCCTAGTTGAGAACCAATGGATGAATGTAAATTTCAAGAAGGCAAACATCATACATGCTTTGCTCAATATTGGATTCATTGTACCTAGTGTGATGCATGGGACACAAACAGTGCTCAATGAAGGAATATTTTATTGAATGAGTGCAGTTTGGGACTGACGTGGAGAGAGAGGAAGGTAATAAAAGCTGTTTGAAGTGCTGGTTGAGAGGATGCTGTATAATGCTGTCTGCCAATCAGTTTGCTGCTAGTTTTGTTTTTCTAAATATTTCTTAATTTGATCAGGTGATAGAAGAAGAATGGTAGAGAATAATGAGTTTAATGCTATATATTGAATTAGAAAGAGTAGGGGGCTTCTCCTGCCAATTTAATTTCATCTACCTTTTGAAAATCTGGAGATAAAATTTATGAAATATTGGAACTTGGGGGTGTTTTTAGCTAAGATTTCCCTATTGATGTCTATTTCTCCTACTTAAGAGGGAGTAGTATCTCTACTTCAGCTTTTGAAAAGCAAACACAAAGTCTGATGGATTTTTCAGTCCTCCATCTGTGTCTGGGGTCAGAATTGTTCATGTAGGATTGTGTCTGAACTTTGGACAGCTGTTTGGTACTTTTACTTCAATTTCTTTCTTTGTGCAATAAATTAGAAATTGCTAAAGCCCAAGGACCTTGACATTTTAAGGCCACCATAAAAACATTTGAGAAGGCAGATTTTAGGAGACTCTGCTAAGCTGGATGTATTTGTTTCTTGGCTGCCTGACTCTTCAAAGACTGAGCAACTAGTTTCAGGCACCTATTGAAACTTATATGTAGAACATATAAAAATAAGGATTAAGGACTGAAGAACAAAATTTCAACCATTAGAGTTATCATAACTGTCAAACATTAAGATTTGGCTAAGAGCTTCCTGGTCATAGGACAAAAATGGAAACACTGAGAGTTATAAAGTTCTCTTTTTTAACCAGTTTCCTCAGGTGGCAAAAAAAGAAAGATATATTTTTTATCTCATCTTAGATGATAGAGATTTTACTATTAGCATATTCCAGAAGGTAAGGAAAGGGTAGAAACCCTCTCAGTAACTGTATAGTCATGCCTCACTCAAATGTTCATAATAGCATAGCAGTTTTTTTTTTAATTTGATTTTTAATTTTTTATTTTTTTTAACATATAATGTATTATTAGCCTCAGGGGTACAGGTCTGTGAATTGCCAGGTTTACACACTTCACAGCACTCACGATAGCACACATCCTCCCCAATGTCCATAACCCAACCATCCAGCATAGCAGTTTTAAGAACTGCTAAGAACAAACTTAAAGTGAGTTGCCTTGATGACTCGTTTTTTTTCTATCCTTGTTTATTTCCACTTACTTACTAGGTGGATTGCCACTTCTCTATATATATTATGCATTCCGTTTCCCTAGAAGAAGAAAACTGATTGGAATAGTTGGTTATTAGCAATACAGACAATTCCTATCAGGTGAATTCTCAAGCCAAGTCACCCCTGAGGTCACTTCCCACCACATAGAACTCCATTTCTACCAGTTGTGGCTAATTTGGCCTGGAAAAATTAAGACAGTATGCCAACCTCTGGGTAAACATCTACCAGTAATAGTTTTCTCAGACGAGAGCAGAATAACTGGCAGAAACTTTGAGGCTTCAAGACCGTTTGATACACTCTCCTTGTTAGGAAGGAGTTAGTTTGTGTTGACTCTCTATGTTTGGGGTAAAGACAATTTCCACTCCTGGGATATGGGAAGACTAGGGTGAGCTGTTGTTCCATTTCATCCAACTCATTCGGGATGCCAAGAGAGTGAGTCCTGGGCTCCTGAGACTTTGTTTCAAGCAGTCATGCTATCAAGTAGAACAGGTGAGAGAATTTGAATAAGCAATTATGTTTTTGTTGTTGTTGTTGTTGTTGTTGTTTTGTTTTGTTTTTGCTACAAGGACTTAACTAGCACCAGGGAGAGAAACAACAGGCCTATAGCATCTAGAGATCCTCTTGATGGTGTATGTTCAAGTTACCTTTTTTGTTCATAGCTTAATTCTTCTGTTTTATTTCCCAAAGTCCTCCTTAGACCTTTTCTCAAGATGAGGATAATAGATAACTTGTGGTTCCACTTCTCATTACTATTTGCTTCATATTATGGACTGAATGTTTGTGTTCCCCCAAAATACAATGTTGAAACCCTACCCCTGCCCCATATGCTGATATTAGGAGGCAGGGCTTTGGGGAAGTCATTAGGATTAGATGAGGTCATGAGGCTAGAGCCCTCATGAATGGGATTAGTACCCTTATAAGAGTCATGAGAGAACTTGCTTTCTCTTTCTGGTCTCCAGTACATAAGGATATAACAAGAAATTGGCAGTCAGCAATGTGGAAGAGGACCCTGACCAGAACCCAGTGATGTAGGCACCCTAATCTTGGACTTCTAGCCTCCAGAACCATGAAAAAGAAATTTCTTGTTTACAAGCTATGCAGTCTAAGGTATGTTGTTTTGGCAGCCTCAACTAAGACACTTGATCTGTATATAGACTTTCTCATTTTAGTGCCAGGGCAGGTAGCAGTGAGGTATCTATACCTACTCTGTTTTGGTTCCTCTTTACTCTTTGAGTAAGAAGAATGCAAAGCTTTCCAAAGTTCCTCTTGTTTTCCCTTACTATATTATTTTCCTCTTTCATCATAACTATAACCTGAATTAATTTACTCTTTATGTTTTTACTAACCAACTTTCATAGCTTTGCCTCTCTTCTTATAAGTAGCTCCCCTACCACTTTTACAGAAGAAACAAAGCTTTTCTTGGAATCAGCTTTGAAAATAGGGTTCTGAAATGGACTCTTTATGGGGATTAAGTAGTGCAGTTAAACAACTGGTGATGAATTATATAACCAACTAAAACAATTTAGCTTTTGGCAATACCCAGTGCTCCTGGGCAGGGAGATGAGGAGTCATATATGAGATTCCCAAGAGTGGAAATATAAGAATTCCACTTTTTACCTTGCTTTTTTTCGGTCCTATATTTCCTGCCTATGGCAGATTTATCCCAGTAATCTGTCCATTCATTGTTGTTAGTTTTTCAATATGGGAGATATCAAGTCAAATAGTGTGACAGGACTTGCTGAATGACTGAGTCAACTCTTGACCACCAAAGGCATTGTCAACCATGGTGTTGAATTAATGAGGAAAACTAAAATTCATTTTTCAGAGGTCAAGAGAAGCTTACTTTTGTAATTTGACTTTACGTGATTGATGACCATTTTTCCACCCTTTGTTTTAACACTTTTGATATTGAAAACAACCTGCGGCAGAACACCATTTAAGATCAATGACCAGTGTCAGAGACACTGTTCAAATTTGAGAGGTGGTACCTTAGAAGGAACTGGATGGTAAATGATCTGTGCTGGAATCCTAGCTGTGTGACCTTGGGCATATCATTGAAGCTTTTAAAGCCTTGGGTTTTTTTTTTTTAATCTATAAAAGTAAGGTCACAATCTTACTTCACTTCACTGATCAAATAACATGATCAATGCGAATTTTGCAATCTGTAAGCGCATTACAGATCTTTATATGGCAATGTACTTAGTTTTTTTTGTTTGTTTGGTTGGTTGGGTTTTGCTTAAAATTGTCTCTAAAAACATTATTGATTTAATTTTTCTTAAAGATCTTAGTGCTATATTTGATCTGCTTTTGACAGACAAGTGCTATTAAAGATATTTCAATAGAAATAGGATACTTCCAAACAAAAGACAAGAACATTTTCTTTTATTTATTTTATTTTATTAGTTTTTTATTATGTTCAGTTAGCAACTGTATAGTACCTCATTAGTTTTTGGCTGGTGTTCAGGGATTTATTTGCTGCATTTAACACCCAGTCCACAATAGCCAAACTGTGGAAGGAGCCAAAACTTTTCCTTTAAACAAAAGGATTCACTAAATTCCAAAAAGACTGTCCAGAAGTCTGAATAGGAGTATATCTGCTTAAGTGATAACGGCTGTATTAGTTATCTTTGATACATAACAAATTAGTACAAATTTAGCAGCTTAAAACAACAAATGTTTATCATCTACAGTATTACTGGGTCAGGAATTCCACTTAGTTGGGTGACTCTGGCTCAGCATCTCATGACTTTGTAGTCAAGATGTCAGTTGTGGTTACGGTCATCTAAAGGCTTGAACATGGCTGTTGGCAGGAAACCTTAGTTCATTGCTGCTTGTTTTTTAGAGGCTCCAGTGTTTCACCTTATAGGCCCATCACTAGGATTGTTTGAGGGTCTTCACAAAATGGCAACCGTCCACCCCTGGAGAGACTGATACAAAAGAGAGGAAAAGTAACAATGCATTTTATGATCGAGTGCCTCGCACTACACACTGCTGCTTCCATTGGGGTTGCCAGCTACAGTACAACTCAAATTAATTCAAATTCAAATTTGAATTTCAGATAAATAACAAATAAAAAGTTTTAGTATAAGTAATATCCCATGTAACATTTGTCATATATTCATTATTTATCTCAAATTCAGTTTTAACTTGGCATCCCTAATTTCCCCCCCTAGTTCACAGTACCTTTATTTTAGAAAATGATGTAGGAAAGACTTTAGGGTTTGAAACCAACAGCCAAGGAAGAATTCTTGAAATGTCTTTGGTGCAAAAAGGTGACTTTATTATTAAAGGTGGTTTTATTTTATTTTATAAAAGGTTAGGGATAGCATAAGTCTCTAAGAAATTTTGGAAGCAAGGTTTCCAGGACCTTGAGGGGGTTAGGTATTGTTGGGAAAAGGTCATTTATTACTGTCTAATAAAACCTTAATCATGAGACCCTCTAGATATATATTGGTGGGCCATATTCTTGGAGAATGATTGCCAACATGTATCCTGGGAAGTTTAAAGAGAAAGGAAGTTTCCAAAAGAATTTTTATATGTTAAAGTAGGCTTATAGGATCTTGGGGGTGTGGGAACTCAGGCTAGGATTGCCTTTTGCCCTTAGCCAAGTGTCAACATTTAGGTAGTTGAGTTCCTAGAGGAATGTCACTTTACCTGTTTCAAGGACTTGTCAATGGGCTGTAGGTAGTAAGGAAATTTAATGATTTTTCTTCTGCCTCTGTTTCCCACATCAGAAAACATATTGAATCAGATCTACTGCTTTCTTACTCTGTGTATTTCTGCCCTCCACTTGAAAAAAATGTACAGTCAAATATATCTTTGTCCATTCTGTCAGTGAGGTAATAAGCAAAAAGCATTACTCATTGCTTCAAAGAACTCTTTAGAGTCAAATTCCAGGAATCTTGGTCCTATTTCCATTTTTTTTTTCCTCCCCCTTGCTCCACTTGGTATGTCAAACTCTAGCTCTTTTCCTATGCAGATTTTAAGTCAGTAACCATCAATCTGAGGAATTCTTTCTGCTGCTGCCACCTACCAGTTTGTTTCACTGCTGCTAGCAGGCTGGGCCTGGGCCTGAATCCAAACTCCGAATTTAACATTCTTATGGTAATGCTGCTTTATTGGAGGAAGGGGAAGTTAGAAGGGCAGTGACCCCAAAGTTCTCAGTACTTCTCACTTGTCAGGAAATGGGAAAAAGGAAAGGTTTTTTTCTGGATATTACTTTGGTTAGTTGATCTGGGTTTTTGTTTTGTTTTGTTTTGGTTTGGTTTGGTTTTTTTGCTCCTGAAAGGATTTTTTTCTTAGGATCATGTCTCATTATCCATATAGGCCATAAACTTCAAAAAGAGTGGGCCAGGAGAAAAACAGGCACCAGATTTTTTTTTTAAGACTTTGTTTATTTAATTTAGAGAAAGAAAGATATAAAGTGTACACACTGTGGGGAGGTGGCAAGGGGAGGGAGAGAATCTCAAGCAGACTCTGAGCTGAGTGGGGAGCCAGGGGTGGGGCTCCAACTCAAGACTGAGATCTTGACCTGAGCCAAGATCAAGAATCTGATCCTTAATCAGTTGAGCCACCCAGGTGTGCCATGGCACCAAATTTGATTGCACAATGTCTCTAAACTTCCCAGACCCCAAACTGAGGAGTCATTGAATAAGGAGTATTTGTTTTTCCAATGTTTTCTTCTTGAGAAAGAAGAGATGATTTTGAAAGTCAATGAATTCTTTCCGTGTCTTTGATAACTTTTCAAAGTCTAATAAAGTACTTAATGAAACCAACCCTCTTGTTGGGTTTCTTCTAATGTTCCAGGGTAGTTTTCTTATTTACAGAATATTGAGAAAGATTTCAAAGTTCAGTGGAGTAAAAGCCAGTAGAAATTACCATTTGTAGGCATGAAAAAAGAAACAAAGCTACTAAAAATTTAAATAGAATAGTTCATGCTTGTGTGTGTATGTGTGTGTTTATGTGTGTGTATTCTAGTTTTCCTTATAGGAAACATAAAAACAATTTCAGAAAGAATCACTTTTATAATGTAACTCAGAATTACAGTTTTAGCAATACACAAAAATTTTACAGTAATTCAGATTTTGGCATGATAAAGACTATACATATTTAATAAATACATTTTTATTTCTTAGTAAGATTATATGAAAGTTATTAAACATTTATGAAAGCATATTTGACTTTCACTTAAATATATGGGCCATTCATTTAGTTTCTTTCAGAATGATTTGTCCTTATTCTTTACCTTAATTTATGAGGGAATTTAAGAAGATATCCATGTTTTTGAAGTTTAAGATGACCATTCCTGCACTTTTCATTAAGATGCATTCTGTTTTTATTTTTTAAATCTGGCACCCTAAAACTTCCTTTTTACATTATCTGTTAGAAACTAGTCACCAAATCCAGCCTACACTCAAGGGGAGGGGAATTGAGTTCTACTTTTTCGGGAATGAAAACTAACAAAGAATTGTGAACATGTTTTTTAAACCATCATAGTGACATAGTGGAGAGAATGTGGACTTTTTTTTTTTTTAAACATTTTATTTATTTATTTGAGAGAGAGAGAGACAGTGAGAGAGAGCATGAGCGAGGAGAAGGTCAGAAGGAGAAGCAGACTCCCCGTGGAGCTGGGAGCCTGATGCGGGACTCGATCCCAGGACTCCAGGATCATGACCTGAGCCGAAGGCAGTCGCTTAACCAACTGAGCCACCCAGGCGCCCCGAGAATGTGGACTTTTAAGGCTGACATACATTGGGTTCAAATCCTCTTTCTTCTACTCATTAGCTGTGTCACCCTAGGCACGTCATCTGTCTTCTCAGAGCCTCTATTTCCTTATGTGTATATTGGAAATAGTAATGCCTTCTTGCGAAAGGGTTACACAAAAGCCATTTCCAACCTTCTTCTCTCTTGCTGGATCCCACCACACAGGCTGAAAAGCTTAATATTCACATCCCCAGCTTTCTTTGGGGAAATGGCTCTATGGGGATGGCTATATGCCTCAGCGGTGGTCCCTGGAAAAGAATAGAAGTGTGCTAAGTTGGGGTCTTCTGCAGGAGAGCTTTCACTTTCCTTATATAAAGGGACAGACCTCTGTTGGCACCAGCATCTGATTGGCAGAGTCAAGGTCACATCCCCATGCCCTAGTAGGAAGTGAAGTTAAGAAAAAAGTGGCTAGCACTTTCAGCTTCTGGAAAGGCAATCTTTTTATATGATTGCCATATATATATATGACATTGTGCTTTATAATAAGAAATATTTATTTCATCTCCATCCCCATTTCTGGCACAGAGACCCTGAAACTCTCGAACTTCCTAAGTGAGGACAGCAACTACAAAGGTATCTTCTGTTATGTTAATAAGGTAACTTTTAGAAAGCCCTCAACCTTAAAATGGAGGCTAGTTGTCAAGGAAACCAACCAAGTGGTTAGAGGGGTGGAACTTTCAGTCCCACCCCTACCACTTTACCTTCCCCACACTCAGACCTCTGGGGAGGGAAAAGGGGCTAAAGGAACTAAAGTTCAATCACCAGTGGCCAATGATGTGATCAGTAATGTCTATGTAATGAAGCTTCCATAAAAACCCAAAAGGGTTTGGTTCAGAGAGCTTCCCAGTTTGTGAATATTTGTTTTTTTTAGGGAGAGTGGTGTGTCTGGAGAGGGCAGGGAATCTTCTTGCCCTTTTCCTTTATGTTGTCCTGTATGTCTCTTTCATATACCTGCTGCGGAGTTATATCCTTTATGATAAATTGGTAGTCTATCAAGTAAAATGTTGTTCTGAGTTCTGTGAGCCACTCTGACAAATTAATCAACACAAGGAGGGGATCATTGGAACCCCCAGTCTATAGCCAGTTGGTCAGAAGCACAGCTGGCAACCTGGGTTTACATCTGAAGTGGTTAGGGTGGGTACAACCTTATAGGACTGAGTCCTTAACCTGTGGGATCTGACACAATCTTCATGTGGATAGTTAGAATTGAGTTCAATTGTAGGATACCCAGCTGGTATTAGAGAATTGTTTGGCTTGGGGGAAAACCCACACAGTGGAATGGGGTGCAGAATCATTAATATAAAATAATTAATGTTTTTAAACTTTATAGATGCTCTGTAGTTAAATGTTAGACAAGGTAAAGAGTAAGTAAAAATAGTAAAGATATAGAGATAATATCTGAAAAAAGAAATTTTCTTTGAATAAGTTATGTGCATTTCTGCCAAATTAGCCAATATGGGTTAGGTGCATTGGTCACAAAAATGAAGTCAAGATGGAGGAACAGTATAGCATAGTAGTTAGGGGATAGTTTCTATTGTTCCCATTCTGGCTGTATGACTTGGTGCATCATTTATCTCACAGAGAGTTAACTTCCTTATTTGTAAAAGGGGGTTTCCTTTTCTTACGATCAAACAAATTTTCTATATAGTAAGAGCTCAAAAATGGTTAGTTGTAATTATTCAGGAGTGAATGAAATAGAGAAGTGAGTAAGAATTGGTCTCAGTGGAGGGAAATTCTGTCTTTGAATAGCTAATCACTAAGAATCTTTGGCATCTGTGTGTCTGGGTTTGGTAAGTTATACGTGTAAGGGATGTAATTGTCTTCTGTGACACACTGGCAGATCATCATTAGATTGTACCCCATATCCTCTATATGGGAAGAAGCCATCAGAGGTCCAGTGATGAACCACACACTAGAAAACTTGGGTTTGAGTGTCTCTAGCAGCTATTGCTATAATAATGCTGCATGACAAACCACCCCAGAGTCAGTGGCTCACAATAATTAGCATTTATTTTTGACTTATGCATGTCTGAGTTAACTGCATTCAGATCTGCTCCACGAGTTTCTCATTTTCCTTAGATCAGGAACTAGTTACTAATTACTGGGGTTTGATCTTCTCATGGCAAAAAACATGAGAACAAGAGGACAAACCCAAACATTCAAGTGCATTTCAAGCCATTGATTGTCTCAGGTCTGCGGATGTCCTGCTGGGTTAGACGGAGGACATGGCCAAGTCCAAAGTCCAAGGGCAGAGGCATTACACGCCTCTTGCTCCTGCAAGGCCATAGCAAGAGTGTGGATGTGTAGTATAAGTACAGAGAAATTAAGAATTTAAATCAATGACTGGATCTATCATAGAATCATAGTTCTGTTTTGAGGTTTTGGCCGTATATTTATGGGTGGGTCACAGTACCTCTCTGGGCCTTCGTTTTTTCATTTGTGAAGTGAAGAGGTTGAAATTGATGAGCTATTTTCAGCTCAATATTAGAATCATCAGGGAAAGTTAAAAAAAAAAAAAACCAACCCACCAATTGCCTGGGCTCCACCCAAGCTAATGAAATCATGAGCTTTAGGGAGTAAGGCTCAAGCATTGGTATGCTTACAAAGCTTTCTAGATGATCCTATGATACAACCAAGATCAAGAACTACCATGTTAGACAGTTTCTAATGTTTTTTCTCTTCTAAAGTTAGTTTAGATTTTAATAGGACTGGTGGATTGGCCATTATGATTAAAACATTATGATTAAAAATTTTTTTATTCTCTAATAATTGCTGAGTTTTCCCATAAATAGCAACTATGTTGTTGTCTCTCAGTTCCATTGCTTGAATGCATTCCTGCATTTTCCCAGCTGTCTTCTTCTTCCTTTTTCCCTTCCACCTTTTGCAGCTGCTGGAAAGTTTTCTAAAATAATGAGAGCTCTTCTCCCTCTTCTCTGTCATTTATTTTCTAGATCTTGCTTAAATTATACTTCAAAAGCTGCTTTCCCCCTTTGCCACTTAGAACTAGTAAGTGTCACCCACCTTCCCGTCAAGGTTGGCAGTAATGATTAGTACACCCCCACATGCTGCCACTCTTTACCCACCTACCCCAGTGTCAGCCTGTGCAAGGGAATTTACATTTCTATAGCAGCAACTCTAAGACCCCTTTAAAGGGGCTCTGGAATGAAATGCAACATAAATATTTTCTATGCATTTCAGAGATGCTATAGAAGAGATACCTGCAGTGGATGGGAGGGGAGACAAGTGACTAAGAATTTTCATTCCCTGCAAGGACTCCATGAATATTATGGGACATATATGTTTAATTAACCATGATCAGATTTTATGATCCTTTATTGGCTCTCTCTGGCAAGTTCTTTATTTTCTTCCCCACTAACAAGAATTATAATTTGGGGTATATAAATGAATGAAAAATTCACAGATAGATCGGAGGTCACTGAGAAATTAATGAGAATTTTCTATTCTTTTTCCTCTTCTACCTCATCTTTTATCATTGTACTATTCATTTGAAACTATTTTATTCCATCAATTCTGAGGTACATTTTTTTCCCCAGAATTTTATCTCCCTGCAATATAGATATGTCCCATGGTTGATGATGTCTTACAATTAATTGGCAGAATTTTTTTTTTCTTGGAGGCACATGCAATAATTATGCACCTTATAATGGATGATATCTTAAAGGCAATGAAATAAAACATTGTCTCAGCTTTGTGCTAAGTATGTTGCATACATTTTCTCATTTACTCCTTACAATAATCTATTGATTAATTAATTAATCAGTACATTTCTTTCTATTAAAAATATTTATTAAGGTAATAAAATTAATAATAATAATTAACATCTATTGAGCAGGCATTATGTAAGATGTTTACAAATACTGTCTGTACTTAGGATGACCCTGGGAAGTAGGTATTGGTATTATTTGCATTTTATAGATCAAAGAGGCATTCAGAGGTGAGGAAACTTGCCATAGTCATAGAGTTGGTAGAAAGTAAGGCAAGACTCAAATCCTGGTTGCTCTGCCTTCAAGCCTATGCTATTAACTACCACCCTACATTGCCCCAGATGTTTATTACTACTATAAGTATCATTGGTAAAGTACGTTAACATTTACAATAAGCTTTCTCAAGCACCCAATTTATCTTAGCCTAGTAACTTGGCAAATGCAAATTCATACATATCTTTTGCATTTAACCATGTAAAACACTGCTGAAAAACATTCTTAAAAGCCCACTTAAAAAGATATTAGCAAACCAAAGAAATACCAAGGAAAGCTAAAAAGATGGAACTCTTCACTTCATTAGGGCCAAGTAAATAAAAGCTGGGTCAGAGTTCATGCTGATTACTGTCTGAAGGACAATTGCCTAGTTGATTTTGGAAAGGCAAATTATCACAATGTACTCTGAGATGTAATTCTGCATTTCTAACTAATTAAGGAAAATACTATCCAAACAAACAGATTTTAAAAGCAATGGATATTAATAGTTTGTAAAATGGATCATTGGAATTGGTAAATATGATAAATTGAACTTAGGCTGGTAACTCTTCCATATAGCTTTAATTTTATAAAAATGACCTGAAAATTTAAGACATTAATTATTTGGGCTGAGTCTATTGTTTTGTTATTCAAGTGAGTTATGGCCAGCAAAGAAATCCTCAGCAAAGGGACTGTGTCTGAATGAACAGAAGAATTACAGTTAGATTGACATTGCTTTCAAATAATTCTATTCCTATCATCTATTAGGTAACCTAGAAACATCATAAAGCCATAGAATCATAGGATTCTAGAAGTAGAAGGACCCCTAAGGGGTTAAATGTTTCCCACTCACACAAATAGAAGTATAAATTTTCTAAGTCAGCAATCACTGTTTCGCTTCATTTCCTCTTTGCAGGATGGCTTAATATATTTTGTTCTGTCAAGTAAGTCTTCATAGGTATCTAACTTGGGTTTATTGGTTTTGGAAACTCCTATTTTTGGGGACTACCACCTTCTAAACTCCTTCTGGTTACTGAGGAAAAAAATGTGATATCTAGCTTTAACAAAGGGCTGGAAATCTTGCTGTTTTGAGAACTGGGTTTCATTTTCCAATGTACCCCATGATTTATGCCAGAGATGAATTATGCTTGGTCCTAGATGATTGCCTTTTAGTCAAAGGTCTCAAAGGTGAATGAAGTCCCTATCAAGTAGTTAAAGTGTTATTCAACCCCAACCTTTCCCTTCTTCCTATCCTCAGTTTCTATAGCATAAAAACAGACTTTATTCTACAGAACTGATAGTAATTCTTTATTTTTGCTTTATGGAATACCAACATTTCATTAGAAACCATTATAATGTATTTTTTTAATAACTCAATATATTTGTCATGGAATTATAAGAGATCTAGGGCTGGAATGTACCTCAGAGATCGTTCATTCCAATTCCCATATTTGCAAATCGGAAATTTTGTTCCTGAAACAATTAAATGCTATATCCAAGAGTGTATAGCCAATTAATGACAGAGATAACTAGAACCCAGGTCTCCTGACTCTAGGCTTAAACCCTGCTTATCCCACCACAAAATCTTCTAGTTAATATTGGTAACTTCTTGCAAATGAGAACAATGTCCATGAAACGCTTTTTTTTTTCCCAGAAAATAGCAAAAGACCATGACTAGGTTGCAAGCGATTTCTCTTTAAGACAAGGCCTCAGAAATGACCTTTGAGGGCATTTTCCATATTTCTGATTAGTGGGTGCAATAACCTTTAGCTGAAGAAAAGGGCACCCAAAGAGCAGAGTAATAATAGAGGAATTACTTTGGCAATTACCATTACAATTACAAGTATACCTTTGAAAATAAATGGAGAAATCAGTAATTGAAAGAACATCACAGTCTATGAGAAGAACAGAAATGTCAGTATCAAACATCTAGGCCATTCCAATGAGTTTTCTGGTTGAGATATAATCAAAACCAAATAAACAGTACCTTTTTTCCACCATAGTAAATGCTATTTTCCACATAGTTACATGCTGTTAAACTGAAAGAATTACTTGGTACCTTTTCATTACTATGAACCAAAGACTTATCATCTTTAAAATGGAAGTAATATAACCTAACCAGCCTACTTCAAGCAATAAACATAAGTTTAATAAAGGATCAGACTGAGAAACCACTGTGGTATTGAGTCAAATGTTTGAGCTCTGTTGGGGCTTTTTCTTAATGAGAGTAGCTTTATTTGTAATTTTGTAGGCCTTTTTTTTTTTTTTTAAAGTGTTGACTCCAGCCTCCCAGGTCTCTATAGGGTATGGAGGAAGACAAAGAGTATGTTGCCTGAGATCTGAAAAAAAAAACTTCAGGTCAGCTTTGTTTAACCGATTCAGTTTAGGATAACTGAGTGAGATTAATTACCAGATGTACATAAGAGTGTGCCTTCAACACTTCCCAGAACACAGCTTTTGCTGTGCGCATGATGGTATCATTCACAGAGCCCATCTTTGCATAGCAGAACGTTGACGGGACCCATTCAACTCTTCCTCTGAGCAAGTGAAATTTGCTCTAGCTTTCTTTATCTCTACAAGGATGCAATGAAAAATTTTTTTTAAACTGCTTTCTCAGACATCCACTTTTCTAGATAGTCGAGTTCCTAATTTCCTAATTTTGTTCTTCCAGAATTAAGAATTTTGGTTTGGGTGACATGGAGTATCAGTGGGAAAAAAGATCTTCACAACTCTGCCCACCATCAACTTATAAACCAACTTGGGACCATGACAGTTTTCTTGCCCTCCTTCTCTGTTTCCTCCTTGGAGGAGAAAGCAGTGTCTTTTCATAGTTTACCCGTTAAGGATATCCTGAGAATAAATGAAACCATTATGTGTCAAGATTCTCCTCTAAACAAAGATGCTCTGAGAATCCAGATAACATTCAGAGTTTTAATACATAGTCACAGGGTCCAAACTTCCTTGTTCTCCTGTGCCAAGCTACCCCTGAGGATTTTGAACATACAGAGGTTTTACCCTGAGTTCTCTCCCTGGTTTAGCCATTGGGCCAATTGAACACCACTTCTCAGCTCTGTGCCAGGCCTTTCTATCACTAAGTAGATATTATCATCTTTGACATCTTAGAGCTTCTAAGGAGCTTTCCACTTCCAGTTTAGCACAGGACTCTACCTGGACAGATGATTTTAAAAGTCCTATCAAATAAAAATATTTATACCTATGTAGCATCCTTTTAGATATAAACATATTTCCTCATTCAATGATAAAACATTAAGCTAAGATTTAGAAGAATATGCTTTCCCCAAATCTGAAGTATTCTTCATAAACTAGCTATTAGGGCATCAGCCCATCTCTGCCAATTTAAGTTTCTGTTTCATTTTTCCCCTCTGGGGTGAGGGCCAGAGATTTTATAAGAATAACAAAGGCACCACTGGATTCAGATAATCCCCTGGACCAAAAATGCCCTGTGAACTCAAAATAACATTAGTTATTCTGTCGGTTTTGTGTGTTGCTGCGCATGTATTTACGCAAGACCATTCCCTGGGCACTCCTTCATTAAATTAACTTGTTTTCATATTTGTTGGTTTATTTTTCTTTTAATACTCCTTGACCACATGAAGATCCTTGATTTCATGCTAGGCTTTGAGACTTTGAGAATGAGCTGTGCTACTTGGTATATATGGGGGTTCCAGTTCAATCTAAGACTCTCAGAAATTGCCTTAAGCTGTAATCAGAGCAAAGGAGCAAGTGTCAGAATATTTCTGTCTGTAATGGAAATAACCAGAGAAATGCAGAAAATCTTCCTCTGTTTTAACCAATTCTATTTTAGATTCCAAGGCAACTGTCAATTTAATAACAGGGCCCCTTTAAGCAGAAGTTTTGACTTACAATGAATTTAACAGGCTGCAGGCTATTAAATGACTGACTCTTTTTATAACAACTCCCTCTCTCCTTTGTTTAAAGAATTGAAAATGGAAATCACATAGCCTAAAATTCCCGATTATTTTACCTTCCTAACCTCACCCCTCTAACCGATTGGGAGCAACAGTGCTTCAGGAAAAATGTCTCAATTTTGGTTTCCTGAGAAGCCAACCCTGAGAAAATAATTTGAGTGCAAGTAGTTTATTTGGGAGGTAATCCCAGGAAATACCAGTCCAGGTGTGAGAAAATAAGACCAGGAAGGCGCCAACAAAGGATATGTGATCAAGTATATATGGATTAACTAAAGCTTATTCCCACTGGGCACCTCTTGCAGATAGTATAGAACACATGGCTCCAAGCCATCTCAGGGGAGGATGAGGATGAGTGGTTATATAACAACTCTGACAATTGCCACCAGATTTTGGTTGAGTGTGCAATTTACTAGCAGTAAGCCCTTGACGATGCCATTTAAATCATCTGAACTTCATTGTCTCATGTGCAAGTTGGAAATGAATCTTGTGTCATAAGATTGTGGTAGGACTTCCATGCACTAGTATATTAGAGTGCTTTCTGAGTTACAAAGTTACTAAACAAATATTTTACAGATAACAGATTATAGTTATTAATATAGATAAACGCATGTTCCGTTGCCCTAAGGACTATTAAACCTTACGAAGAAGTGAAACCAAATGCGTAGATAAATATCAAAAGCAGTTCATGATCAATGCCATTAGAGAAGAATAGTCTTCTCTGGTACCACAATGAGCTAAAAACACAGGTATTTCAGCCTTGGCTTTGCCGTTTATTAGTTGTGTGACCTTAGGAAATTTACATACCTTCCCTGAGTCTCACTTTTCTTATCTATGAAATGGGAATGACAAAATTGTTCATGGAGTTTTTACAAATATTACATTAGAGAATGCATGTAAGGTGCTTAATACTTACTAAACAGTGGTATTATCATCACTGCCATCATTATTGTTATTTTTGCTACTATTTCTGCATGGGATTCTGAGGAGGGAGAGATCACAACTAATTTGAAATGTTATGGGCTCCAGGAAGAGTGCTATTAAAAGAGACAGTGGACAGGAAGGCACTTAGTAAATTCTTCTATCATCAAATTTAAGGAATGATTATTTATGAATAAGGTTATGACTTCAACATTACAGTGGGTAGAATTACACCAGGCAGAAATGAGAGCAGAAAGCCACTCTAAGTATAAGAAACAGCATGTGGAAATGAGTACAGACAGGGGTGTGATGGGCAGGTTTTGTAGAGTGGGCAGTCTGTTTGGGACATATTCAGAAGAGGAGGAAGAGCTAGGTGGGGGATGGAATCAGAGCATGTAACACCTAAAGGGGCAAGCCAAAGAGTTGGAGCCCCGATGACTGTTTTGAATAGATGGGTGACTTGGAATCTTTGTCTGCTGGTTTGTACTCCTGGGCCTTTATCTGCTTCCGTACTGCCTCTTTAGTCCTGAATTCAGAGCTGGGATTATCTTGTTCAGCATTAATTTCCCGCGTCTTACTCTGTGCTCAAGCTCTCCTTCCCACTCTCCCACATCATGCTCATCTCTTCTTGCATCTTTGTTTACACTGAGCTCATCATTGGAGTCCCCTTGTCCTATTCCTTTCTCCTTAATCAAATCTGTCCCAAACTGTCATGTGTTTACCAACCCCCCCCAAAGTGATCCCTTCTGCCTTAGCACCGTTAACACTTTTTGTCTCTACCACCTCACTGACCCATCTCTCAATAAGAGTAAGCCTTAGAATGCAGAAAGTGTGCTTTCTATTTTAATATTCCACACATTACTAAATGTACAGAAAATGTTCAACAAATAGTTGGCTGATGTGACAAGTAGCCATAAGATACCCAAGGGTCTCAACTTGTGTCCATCACATCAATGATGTCTTTCTCTAACACACCTAGTCATGGTTGGTAGAACAAAATATGACAGGCCTGTCACAACCCCTTCTCAGGAATGTCTGATGATGTTGACATTAAATGGCTACTCTGTGAAATGGTAACTGTGAGGTTCCAGGTAGCCATTCAGGAAGTTATTCTATGATGTTTCAGGTATTATTGACTTGTGTGCTCTTAAATTTCACTTTGATTTACTTATAGCTCTGAGCTAGAAGTCAAGGGATTCAATTTTATTTCGAGCTTTGCCATTAATTAGCTGTGTAACTTTGGGCAAGTCTTTTTTTTCTCCCTATTAATAACAACTATTGTTTATTAGACACTAAGGGTGAGGTACTTTGCAAGGTACTGTATGTACATTATTTTATTTAAACTTTATTTATTTATTTATTTATTTAGATTTTATTTATTTATTTGTCAGAGAGAGAGCGAGAGAGCACAGGCAGGCAGAAGTAGAGGAAGAAGCAGGCTTCCAGCTGAGCAAGGAGCCTGACGAGGGACTCCATCCCAGGACCCTGGGATCATGACCTAAGCTGAAGGCAGATGCTTAACCAACTGACCCACCCATGGGTCCATTGACCCTGTGAGATGGGACAATGACTATTTCTATTTTCACATGAGACTCACTTCAGTGAAGTACTTTGCTCAGAGTTACAGAACTAATAAATGTCATTTATTAGTTCTGTAACTCTGAGCAAAGTACTTCACTAAGTACATAATCAGAACTCCAAACCAGGATTGCCTGATTGCAAAGCTGATGAGCTTAACCATTATGCTTTACTTTGGTTTCTTTAAGTCTCGGCCTTAATGAAGAGATGAGATTGGTATCACTGGGAAGATTTTCAGCTTTCCTAAGAGCACATGTTATTTCAGGCATGAAGTTGACACCTGTAATTTGTAACTTAGCCACAATCAACCTGGTTTCTAGCGAACACCACTCTAGTTTCCCTGAAGAAACTCATTTCCACTCTTACCTGACAAAGTTTTCAGGGTTTGGTGGTGGAGGGTGCTGGCTTATGACCCAAGACTCAGGTGGTTTCACATTTAATCCTTGGGCTGGTGCTTGGTTCAGGTGTTGTCATGTGACTGACTTCTAGTAATAACTAAGCTTGGGACTTCAACTCTGACTTTTAGGGGAAAAGAAGTACTTGATAGCATTGAAATTGAACCTGGTCACCCATCACCCATATTGGTGGCAATTACCCATGTTGCATCATGTGGAACCTGAAAACTAACAGAGACAGGGCAGAGCATAGCCCAAAGGTGACATTGTGTTATTTCCTGAACCTAGCCTCTCCTGCCAGGCCAAAGCCTGTACTTTGCAGAGAATTGAGTCACTGTTTTCCCTTTGGAAGATTTAG
The DNA here is from genome assembly GCF_002288905.1 of Enhydra lutris kenyoni. Taxonomy (NCBI): domain Eukaryota; kingdom Metazoa; phylum Chordata; class Mammalia; order Carnivora; family Mustelidae; genus Enhydra; species Enhydra lutris. The sequence continues at coordinate 35,041,551 of NW_019154094.1, read as the reverse complement.
TTTTCTGTTACTACTACCAAAAGATAATATGAGATTATGGCTTATTTATTTATTTATTTATTTGGCACAAATGCACCACAATCTCATTGAACAAGTAGTTTCTTCAGGATCAGGCCCAGCCAGAGTGCATCAGGCCTTGAATCATCTTTAATTATTGTAGGAAATATATTATTATAGTGGATGAAAAGGTACCTAATTTATCATGTTATAAAATATCTGTTAAGTGGTACAATAAAACTTAATGACTCTCTTTTGCCAGAAGGCTTCCTGATCATTTGCTTGTTTCCAGAAGATGTTAATTGCTAATTGTTAATGAGCATTTCAGGAAAGTGAGCTGTTGCTTATGATGTCTGTTAGCTCAAACTGGCAACTCATTTCTGTCCCCTCCATTTCTTCGTAATTTTGAACTTTGAAACCAAAAATCATTTAGGTTAAGGCAGTATGACTTGATTGAATGAATTATTTCTGCACTTTTACATAAGTCATATTTTATTGAAAAATCACAGAATTTTAGGGTTGGAACAGACTTTTAAAGAACAGCTTTTTCAACCCCTAATTTAGTAGATAAGGTAAATGGCAGGCAGACATTGGCACAGAGTCACTCAGTAGTTAGAGGTTGTCACAGACTAGAATCAAGGTCTCCTGACCTCAAGCCAGGATGATTTTCACCACATGACACCACTTCTCCGCCCTGTCCTGACATATTACATGAATACAAACTACAAAAGCCAGAAAGACATGGCAAGTAAGTACAAGTCTGCCAAATAAGAATTCACCTCATTTAGTCTCTGCATTCTCTATTCCAACCGCCTCTATTCTTTTTTGGGACAGGTTAAAGGCAGCAGAAATGCCACTAGGGTACCCAATCCAGTCAGGAAACCTACCAGGAAGTCAATGTAAAGTATGGTACAATCTTGTGTATTTTTCTCCAGAAATTAAGGTTTTGTGCTTGGAAAAGAAAAGAATTTTCTAGAAAACCACTTATAAATACAGATTAATCTTTAGTTTTCATTGGAGAAGATTTGATCTATAACTCTGTTTGGGAATACTTTTAGAATTTCAATTTGTGTTATTAAATATCCTTGAAAGTAAGAAGATCCCAATTATTCATTATATTCTGTAAGTTTATCGCTTTCTCCATTTCATATTCACTCTGTGCACCAAGATTTTAACCATGTAAGGTTTACTGCCAACAAGAGAGAATATTGAATTATTTTAGGATCATGGAATTCACTGCTGACTAAAGCCACTTGGCAGTTAGTGAGATGCGGTAATGTTACCCTAAGTTTCCATCATAAGGGATTTTCTTTCTTTTACTTTTCCCCCATAGAAAGTTAATTTATAGACTGCTATCAGAGATTTGTCAGAAATAAAAAAAAAAAAAACCAGGAAAGAATCACAAGGGAGACCAAAAGGAGACTTCGAAGCTTAGAAACTTCTTTGGATTTGTAGGGACAACTTTTGAAAGGTGGCTTTCACTTTAGGGACAGTAAATAACTGGAAGTCCCTGAGGTTGGTTAACCAGGGCATAGGCTGTCACAGTCTTTTGGGGAATGAGGACAGACAGCTGCAGAAATTACCTTTTGAAAATGGACAGTGTAAGTGAAGGCCCTTTTCTGTTGTTTCTGAAAACTGACTTTCATTGCAATTCATCAATAGAATGCTAAAAACACAGTTTGGGATCTCTGAAAATTCTAGCTTTTGATAGATTGACTTAATAATAGAAAGTGAGGGGTGCCTGGGTGGCTCAGGGTGTTAAGCCTCTGCCTTCAGCTCAGGTCATGGTCTCAGGGTCCTGAAATCGAGCCCTGCATAGGGCTCTCTGCTCAGCAGGGAGCCTGCTTCCCTCTCTCTCTCTGCCTGCTGCTCTGTCTACTTGTGATCCCTGTCTGTCAAATAAATAAATAAAATTAAAAAAAAAAAGTGAAAACCTTGGTTCAGAATTAGAAACAAATTAGAGATTTATAAAGCAAACTTTGATCTTTATAATAAAAAAATCACATTATAAATATGTTTATTGTTAGTAGCATTAAGGTAATCAGAAGAAGAAAAGTAACTGGGAGATATCAAAATAAGACCCAGTGTAATCTCTCCTATCATGAGATAATTTGAAGGTGATCATACATTTCTCTTAAACAAAACCAAGTGGTACTACTGATCCTGATAAACTGGATTTTATTTCTTTTTAAGTTACTTATTTATTATTATTATTTTTTAAAGACTTATTTATTTGAGAGAGAGAGAGAACACATGAGCAGGAGGGGCAAGAAGGAGGAGAGAGAATCTCAAGCAGACTCCCCTCTGAGTGTAGAGCCTGATGTTAGGCTTGATCTTACAACCCTGAGGTCATGACCTGAGCATAAGCCAAGAGTCGAATGCTTACCAACTGTGCCACCTAGGTGCCCCCCTATAAATTGGATTTCTAAATGAAGACAGTCATCTTAGGATCTAGTTCTATCTTATGTAAAAATTGTTGGGAGCTTAGTGAATGCCTTTTTAAAAATGTTGAATCCCTGTAAACAATTCTGCCAAACAAAGAGGAAAATTTCCCACTCTCTGCTAGCAGTAAAGCATACTTTATGGACTTGAAATGTTAAAGGTAATGGACAAGTTTACTGCTGATATAGTGTCCTGCTTCTGCCATTTTCTAAAGCTGCTCATAGTAAGGAAAGGAAGACCTGTTAATAGGAATTACCCCCTTGGAGCCATGGCTGGGGATGGAGGGAGACCTGGAGACTGAGCCAGGGTTTGGCCATCTAACAAAAGTTGGCAGGCAGGACACCTGGGTGGCTCAGTCAGTTAAGCATCTGTCTTTGGCTCAGGTCATGTCCCCAGGGTCCTGGGATCCAACCCTGCATCGGGCTCCCTGCTCGTTGGGGAGCCTACTTCTCTCTCTGCCTCTGCCTGCCACTCTGCATGCTTGTGCTCTCTCTCTGGCAAATAAATAAATAAAATCTTAAAAACAAAAACCAAAAAACAAAGTTGGCAGGTGTTATAAAGGTGGCTATGCTAACAATGTGAAAAGGCCCTCCAGAGCCTATGGCTCTTTGATTTCACAAAATCAGTATAACAAAATAATCATAGCCTCAGCCTCCAGGACAGCGAAAGAAGGGAGAAGAACCAGATGATAGGCCCTCAATCACATCTGACAGGCAAGCAACTCTTCTTGAGCACCCTAACATCCTCCAGGGCCTTTCAGGATCTGTAGTCCTTCAAAACTAAGTCACACCAGTGTTGGCCTTTATCTGAGGTCTGTGTAGTTGTGTGGACCCATATCTGAATCCTTCTCTAAGGACTGAGAATGCTGAAGTTCGAAGAGATCTACCCATTCTGATTAGTTTTGAAGAATAAATAATGAATGAATTCTTCAGGAGATACTTATTGAAACTCTACTGAGTGTCGGACTTCTTTGTCTTAGAACCCAGAAAAGCTATTTATTTATTGAACAACAACTATATTCCAGGCATGATGCTAAATTGAAAAGATGAACATAGGTCTTAGCCTTTTGAAGTTTTTGGCCCAGTGAGGAGATAGGCAGTAAGCAAAACAAAACAAAACAAAACAAAACAAAACCAGGTGAAGAATGTATAAATTATTGTAATTATAAAGAAGAAAATAGACAAGTACAATATAAGATAATATTAGGAAGAAGGAAAAAACTGGGTACGAAATGGATCATGACTTGTTCTAGGCCACTCAAGAAGTTAATGGTTGATAGGAATTGCTTGTTGAATCAAATCCATGAGTAATTACTGATCTTGTATTATGTTCCAGGTACTGTTTTAGGTACTAGTGATATAGGACTGAAAACAAAACAGACTGAAATCTCTAACTTGATGGACCTTAAATTTTATTTGAGGAAATAGCCAATAAATAAATGAGCAAATAAAATATAGAGTATGTTTGAAATTTCTAATTATCATGAAGAAATTTAGAAAAACAAAGCAGGGAAGGAGAATAGGGAATACCAGATGGGGAGTGACTCGCTATACTAAGTATCTTGATAAAAGAAGGGCTCACCAATAAAGTGACATTTGGGCAGGTACCTGAAAGAGGTGAGGAAAGGAGCCATGTAAGTTCGTCAGAAAAGAGCACACTACACAAGCTCTAAGAGTGGACACTAACTACAGATAGCGGTTTACATTTAAATTGATTAAAATAAATACAATTAAAAATTCAGTTTCTCAGCTGTGCAACTGTATTTCAAGTACTTAATAGCTACAGTTTTCCAGTGGCTACCATATTGAACATCATGGGTTTAGAACATTTCCATTGTCACAGAAAGTTTTATTGGATAGACAGACTTATCTGTATGAGAAGACCTTCAGGAGAAAGAGAAGGCCTGGAGTGTTTGAACATAAGCAGAAAGACTGGTGTGGCAGGAGCAGAAGATTGAGTGTGGGTGTAGGAGTTGGGGGAGGTCATGGTGGTAGTTGGGAGAGTGATAAGAGCTCATATTGAGCCTTATCGGCAATCGTCAGCCTTTCACTCCGAGTGAGTTAGGAAGCCATTGGAGGATTTTGAGCTAAGGAATTATGTGCTCAGTTTTGTATTTCAAAAAGATCATTCTTGCTATTCTCTCAAGAATAGAGTGTAAGAGGCAAGGCCAGGAGCAGGGAGGCCAATAAGCAGACTCTTGCACTCAACCAAGGAAGTGATGATAGTTATTTGACTCAGGTGAGAACCAGTCAGGCTTCAAATATTTTTGAGACAGACCCTATAGGATTCTCCAGTAATACAAGTAAGAGGTGATGGTGGTGTGGATTGGGTTTGTATTACTGGAGGAAGCAAATGTAGTTGCATTCTAATTTATATTGAAGGTGAAGCCAGTGGGATTTGCCAGTAGAACATGTAAATGAAATGAGAGGAAAAGAGGAGTCTGGGATAATTGGAGTTTTGAGGTTTGAATGAATGGAGGATGGAGTTGCTCTTAACTGATATGGAAAGCATTTGGGGTACAGCATGTCTTGGGGGAAGATCCAGAGTTCAATTTTGAACATTCTTAACTTTGAAATGCCTGTTAGGCATTGGTACAGAGATGTCAAGTAAGCAGTTTTATGTTGAAGACTGGAATTCAGTCTGAACTGGAGATGAAATTTCAGAGCGATGAATGTGCAGGTGACAGTTTAAGCCCTGAGACTGGAGTGTGGATGGAAAGGAGTATGAGAACTGAGCCCTGGGGTACTCCATTTTTAAAATTAACATATGAGGTATTCTTTGCCCCAGGGGTACAGGTCTGTGAATCATCAGGCTTACACATTTTATAGCACTCACCATAGCATATACCCTCCCCAATGTCCATAACTCAGCTACCCTTTCCCTACTCCCACACCCCCCAGCAACCCTCAGTTTTTTTTGTGAGATTAAGAGTCTCTTATGGTTTGTCTCCCTCCTGATCCCATTTTGTTTCATTTTTTCCCCTCCCTACCCCTCACGACCCCTGACCCTACCTCTCAAATTCCTCATATCAGAGAGATCATATGATAATTGTCTTTCCCTGATTGATTTATTTTGCTTAGCATGATACCCTCTAGTTCCATCCACATCGTTGCAAATGGTAAGCTTTTGTTTCTTTTGATGGTTGCATAGTATTCCATTGTACATACCACAACTTCTTTATCTACTCATTGTTGATGGAAAACTAGGTTCTTTCCATAGTTTGGCTATTGTGGACATTGCTGCTATAAACATTTGGATGTGCCCCTTTGGATCACTACATTTGTATCTTTAGGGTAAATACCCAGTAGTGCATTTGCTGAGTTGTAGGGTAGTTCTATTTTCAACTTTTTGAGGAACCTCCATACTGTTTTCCAGAGTGGCTGCACCAGCTTGCGTTCTGTACTCCATTTTGAAGAGGTCAGGGAGATAAGGAGAAATCATCAGCAGAGACAGAGAAGGACTTGTTATGGAAAACAAAGAAGGTATGGTGCTGTGGAAACCAAGGAGGAAATAGTTTCTGGGAGGGGGAGGTGATTGTTAGAAGGGGGATGGGGGAGGGACCATAAAGTATCCTTCAAACTGATAGGGTATTTTGAGACTGAAAAACGAAACAGGCAACTCCATACAGTTTACACAGTTCTCTTCAGGGCAATTTACTGACAGAGGATCAGACAGCTGTACAGTTGTTCTTTGTAAAATCTGGACTGTGGTCTGCAGATTTTATCTAGCAAGAGGATATACAGGAGGATGTTGTGGTGAGGTCAAAGGGTCTGCATACACTTAATTGAGAGCTCACATTTAATGACCTTGTGGTGCATCTGTGTGTCAGGAGGAGGGCAGGGAGCAGAAACTATATTATCTCTAATAGTTATCTGAACAAATTTAGAGAAGACCTAAGAGCAAGCCTCCCTGCATTTCAGTCAGGGCTTACACTAATCTCCAAGGGGGCTGGAACACATAGCCCTGAAGGAGGTCATTGTGTGGACATGGACAGGGCAGCAGGTCAAAGATGGAGTTTCTATTGTCAGCATTCCTACAGTGGTCAACAATGTCAAATGTTGCTCACTATTTAGGTAAGAGGAGATGTTAAAATCAACCATTTGATTTAGCAGCATGGAGGCCATTGTTGTCTTTTGTCAATACTAATTTCAGGGAGGCAGATTCAGAAGAGAATGGCAGAAGAGAATGGGAGAAAGTAGAGAGGAGTTTTGCTGTGAAGTGTGACTGAGTGAGAAATGAAGTGGTAGTTTTCAGGGGGACGAGTGGGTCAAGATTGCTTTGTTTTATTGAGAGGAAAGAACTTATAGCAAGGATAATACAGTAGAGAAGGAAATTTTCATAATGCATGAAAGATGGAATAATTACAAGGACAATATCCAAAAGTAGGCAAGAGGGGATCTATACTATACGATTAGAGGGAATAAATCTAGGTAGGAGCAAGGATAGTAATTCCAGGAACCAAACAGGAGTAACATGAGGAAAAACAGAGCATATGGACACAGATGCAGATGGGTGTATATATGTGGTGGTGAGAACATAATGGAGTTTCTCTTCTGATTGGGTCTGATTTCCCTGCAAAATAGGGAGGAAGGGCATTAGCTAAGAGTGAGGGAGTGGAGGAGTGTGGGAATGGGCGAAGAGAGAAAATATAAAATATAGTAGGATTACAGATGACCACCCAGATCCTTTTAAGGGACTGTTCTGTGAAAGGAAGGTATAATATGCAAAACAATTTCTAAAGACCTCTAGGGCCGTAAGACTGACGAAAAAGAGAGGAAGGAAACCAAGGAGTTAAGATGCTATATGATTGGAAGGGTTAACACGTATGGATATTAAAGTCATCAGGAATTATGATAGGAATTATATTGGAGAAAGTGATAAGTGAGTCAGGACTTAACATCTCCAAGAATAATAGAGAGCGACCTGAGGGTCTGTAGAAGCCGGTAATAAGAAGAAGTAGTAAGTGGTATAGCCAGATGTTGGGGTATTTTATAAAGGGTGGAAGGAAGGAGAATGGTCTTTAAGGAGAATGAAGCATCTACCATATCAGAGCCCTATTCTTTTCTGAATGCTTGTGTCTTCACCTAGTTCCCATAAATAAGAAGTTCCTTCTAGGTGAAGGAAAAAGACTAGGTTCTGCTCCCCACCAGACAGAGTTGGCATTGTTCATGATTTTTGTCAGTTGAGACAATAACTATGTGTTACACATTCTTGGGTCCCAAGGTTAAACAGACACGATTGTAGGAGGCGTTGGAGGGAACACAGCCCATTAGTGAAAGGTTTCATTTCCAGAACTAGAGAATCCTATATTCAAATTCCTCTTTTCCCTACTTATTAACTATTTGACTTTGGGCAAATCACTTAACCTATTTTTGTCCTTCATGTTCTCATCCGTGTAACAAGAGTTAATAGTAGTATCTACTTTATCAGATTGTGATGAGGATTAGAGGATTAAGTATTAAATATAAGTTAAGGGCTTTGAATGTACTTTGTATTGGATGAGTTTTACTATTGTTAATATTCAAATTATAATGTTTATCTTTACTCAGCAAGATTTATTTTACAAAATGCATTCTTAAGTTGAGAATTGGTTCATTCCTTTCAAAAACTGTATTTGTAATTCAGGTAGGTGCCATCAGAGGAAGTGAGGGCCTATTAGATTTCCCAGATACACCTCCCCAGGTTGGCCTAGCTAATTATATGTCCTCTATTGAAGATTCAAGAATTCACTTCTGACTTTGAGCAAACCATTTAATCTACTGCACTTTAGTTTCTATGTCTGTAAATTGAGGTAATTACACTTCTTTTACCAAATACAGAATTATATGAAGAACCAAATAACGAGTGTTTATTACAAGGTAAACCATATTGTTCATGTAGATATGAGCTTTATACTGTTATTATAACACTAGTCCTTCACTCATTTTTAATGAGTTTTCCCTCAAATATCTAACAAAACTAATGTTTTTGTAACTTGGGTTGATCAAATTTTACCCTTGTCCTCATGTGAAAGCATTATGTAGATCTCAAAGAGACAAAAACTCTGATGGCAACCTTGTAGCTAACAGTTCACTAGAAGACAAGTGCCATGAGGACAGAGACAATGTCCGTCTTGTTCCTCATTCTATTTTTAGTGCTTGGCATAATATCTAACACACAGTAGGGGCTTAATAAATACTTGTTAAATCAGTCAATCAGTCACTAAACTGATCAGTCAGTTGCTCAGTACTTGGAGTACTACCTTTTCAGCTTGCCTCCTTTCGCACTGCTCCCCATCTGGAAATCCATGCTCTTGTCATACCCGGACTATTTGCATTTCTAAGAACATACCATTTACTTTAATCCTTTTGTACTTTGCTTCCATTGCTCTATCAACTGGAATTTTACCCCAGCTTTTCCAAATGGGAAAATTCTACTTTGCTTTAAGGACCAATCATAAAATAACCTTTTTTATGTATTATGTGACTAGATGGATTTATTCAGACACTTTAAGACTTAACAATGACAACAAAAACAAAAACTAAGTATAGTTTCCATTGTACCCAAGAGCTACAGAGGGAAATGGGGTGTAAAATAATATCTCTATGTGGTTAGCAGTTCAGCCTTTCAGGATTATTGATTGTTCCACTAAGTGGGTAATTAAAATGAAAACCCAAGAGCAGATACAAACACATGCTTATTTGAAATTTCATAAAACAAAGACATTAAAACACCTATTCTTCAGCATTTCTTTGAAGGAAAAATGGGATTCTGAAACTTGGTACATTCAGCTCATCAAATTTACAGACAAATACGTGCTGCTCCTGGAGAGGAAAGTAACAGGGGCAGGAAGAAAAAAGACAAATATGATCAGATCCAAATTGTGGGGCCTGATCATTTCTCAGAACTTTTAAGAGATTGGCTTGTTATTCTTGTTGCGACTATCATAGTTAAAGAATTTGTGTTGAAATTGTACAGTCCCTAAGCAATGAAAAAATGAAAGAATTTCCTGATTAACCAGTGGGATGGAGGTGGGGACTATGACATTTAGAACAAGAAATGGTAGCCATAGGATTAATCTCCTTTTTGAAATATTCTCCATTGTCTTTATTAAAAGTTGTTCACTTCCTGCTTTCTCTCTCCAAGGTATTCTGAACATGCAGCTATGCTTGTATTAACCATATGTCATATTATAGTGGGGGAGTGAAGGAATAAGCATTTTCATTGTTCTTTATGAGCAAGATGAGTCTCATTATGACTGTATTCTCAGTGGTTAGTCCAGTCTAAAAAATACCTCAAAAGCAGTACACGTCTGAGAAATATTGGCTAGGTATACAGGTTGCAAGTAGGCTCTGTGATGATTATTTTATATGTACTATATTTCACATTTTTACAGTAGTATCCTATATCTTCCTTTTTAAAATGAATGAAAAGACGCAAAGAAGTTAAGTTCTTGTCCAAGATCTCAGTTAGTAAGTGGCAGAGCCTATATTCGACCCTAGACAGTTTGACTCTGGAGCCTCTACTTCTGAGAACTTTGCAATTAAAATGAGCGTTTTAAATACAGCACTCTTGTCTTGAGCGTCTCAAGTTCATGTTTCAACTGCCAACTTTGCAGATCACTTTTGTGAAAAATAGGATTTGCTGAAACTGTGCAGTGCAGAAGTCTGCTGTCTTCTCTTACATGGCACAGTTACTGCTGTCTCTCAACTTTATTTCTATAGGCAAAATTGAGTCACTTCTTTTAATCTCTTCTTGAAAAGTTAATTTTCAACTCCCAGAAGTACTGTGTTTCTGAAGAGTCAGGGGAAAAAGAGCAAAGCATGAAAGAAGAATTAGAAGAATAGGGTAATTAGCATATCATGTGGCTGAGCCTGTTTCTATGTGTACAGTTTGGTATGAAGCAGATCCTAGACGGTCATAGAAGAACCTTGCTTGATGTTTTCTTTGCTGTTCTGAGGAATTTTCCCATCCATTCTGTCTTTGAATTCCTGATGTCGGAATCTAGAGTACACAATGTAGTGTTTGACTTTGTATTTTCTAGATATTTCTTATCTGTAAAATTTTCTAAAATTCTAAGATTTTCAAGAGGGAGAATGTAAGTGTCTTGCCTAAGTTCATGTAGCAGGCAAGTGACAGAGCTAGAATTGGAAGACAAGACTGCTTGTTGTTAGATGAGGAGTTGGACCACTAGATCAAACTACCTCTTGCTTCCTCAATTCGATTTTTAAAAATCTCTTAAAATATTTATTCTTGCATTTAGCTAACATTTATAGAATGTCTCCTATGTGCCATGAGTGCAGTATATACTGAGGTACAAAGAATAAAGAGTGGTGCCCCCTCAAAGAGTTCAGGTGCATCCTCACAGGTGGTGAGTATTAACAGAGATGTATACAGAATGCTCCCAGGGCCTCTCTGTGTGCCCAGACAATGACCTGAGCAGCAGTTTCCCAGACACACTGGGAGGTAAAGAGCACTCTGGCAGAGGGATGGGCTGGCAGTGGTGTGCTGCATGAGAGGTTGATGTGAGGATGAGGTGGGCCATCTAGAGGGGGGCAGCTGCTTGGGGAGTGGTAGACAAAGAGGCTAAAGACTGTGGACAAGGGTCAGAATGTGAAGGGTGTAATATGGTATACCTAGAAGGACAGACTTTATCGTATGAGCAAATTACTGCAAGGTTTTAAGCAGGAAAATAATATGATCAGATAATGTTCCCTTTACTGTTTTTAAAACCCTCACATAGAGTCAGGTTGGTGCTGCGAATATAAAAACATGAAGCTAATTGACTTAAAAACAGAAACTAGATACAGTGATAAGTTTCCAATGATGTATATATATTTTCTTTCAGGAACTTCTGGGAAATTGGATACTTTATTAAAATTAGCATTGTTTTTAGACAACTACAATGCATTATACGTGTGGTGGTTACTATAAAAGCCACAGACTTTAAAGTAAAGGCATAGTCCACTTATTCTGTCTGTCTCTCATTTTTTTAGGCTTTTATTGAGATATAATTCATGTACCATAAAACTGACCCTTTTAAACTGTCTACTTCATTGGTTTTTATTTGGGTATATCCATAAAGCTGTACCTCCATCACCACTAATCGTAGAATATTTTCATCAACCCAAAAGAAACCCTATACCATGAGCAGTCACACCCTATTCTCTGCTCCCTCTCCTAGCTCCTGACAACAACTAATCTACTTTTTGTAGATTTTTTCCCTAGAAATTAGCCTATTCTGGACCTTCATATAAATAGATCCATATAATATGTAGTCTTGGTGAATGGCTTCTTTCACTTAGGTCCAGCCATGCAGGAGTCTGTGTCAGTACTTCATTCTTTTTTATGGCAGAATAATATTCCATGGTGCATGTGTGTGTATGTTTGTGTATACAGTTGGCCCTTAAGCAACACAGGTTTGAACTGTGTGAGTGCACTTATACATGGGTTTTTCATAATACAGTACTGTAAGTGTAATTTTTCTCAAGTTTTTTAAAATTAAAAAAAAATTTTTTTTAAAGTAGGCTCCATATCTAGCATGGAGCCCAATGCAGGGCTTGAACTCATGACCCTGAGATCAAGATCTGAACTGAGATCAAGAGTTGGACTATTAAGTGACTGTGCCACCCAGGCTCCCCAAGATCTTCTTAATAACATTTTCTTTTCTCTATCTTACTTTTTTTGGAAGAGTACAGTATGTAATACATGTTACCTACAAAATACATGTTAATTGCTTATCTTGTTGGTAACACTTCCAGTCAACATTAAGCAATTAATGGTTCGGTTTTGGGGTGTCAAAAGTTATACATGAATTTCTTATTATGTCAGGGGTCAGCACCCCTAACCCTGCATTGTTCAAGGGCCATCTCTGTGTGTATGTATGTATGTATACACACACACACACACACACACAAGCCATATTTGTTTTATTCACTCATCAATTAATGGACATTTGGGTTGTTTCCACTATTTGTCTATTATGAATAACATCACATCTGTATATAAGTTTTTGTGTGGACTTATGTTTTCAATTTCCTTGAATGTATGCCTAGGAGAGAACTGCTAGATCATATGCTAACTCTGTGTTTAACCTTCTGAGGAAATGCCCGACAATTTTCCGCAACATCTGCATCATCTTACATTTCCACCAGCGATATACAAAACTTTGACTTCCCTGTATCCTGGCTAACACTTTTTATTTTTTTTCCTTTCTTCATATGCAGTGGTCTCCACATGGCACAAACAACAGAATCTTACTATAATACTGCCCTACGTGCATGCACATAGAGGAAGTAGAAGTGTAAAAAGAGACAGCAGGGATTGATTAGTGGAAAATGCTCAAAAGGAACTTCAGAGATACATACTGAGCACTTAATAATCAGAGGATGACAGTGGATATTTCAAACTCACCTTGGCCTTCATTTCCCTTTGTGTTATTTCCTCATGTACTGCTTATATCCTACATTTCCTTCTATAGATAGTGCCGTATAGTAATATTCTCCAATTTTTTTAGAATATTTTTCTAGAGTTCTTGTGTGATTATAGTATAAATTAAGATCTTTTATTTTTCTTGGGCTTGCTCTGTAGATGTTTTAAAAATTGACCCTTCATCTTATCTGTGATACTTGGATATGAAAAATCACAGGGGATGTTCCAAAGCTAGGTTTTATAAACAACATCAGTGTATTCTAAGGCCCTGTCCTTATCTGGGGCCTTTTGCAGATAATAGATAAGGCCGTTTATCTCAAATTGCCAAGTATCCATAGCAAGAAAGTAACAGTCTAAAATGAGGTTCAGAGAGACATCAAAGTGTGATTTTGCCTCTTCCAATAATAGTCCTCACTGCTTACTTAATGATTGAATTGCTGTGGCAAAGAAGAGGGTGTTTGCTGCTCTGGGAGGCGATTAGGAAATAAACTGCAGTTTGGTGATATCGTAGAGGCCATTAGTGTCCTCCTTATGTGTTGGATGCACACCGGCCTGAGGTATAGATGCCTATACCTATATCTCTTTGCCTGAAGGCTTTTCTCACCTTAGTTCACTTACCCGCCAGCAGGCCAGAAATACTGGAGAGTTAACACTCCAGGCATAGTCCCTAACCAGTGAGCTGGTATTATGTATTAGTTTCCTCTTCCTGCTATAACCAATTACTACAAACTCAGTGGCTTAAAACAATACGGATTTATTATCTTATAGTTTTGGACATCAGAAGTCCAACACTGGTCCCATGGGGCTAAAGTCAAGGTATCAGCAAAGCAGTGTTTTTTCTAGAGGATCTAAGGGAAAAATCTATGTCCTTGTTTTTTCCATCTTCTGGAATTGTTTGCCTTGCAGCACCATTTCATTTTGACCTCTGCTCCCATGGCCACATTTTCTTTTCTAACTCTGATCCTCCTGCTTTCCTTTTATCATGACCCTTCTAATTACTTTGGGTCTGCCTGGATAATCCAGGATAATCTTCCTACACCACTATCCTTAACCTAATCCCGTCAGTGAAATCCCATTTGCCTTTTAAGGTATACAGGCTATGGGAATTAGGATGTGGATATCTTTGGGCGTTATTATTTACCTCAGTGTATAAACATCCCAGTCTCCTCACTCTTTGAGTGGGAGAACTCTAAGCATATGTTCTACATAGTGCCCAGAGTTTCCCAGTGGGATTGAACTCCAGCTATCCACGTTGGTTACCAGTTCAATGACAAACTCTTTTTTTAGTTTTCTTCCATTTCATGCTTCACTGCTCCCCTATTTCCTGGAATAATCTCCCAGATTCAGATACTCGCATTCAAGTCTCCTTCTTGTAGCTCAATTCTTTAGCTTCTGTAAAACCTTAGGAGAATGAGTATCTTTGAATTTTCTAAGAATGATGGGAACAAATTAAAAGGATACAAGAAGAAGCTTGAAGGAACTCCCACTGATCAAATTGGGGACAAATGGAGCATTAAAATAAATATTGATCATAAAGGATCGCAACCTATTGAATAAAATATGAATCCATGAATCCATTGACAAATAAAAGTAACAACAACAAACAAGAAGTGGAAACTCTTCATTACGGTCAAATGTAATAAATGTAGAAGGGAGTATAGAATTATAAATCATTATTTGGCAAGAGCAGTAATAACTGATCCAAGCAAGATTATTCAATAGTTGCTAAAACTAGGGAATGAAAGTGAGAATAACAGAAGTTAACATAAATTCACAGTATTTTTTACAAGAACATTATAAAGGGTAAATGAGTAACTATATGGTGGAAGAACCTGTTAGAAATTACCTTAACCAAATGATTTGATTGTTTAAGGGGGTGTATTCATAGCATGTGTCTTCTGATATAGTGAGAAGAGCTCAACATCTCTTATATGGTATTCCAGCCCAAACTGTGTAGCTTGGATCTAATCATGAAGAGAGGGATGTTTTATAAAACGTTCTATTCAAAATTGTGTGTGTCGGGGGGAGGAGTCAAGATGGCGGAGAAGTAGCAGGCTGAGACTACTTCAGGTAGCGGGAGATCAGCCAAATAGCTTATCTAAAGATTGCAAACACCTACAAATCCAATGGGAGATCGGAGAGAAGAAGAATAGCAACTCTAGAAACAGAAAATCAACCACTTTCTGAAAGCATATTTTCCTGGGGTTGTTGCCACCCCTTTAGTATTTCACTTGCTCCTTCATCTACTCTTATCTGGACAAAATGACAAGGCGGAAAAATTCACCACAAAAAAAAGAACAAGAGGCAGTACCAAAGGCTAGGGACCTAATCAATACAGACATTGGTAATATGTCAGATCCAGAGTTCAGAATGACGATTCTCAAGGTTCTAGCCGGGCTTGAAAAAGGCATGGAAGATATTAGAGAAACCCTCTCGGGAGATATAAAAGCCCTTTCTGGAGAAATAAAAGAACTAAAATCTAACCAAGTTGAAATCAAAAAAGCTATTAATGAGGTGCAAACAAAAATGGAGGCTCTGACTGCTAGGATAAATGAGGCAGAAGAAAGAATTAGCGATATAGAAGACCAAATGACAGAGAATAAAGAAGCTGAGCAAAAGAGGGACAAACAGCTACTGGACCACGAGGGGAGAATTCGAGAGATAAGTGACACCATAAGACGAAACAACATTAGAATAATTGGGATTCCAGAAGAAGAGGAAACAGAGAGGGGAGCAGAAGGTACATTGGAGAGAATTATTGGAGAGAATTTCCCCAATATGGCAAAGGGAACAAGCATCAAAATCCAGGAGGTTCAGAGAACCCCCCTCAAAATCAATAAGAATAGGTCCACACCCCGTCACCTAATAGTAAAATTTACAAGTCTTAGTGACAAAGAGAAGATCCTGAAAGCAGCCCGGGAAAAGAAGTCTGTAACATACAATGGTAAAAATATTAGATTGGCAGCAGACTTATCCACAGAGAGCTGGCAGGCCAGAAAGAGCTGGCATGATATATTCAGAGTACTAAACGAGAAAAACATGCAGCCAAGAATACTATATCCAGCTAGGCTATCATTGAAAATAGAAGGAGAGATTAAAAGCTTCCAGGACAAACAAAAACTGAAAGAATTTGCAAATACCAAACCAGCTCTACAGGAAATATTGAAAGGGTCCTCTAAGCAAAGAGAGACCCTAAAAGTAGTAGATCAGAAAGGAACAGACACAATATACAATAACAGTCACCTTACAGGCAATACAATGGCACTAAATTCATATCTCTCAATACTTACCCTGAATGTTAATGGGCTAAATGCTCCAAACAAAAGACACAGGGTATCAGAATGGATAAAAAAACAAAACCCATCTATATGTTGCCTACAAGAAACTCATCTTAAACCCGAAGACACCTCCAGATTTAAAGTGAGGGGGTGGAAAAGAATTTACCATGCTAATGGACATCAGAAGAAAGCAGGAGTGGCAATCCTTATATCAGATCAATTAGATTTTAAGCCAAAGACTATAATAAGAGATGAGAAAGGACACTATATCATACTCAAAGGAACTGTCCAACAAGAAGATCTAACAATTTTAAATATCTATGCCCCTAACGTGGAAGCAGCCAACTATATAAACCAATTAATAACAAAATCAAAGAAACATATCGACAATAATACAATAATAGTAGGGGACTTTAACACTCCCCTCACCGAAATGGACAGATCATCCAAGGAAAAGATCAACAAGGAAATCAAGGCCTTAAATGACACACTGGACCAGATGGACATCACAGATCTATTCAGAACATTTCATCCCAAAGCAACAGAATACACATTCTTCTCTAGTGCACATGGAACATTCTCCAGAATAGATCACATTCTTGGTCCTAAATCAGGTCTCAACCAGTATCAAAAGATTAGGATCATTCCCTGCATATTTTCAGACCACAATGCTCTGAAGCTAGAACTCAATCACAAGAGGAAATTTGGAAAGAACCCAAATACATGGAGACTAAACAGCATCCTTCTAAAGAATGAATGGGTCAACCAGGAAATTAAAGAAGAGTTGAAAAAATTCATGGAAACAAATGATAATGAAAACACAACGGTTCAAAATATGTGAGACACAACAAAGGCAGTCCTGAGAGGAAAATATATAGCGGTACAAGCCTTTCTCAAGAAACAAGAAAGGTCTCAGGTACACAACCTAACCCTACACTTAAAGGAGCTGGAGAAAGAACAAGAAAGAAACCCTAAACCCAGCAGGAGAAGAGAAATCATAAAGATCAGAGCAGAAATCAATGAAATAGAAACCAAAAAAACAATAGAACAAATCAACGAAACTAGGAGCTGGTTCTTTGAAAGAATTAATAAGATCGATAAACCCCTGGCCAGACTTATCAAAAAGAAAAGAGAGAGGACCCAAATAAATAAAATCATGAATGAAAGAGGAGAGATCACAACGAACACCAAAGAAATACAGACAATTATAAGAACATACTATGAGCAACTCTACGCCAACAAATTGGACAATCTGGAAGAAATGGATGCATTCCTAGAGACATATAAACTACCACAACTGAACCAGGAAGAAATCGAAAGCCTCAACAGACCCATAACCAGTACGGAGATTGAAACAGTCATCAAAAATCTCCAAACAAACAAAAGCCCAGGGCCAGATGGCTTCCCGGGGGAATTCTACCAAACATTTAAAGAAGAACTAATTCCTATTCTCCTGAAACTGTTCCAAAAAATAGAAATGGAAGGAAAACTTCCAAACTCATTTTATGAGGCCAGCATCACCTTGATCCCAAAACCAGACAAGGATCCCATCAAAAAAGAGAACTACAGACCAATATCCTTGATGAACACAGATGCAAAAATTCTCGCCAAAATACTAGCCAATAGGATTCAACAGTACATTAAAAGGATTATTCACCACGACCAAGTGGGATTTATTCCAGGGCTGCAAGGTTGGTTCAACATCCGCAAATCAATCAATGTGATACAACACATTAATAAAAGAAAGAACAAGAACCATAGGATACTCTCCATAGATGCTGAAAAAGCATTTGACAAAGTACAGCATCCCTTCCTGATCAAAACTCTTCAAAGTGTAGGGATAGAGGGCACATACCTCAATATTATCAAAGCCATCTATGAAAAACCCACCGCAAATATCATTCTCAATGGAGAAAAACTGAAAGCTTTTCCGCTAAGGTCAGGAACACGGCAGGGATGTCCGTTATCACCACTGCTATTCAACATAGTACTAGAAGTCCTAGCCTCAGCAATCAGACAACAAAAGGAAATTAAAGGCATCCAAATCGGCAAAGAAGAAGTCAAACTATCACTCTTCGCAGATGATATGATACTATATGTGGAAAACCCAAAAGACTCCACTCCAAAACTGCTAGAACTTGTACAGGAATTCAGTAAAGTGTCAGGATATAAAATCAATGCACAGAAATCAGTTGCATTTCTCTACACCAACAACAAGACAGAAGAAAGAGAAATTAAGGAGTCAATCCCATTTACAATTGCACCCAAAACTATAAGATACCTAGGAATAAACCTAACCAAAGAGACTAAGAATCTATACACAGAAAACTATAAAGTACTCATGAAAGAAATTGAGGAAGACACAAAGAAATGGAAAAATGTTCCATGCTCCTGGATTGGAAGAATAAATATTGTGAAAATGTCTATGCTACCTAAAGCAGTCTACACATTTAATGCGATTCCTATCAAAGTACCATCCATTTTTTTCAAAGAAATGGAACAAATAATCCTAAAATTTATATGGAACCAGAAAAGACCTCGAATAGCCAAAGCAATATTGAAGAAGAAAGCCAAAGTTGGTGGCATCACAATTCCGGACTTCAAGCTCTATTACAAAGCTGTCATCATCAAGACAGCATGGTACTGGCACAAAAACAGACACATAGATCAATGGAACAGAATAGAGAGCCCAGAAATAGACCCTCAACTCTATGGTCAACTCATCTTCGACAAAGCAGGAAAGAATGTCCAATGGAAAAAAGACAGCCTCTTCAATAAATGGTGTTGGGAAAACTGGACAGCCACATGCAGAAAAATGAAATTGGATCATTTCCTTACACCACACACGAAAATAGACTCAAAATGGATGAAGGATCTCAATGTGAGAAAGGAATCCATCCAAATCCTTGAGGAGAACACAGGCAGCAACCTCTTCGACCTCAGCCGCAGCAACATCTTCCCAGGAACATCGCCAAAGGCAAGGGAAGCAAGGGCAAAAATGAACTATTGGGATTTTATCAAGATCAAAACTTTTGCACAGCAAAGGAAACAGTTAACAAAACCAAAAGACAACTGACAGAATGGGAGAAGATATTTGCAAATGACATATCGGATAAAGGGCTAGTGTCCAAAATCTATAAAGAACTTAGCAAACTCAACACCCAAAGAACAAATAATCCAATCAAGAAATGGGCAGAGGACATGAACAGACATTTCTGCAAAGAAGACATCCAGATGGCCAACAGACACATGAAAAAGTGCTCCACATCACTCGGCATCAGGGAAATACAAATCAAAACCACAATGAGATACCACCTCACACCAGTCAGAATGGCTAAAATTAACAAGTCAGGAAATGACAGATGCTGGCGAGGATGCAGAGAAAGGGGAACCCTCCTACACTGTTGGTGGGAATGCAAGCTGGTGCAACCACTCTGGAAAACAGCATGGAGGTTCCTCAAAATGTTGAAAATAGAACTACCCTATGACCCAGCAATTGCACTGCTGGGTATTTACCCTAAAGATACAAACGTAGTGATCCGAAGGGGCATGTGCACCCGAATGTTTATAGCAGCAATGTCTACAATAGCCAAACTATGGAAAGAACCTAGATGTCCATCAACAGACGAATGGATAAAGAAGATGTGGTAGATATACACAATGGAATACTATGCAGCCATCAAAAGAAATGAAATCTTGCCATTTGCGACGACGTGGATGGAACTAGAGGGTATCATGCTTAGCGAAATAAGTCAATCGGAGAAAGACAACTATCATATGATCTCCCTGATATGAGGGAGAGGAGATGCAACATGGGGGGTTAAGGGGGTAGGAGAAGAGCAAATGCAACAAGATGGAATTGGGAGGGAGACAAACCATAAGTGACTCTTAATCTCACAAAACAAACTGAGGGTTGATGGGGGGAGGGGGGTGGGAGAGGGGGGTGGGATTATGGACACTGGGGAGGGTATGTGCTATGGTGAGTGCTGTGAAGTGTGTAAACCTGGCGATTCACAGACCTGTACCCCTGGGGATAAAAATATATGTTTATAAAAAAATAAAATTTAAAAAAAAAAAAGAAAGAAAAAAAAATTGTGTGTGTCATGAAATGTAAGGAAAGATTAAAGAACTATTCCATATTAAAGATGTGAAAAACTAAATGAAGCATGTGATCTTGGATTTTTTGTTTTGCTCTAAATAACATTATTAGGGCAATTGGAAAAATCTGAGTAAGGGCTATAGATTTATAGTACTTTATCCACATTAAATTGTCTTGATTTTATAAATTGGACTAAGGTCATGTACTAGAATATTCTTATTTTTCTATGTTTAGACTACCTAAAAGAATATTCTGATTTTTAGGACATGCATACTGAATTATTTAAGGATAGAAGGACATCACATCTGAAACTTACCCTTAAAACAGTTCAGTAAAGGAGGGTTGGGATATAAAACATATATAATAAAATGTTCTCATTTGGAGAATCTGGATAAAAGTATCTGGTAATTTTTTGTATTATTCTTGCAACTTTCATATATGACTTAGTTATGAGAAAATTTTAAGATGTAAAAAAAGTATAAGGGCTTTAAAACATTGAGTCATTGCCCTGCTTACCTGCAGGCTGCTATCTTGTCATTATAAGTAAAATGTCCTCAGCATTCTTTTTTTTAATATTTTAGTTTAGTTTAGTTTTTAAAGATGTATTTATTTATTTTAGAGAAAGAGAGAGTTTGAGCAGGGGGAAGAGCAGAGAGGGAGGGACAAGAGAAAGTAATCTCCAGCAGACTCCCCACTGAGCATGGAGCCTAATGCGGGGCGGGCTCGATCCCATGAGCTGGAGATTATGATCCTGAGATCATGACTTGAGCTGAAATCAAGAGTTGGATGCTCAGTTGACTGAGCCACCCAGGTGCCCCTAAAATGTCCTCAGCATTCTTAAGTCACAATGTTTCTTTCTTCCTTGTGTCCCAAGGATATGTTGACTGTTGAGTAGAGTTTCTGATAACTTTAACAGAGCACTGGATTTAGAATAAAAAAAATGTAATTTGAATTCTGGCTCAATAGTTGTGAGACCTTAGAAAAGTCATTTTAATTTCCTTGGCTTCAAACCATGTCTGGAATTTTAGAGTTTTGAATTATGTGATTCTTCTTCATCCCTTCCAGAACACTCTATGATTCTCTCATGTCCTTTGAATATTTAAATAACTGAATCTATTCTTCTGGATGTGGTTCATGATGACTCTGCCTTATAATAAATTCCACTTGATGTGACTACTATGAATTTCCATCACAGGAATTTCCAATGTAGGGTTATTTGTTTGTCTGTTGTTGTAAGGAGGATAAAGCAAGCTGAAACATTCAACAAAATTATTCAGTTTGTGATTCCATTTACTAGATTTCTCACATAGGAAATTTTATAAGTTTAGGTAAACAAACTTCATATTAATGACTATTGGGAACAATTTTCTTGGTGTAACAGATAAACCCTTTTGCTGAGTTGGGATTAAGCTGGTTTGCTTCCAGAACCTCCAGGCATGCGTGAATTTCCAACTTATGCTGAAGGATAGAAGGAATATTCTAGTGGAAAAAGCTAGGAACAGGCGCTCTGAGCTCAGCTACAGCATCAGCCCTGGAGCTGCTTTGTTCTTTGATATTTGGCTGGTCAT
This sequence comes from Enhydra lutris kenyoni, assembly GCF_002288905.1. Classification (NCBI taxonomy): domain Eukaryota; kingdom Metazoa; phylum Chordata; class Mammalia; order Carnivora; family Mustelidae; genus Enhydra; species Enhydra lutris. Next base: position 35,019,757 of record NW_019154094.1, on the reverse strand, counting down.
TGCCCTTCCTCTTTCTTAAATAGATGTAATGAGGCTTGAACATCTCTCTTGCCTCTCAGGAGTGCTGCAGTGATGAATGAGCCATTTGCAAACTGCTGTGAGTCCTTTGCTAGGGAGATATTTAAGTAACAAAGCATCCTCATCAGAGTACAGTTAGCTCTCACTACAAAGCCAACACCAAGGGATTTTTCATATTAGCGTGATCTAGATTGTATTGTAGCTAGCCATGCAGGAAGAAAGGAATGGACTGCTCTCTGCTACACCAGTTATTCTTATCTCAGTCTTTTTTTTCTTCATAGCACATATCATATGTGTAATTAATTAACTTATTCTTTAACTTAGTTTTTCAAGTCAGCTTTGTTCTTGTGTCCCCAGTGCCCAGCATGGTGCCTGACAAATAGTAAGTGTTCAATAAAGACTTATTTAGTGGTCAATGAAAGAATTATGTAATACATGATACAATCTTGCTATTCCTTTACAACAGGATTTGAACTTTCACATTCCAATAACCAAATAGGCAATTTCCCATTTCTGTGGTTTTAAATATACCAGTTATGGACAATAAATAGTTGACACATGATACATACAGCTGTGGGAACCTCTTGAAGAGCTTTAGCATGTATAGTTGGTAACAGTAAAATGGATAATACAGAACGTGGGTTCTTTTTGGTTTGGAACGTAATTTGTATTATCTCTTTATTTTTCTGGTGAAGAGGCTCTCACATTTTATTTTGTTAAGTTGCTGTAAAAAGTGCATCAATTTTATGTAAGTTTTGAGAACACTATGGAAGGCAGAAAGGTGGTGAGGGAGCAATAGGGATACACCTTGGGATTAATCACTTGCCCTGGATAATTCCCAACCGGTATGCTTCTTCTATGGGTGATTGATTTTTGCTTCTATACAGCTTTAAAAGATGAAGCAGTTTGTGTGTTTAACCTTTTAACAACCACCTGTGAGGATTTGAGTCATCTGTCCCTATAGCTTTCATTGTTGTGGTGCCCAAAGCCTGATGACCTGAAGCCATGCATGAAATGGGGGTGAGGAAAGATGGGGGACTCTCTTAGTGACTGCATCAATTCCTTAATGGTAGTTGAGATTGGGAAATAGCCATTGTTCTTGAAAGCTGTGCTTTTTTCACTCTCTGTATAAATTCTAGGGAAGTCTTTTTGTATTTATTTTGGACACACGATCTATGGTCACAGATCCCTTTGCCTTCCTGAAGAATGATGTTAATTATGTCATTTTCATTGTTCAGAACCTTTCACAGCTCCCCAACACTTGCAGAATAAAGTCTCAGGCTTTAACTCTGGCACTCAGTTTTTCTCCTAATCAAATTTTAGGATAGTGCTGTGGTTATGAGCATAGATTCTGGAATTAAATATCTGATTCTGCCTCTTGGGCGATCTTGGGTACATTGCTTAACTTATCTAAGCCTTCCCATTTTTTCATGGAGAAAATAATGGAACCTAGCTCATGGGGTTGTTTTGAAGATTAAATTAAATTATGCATATAGAATGCTCACTATTGTGCCTAGAACACTACAGAGGCTCAATAAAAGCTCATTTTTACCACCTCTCTCTCCTGATCCAGCAACTGAACTAATTACTGTGGCAAGCACTATTGCAAGTACCCCATAATTTACATTTTCTTTAAATGTCTTTGCCTCATGCTTTTCTTTTCTCCTTCCCCATTTTCCCAGTTCAAGTGTTCTTCGTTCTCGGATGCCCTGTCACAATGCTGTCTTCTCTCTAAATGCATCCACGCATGTAATTCCTACTTTTTGCTCTCCACAGTTTTAAGTGATCTCTCCTTTCTCTAAATTCCCTTGACATTTTTTTCTGAGTTTGAAAGTGGTAGCCACTTGAATCAAGGATGCCCTTCTGGATTCTCACTTAGGTAGTTGAAATCTGGAGCAAATTTCTTCCTTTCTCATGCATCTCAAGGGTGAAGTAAGGTCAGTTCTTCCTAGCATGCTACTTGACCCTAACTAATAAACACACCCTTCCTGTGATCATGTCCAGCATATAGTACATGCTCAATATGTATTCAGGGAAAGGATCTTATGGAATGAAAGGAACTTTTTGTGGCTATTACCTATATCACTCCAACAGAAGATCTCGCTTCAGCCTAAATTGAAATTCCTCAGGAAGTGTGTATAGTGAGATTCTGAGAGCCTTTGAGCTTTAAGCCTGGGAGGATTTGGTGACACGTCAGATACAATTTATGATTCATGAATTTAAGTTGGTTTTGGGGATTCGGTATGAGAGAGCTGAATCTCTTTGGATTAATAGTTCTTTTCTCTGTGACAGCTATCATTTACAGTCATGGCCCAGGGTAAAAACCACTGCATGGGAAGCAGAGTGCTTTGGTATTTGAAAAGATTGTGATGGATTATTTCTGTCTTGCCATCTTTTTCCTTCCCAAGATGGCAGAACAAAATTAAGTCCCCCTGTATTTTGAATAAATGTCTCTTTTTAAGAAGAATAGAAATGGCCTTAGGGAGGTGCTGCCTATGGTTATGCTTAGCACAGTGATTTGCACAAGATGTTGGGGTAAAAACAGAAAGGAACTTTCCACATATATTATAGGAGCCAAAAGTAAGATTTTCATAACCAGGACTATATATCACTGCAGATTATTCATCCTTGACAGACTAAATGAAATAAACCTGAGGCAATTATCCTGTTAATGCAAGGTAGGAAAATCTGGGGGCAAATCTTGGTTTTCCTATTTCTGAAATTCAGTTTCAGTTTTTCCACTTACTGGTTGGGAGATCTTGGCCAGGTTGATATCTTTTTCAGTTTCTCCAACTATAAGAGAAGGGTGTTAAGCTAAATCGTCTCTGTTCCTCGAACATTCATTTCTCACTAAGCCTCCATGAGATGCCATCAGGTCAGAGGCACCCATTTGATGAAAGAGGAAAGCAAAACTCCCTTTATATGTCATTGTGAAGAAAGAGTTCATAGTGACAGCTGGCTAATTGTATGTACCCATCTAAGCAAGCCTCCCATGCAGGACTGTTGTGGGCTGAATTGTATACCCCCCAAAATCATATAGTGGAACCTAACCCCCCAGTATACCTCAGAATGAGTCTGGATTTGGAGACAGGGTCTCCAAAGAGGTAATTAAGTTAAAGTGAGGTCCTTTGGGTAAGCCCTAATCAATTATGACTGCTGTCCATATAAAAAGACAAAATTGGGACACAGACACACAGAGAAGGAAGACCACGTGCCTAAGTGCTCAGTCCTTGACACAGAAGTTGGACATATATTTACTCATTATTTGGTTGGGGAGGAGAGGAGAAAACAGCAATGAAGATGCTGGAGGTTCACTAGTGAATAAGAGCAATGTGGTTGCTCCCCCTGTATTTATTTTCTGGTGGTACGTGAGGCCAACAGCCTTCATGATTGCTGAGAAGGGAAAACAGGCCAACGAGAGAAGGCATAACAGGATGAACTAACTTATTCTGAGGGTTTGGGGAAGGCTTGTCTAAAGAAACTGCAAGGAGAGAGTGAAGATTAAGGAAAGAGGAGGAGGTATTTAAGGAAGGGAGAGGCTATCCTATGTGAAGGTGGGAAGGTTTGACCAAGGACCTGAAAAGCAGTATAGTGTGGCTGCAGTGCTGAGAGCAAGAAACAGGAATGTGAAAATTGAAGCTAGTGAGTTAGAAAGATAAGCAGCTTAATGCGTTTTATAAGAGGAAGAATCCAAGACTGCAGGCTATTCTAGACCCTATCATTCATTCTCTCATCTCTGGGAGGAATAGCCAAGGGATGGTCAAGCCAACCACGTGCATTTTTATAGAATTCATGGGGAGAACTTTTGCTCTGGATTTTCCTTTTCATATTTCCTGGGGAACTGGCTGGTGCAACTTAAAAGAAAACGTAAAAATTAGGAAACTTCCTCCACTCTTCTAGGTCTGACTTGAAGTTCTCCCCACTCCCCAGAGTACACTTTGCCTGTGAAGGATGGTATACAAATGAGAGAGGGGTTAGAAGTAATTGCAGGAGCATTAGACAGTTTGGTTTTGAGAAAATGAGAAATGGAGAGGGAAAAGATCAGTTTAAAAGGCTCTTCTTTCAGGCAACTTTAATTTGTCCTTTCTCCAGTCCTGCCATGTTTGCATGGTACAGAGCTTTTAGGGAGTGAGGGAGAGAGGGAGGGAGGGAGGTGTCTGTCCTCACTCTGCCTCTACAAAGCTTTCTGTTCCTAGTGTCTATCATTTCTGCAGTGGCTACAGGGCTTTTTCCCCAATTCCTCCCTAAGTATCATTACTCTTCCCAAAACTCCTCCCCAACGGGGCCATTGGTAGTTATGGAATGTGAGGGAGATTGTTAATGAATCCCTGCTAGTCTTTAAAGTGCAAAGTTTTTCTGGGGGAAAACAAAATGAAAAGGGTGGTTGTGCTGTTGTGAATAAAGCTTTCAGAGTTTGGGGATTGGGAAAGTGTATTTCACTAAATTATAAAGAATATGCACTCATCTGCATAGGAAGTATTTGAGGCTGCCCACTGAAAATTGTTAGATATCCAGAAAATGTGAACTGTTGTGTTGTGTGTTCAGAATAGCACCTTGGGGGCCAAACACAAATCCCAACACAACACTTGAGGATCATCAGGAGTGGCTCAGCCCCACCAGATGTCCTGGGTTACATGATTTCCATAAACTTGGACTGAAGTTAGGGGAAAATTTCCCAGGCCTCAATACAGAAGGAAAAAAAAAAAAAAAAAAAAGGAAAGAAATGCTGTTTCCCAAATCAACCAAATGCCAGCTTGCTCTCTGCAGCAGTCTAAAAATCTATTACTAGACAAAACAAAATCTAACTAGAAAGATGAATCTGCTTCTAGCAAAAACTTGTTATTCACTCCAAAGTCAAAGTTATGAATGACTTCATTCATTCAATAAAGCTCTATTAACTTTTGGATGGTCCAGTGTTTTTCATTGTCTACAAAACAGCTTGTCTCAATTTATGTTCCTAGTGGGAAGCTAACTGTAATTTACATTGTCTGTCTGGGGAAATGGAATAGAATGCAGATATCTGTAGAGTGGTTATTTGAATCTTCATACAGAGAGAGACCAATACTTCACAGGGTGGGTTGATGGATTCTGAAAACAGGCTTGGACAAATCTCCCAAAGATAAAAATGGCACCAATATACTCTTGTATGTTAAAAGCAGAATTAGGGAAAAGACACTTTTGTACTAGTTTCTTCTTGCTACCATGGATATCTATTCTCAGGAATTAATCAAATTGAGAATCCAAAAGAAACCCTGTAGGAAGAGATTCTACACTGAGAAGCACTTTGTATTAGGTTACACTACCATGTCTTTGACCTATTTTACTTTTGGGGACAAAGAGGGCGCAGTGTGTGAGTTTGGGAGTAGATGCATCAAAGTATGGCTCTTCCTTTATTGCTGTTCCCAATGCAAGATCTTGTCATACCACTAAAAAAGTCAGATTTTTTTTTTCCAAGTAAGTGAACCAGAAATATTTGTATTTAGTAAGCAAGGAGCAAGTGAAACAGAGGATTAATTTGTGCTTTAAAACCCCACATTATCATCAGTTTCCATTTTCTAACCATGCACTTCTTATTTTTTGGACACTACAGATACCAAAGGAAACCTATACTGACTGCAGCTCCCTGCCTGGGGTAGATGTAAGAAATTTGGGCAATCTCTCTTCTGTTTACAACTCAAGTTTTACGTATTACCACAGCTGAGATTCCACACAGAGGCCCCAGGGCTTGGGAGGTTTATCAAATCACTCTCACAAGCTCACAAGCTTCGTTTTTCTCACCAGGGTGGTACTTCCCCAGAGATTACATTGAAAGGCTAAAAAAAAAAAAAAGAAAAAAAATTAAATTGGGAGCAAAGCGTTTTGGGACCCCTAGCCTCCTTGAATTACTCAGCCTCTCCCTCCTGTCTTTGCACAAAACCGTGCTATATCTTCTCTTCTGTGTCAGCTTCCTATGTAGTTACTCTGTATTTTTGGTAGCCTCTTCCCCATCACAGGAATGTCTCCAGAATCTCCAGTTTCTCTGGGAAAATTTCTTCCATGTCCTCCAAAGCTTTGCGATCAGGGGTATTTGCCTCCTCTGCCCAAGATGCCCTCCCTCTGTATGTTCACTTGGTAAACACTCACCTCATCTTTTAATCCTGAGCTTAAATTGTGAGATTTGAAGTTTGAGTTCTCAACCTGACCCCAGTTCTTCTTCCTTGTGGTTTCGTGCCACCATTTCATCCTTCTGGTTGTACTTCGCATCCTGGGTGGTCGTTTACGTAGTTGTCTGTCTTCCTCTGTGCCCTGGAGAGCATGAGCACAGTAGGCTCATTTTCATGCCCCTAGTCTTTAGCATAGAAAAGGTAAAATGTACCTGAAAAGAAAGAATTGTTCGATACTGGATATCTATGTAAGTAGATGATTATATAGACTTTAACATTGTGCTCTCCAAGATTTTTTAATAATATGGAAAAATGGTTATTTTTTGTGCATGACAGAAAAAAAAACCCACTATATAAAACTATATATACCAGGATTCTAATTCTGTATACATAAAGACATATATTTTTATAACTACATGTATATATACATATATAACTATATGCACAGAGAGATAAAAGACTAGAAGAAGATATACCAAAATCTCACTTGTTTTTTTTTGGAATTGTGGAATTATATGCTATTTTTCTTAATACATATTTTTCTCCAGATTCTCTATAGTAAATATATATTGCTATTATAACCAGAAGAAAAAAAATAGCATTTCAAAATGAATGGCAGATAGGAACTGACTTCTGATGTTGGCGGGGGGGAGCCACAACTAAACCAGTTAGAATAACATTAGGTGAAATCAAGCATTCTTTTAAGTGTGTAATGCTCTAACAAGAAAGAAAATTATATGGAATCATACATTTTAGTTAAAAGTTATAGTCCCCTTCTTCTCAGTTTCTTCAGTAGAATGGAAGATACTTAAACCAGTTTGCCTCTTAGAAGATAGAGAGTAATATATTTTTTAATTAAGGGCTATTGAGATCACAAAGATACGAGATTAGGTATAAAACTTTCCGCTTTAACAGTTCTCTGGGGATTGTATCCTCCCTGCACCCCATACTCTGGAATGATTGACAGGAAAATTAAGATTAGATTAGATAGGAAATCAGAACAAATCTTTGCCTTGAATAATGTGGAATAGCTTTAAAATATAGATCAGAGATGTTATTAAAATGTGTGACTAAGGATTACAAAAGAAAAACACCAAGGCAGCATTTTTCCTCTTACTTACGCCTATTGCATTAATTCCATGTTAACAAACGTTTTGTGGGAAGGCCCATGGAAGATCCTAGACAGATCAGGAAACCTACTCTTTTCCTTGCTTCCCACTCTCGGGAAAGAACTAAGCGGATCAAGCAAATGAGAAGGCCAGCCTGGCACTTGGAGAGCCTCTTGCTCTAGAAAAGAGTTTAGGGGTTGATTAATCTTGGGTCTTAGAATCTGACAGCCAGGGTTGAAACCTGGGCTTCATCCGTAATGACTGGTGAACTGAAACTCAGCTTCTCCATGTGAAAAACGGAGATCTACCTGTTGTGCCGAGTTTTTGCGTCTGAGAGACCACCCAGGAGCCAAGCACCGATGCAATCACACGAGGGTTTATTTGACAAGCTTAAGCTTGGGCCCAAGTATACCCGACACAGCAGAGTTGGGACTTGGACCCCGAACCAGATTACAGTCAGAGTTTTTAAAGGCAGAGTAGGGGTGGGCTTGGCGGTGGGTGAGAACAAAGGGGATATTCAGAAGGACTATCATGGTAAAGAAGACTGTCAGGATGTTGAAGGCCTGGTTACTATCAAGCCAAGACCGTTTTTCCCTCTAATGAGGCACTAGCATGAAGACAGTTGGGAGTTTCCTGGTGGAATGTCACATTCCTCCTATCAAGCATCCTTGTTAGTGAGATTTAGCACTGGGACATTTGTAAACCGAGGCAAACTCCTGTCTTGCAGGATTGTGATTTTTTACAAGGTAACTATTTGTTCACATATACTACCAAGCGGAGGGGAGCGGGTGGAGAGGGGGTGCAAGGTGCCAGCTTTTGCTTTGCCAAGATGGCTGTACTTATGTCAGGGCTAGACTCGAGGTGGGTACAGCCTTGTTTTTCTTGGCCTCCACACTACCTACTCATAAAGTTATTAAAGTTTACATGAAATAATACAGGTCAAGTGCTTAGCACATCTGGAATATGCCTCGTGTTTCACCTGGAGCAATACATCATCTACTCAGACTCGCCCCCCACCCCACCATTTTTAAACAATTTTTTCTTCTGCAGCTTCACTGTCTTCCATTGGTTTGTATGCAGATGTTGTCACAAACTTTGAAAAATTGTCCTCTGTTTTTCCCTCTCTTTGGCTTGCTGTTATTTCCATGTATTAATCTCAGGTTTAGGCCTTACATTAGACCCCTGTAACTCAGATGCCTCACTGTGGGCATTCCTCTCTGTGCTTCTTTTTCCTCCCTTCCATCTCAAGGGACAAACTGACTTTTGGGGTATGTGTTCTACATGCCTGATCCAGATTTAGCTTGCAGACCATTTTATAAGTGAACAACTCTAACTTTTAGTCATGTAGACATCAGACTAGCTGGTTTCAGGTAAGTTACTTCCATCTCTGAGGCTGAGTACCCATTTTATCATTCTCTAATGTAGGGACAATAAGATTCACCTCCTGGGGGCAATCAAGAGGATTAAATGTAAATGATCTATGTGAAGCTCCTAGGGGAGAGCTATATACAGTGCTTTTCCCTCCTTATTCCTTCAGAAGTCATTATGGTAAATGGTTTGTTTTCCTTCCCCCATGACTACCCCGTTTTCTTTTTATTATATTAGTGAGACAGGCTAATAAGAAGACTGATGCATTAAAATACCACTTAATTCAGGACATCCCCCTTATTAGGAATTCACAACCATTCTGTCAGGACCCAGGCTAAAATTTACCTTGTCATTTAATCCCATGGACAAAGAGGGAGGCCAAGGAGGAAAGGAGAAAAGTGGCGATGTCTGAGCCACGTTGTGCCTGGAGCTACTTCGGTGAGGTGCGGGAGACTGGTTTTGCTTCATAAAAAGTAGCATGTAACTGACAATGGGATATGTTGGGGAGGCTATTGCATTTATTAGGGGAAAAAAAAAAAGACAACTTTTTAATGTCCTACGGCTTCCAGATGGACTTATTTGAGTATACTCAATTTCCTGAGTATAAATATTCCACAAACTCCACAAACTTGGTGACTGTACCAAAGCCTTTTCTTTCCAGGTATGTCACATACCACCCTTACAACTACCCTATTACATGAACTTCACATTTCCTCACATTAGGTTTTTAGCTAAACACCGAGTTTGTTAGTGATTTTCCCTGTTTTACTGCTGAGGAAAGAATGAGCTTGGAATTTCCTCCACAGAATCTTTAAAACTTTCATTTTCTGAGCAGGTAACAGAGAGGAGAGTATAGAGGGAATTGAAGATTAGAATTCAAGTTTAGCCTGATGTAAACAGTTTTGATGTGTAGACCACAGCTCTCCAGCAAAGAAAGCTTCTTAATGGGGAGGAGAGAAGTGCATTTTAAGACATAAAGAAAGCTTTCAATGTCATCGCCCATTAGCTCTCCTTGGCGTATTTATTCTGCCTTATCCACGTGCCCTGTGACCTCCAGCCTCTGCCCTCTCACAGATGCTCCTCTCTCCACTTTAGAAGGGAGCTGGATAGAGGAAGAGGAAGCTAAAAGTGAAGGCCCCTTAATGGTCACCCAATTACAGAGCTTTATGGTGTCAGGCAAATGACTATTCCTATGGACTTTAGTTATCTTATCTGTAAATTGTAAAGAATAATACCCAGTTCACCAGAATTCTTTTGGGGATCAAATTAAATCCTCAACTTCTCAGGATCTGTAGGATGGAATAGTACTGAGACACACCAATGGTGAATGACTGTGGGAAATGCTGTTGACTTTATGTTAGTGCCATCAAGTCTCTGAGGAATTCTACAATACAAACAAAACAAAACAAAACAAAAACCCATTTGGTTCTGTTAACATGTGCTGGACAATGCCAAACCAACAAGTACAGAAACAACGAGTTCCATTGTCATCTCCTTATTTTTATCCTAGGTCCCAAGTTTCTGACTTAAGAGTCCAGAGAGAAGGAGCCGATCTCAGTGTATGTGGGGGCAGGTGGGGAAGGCAGAGAAAGCATGCCCTACAGAGATTTTAGGTCAAGATAATTCTACAGCTCTGGAGGGTGATTCTAAAACTCATCTTTTTTTTTTTTTTAAGATTTTATTTATTTATTTGACAGAGAGAGATATCACAAGTAGGCAGAGGCAGGCAGAGAGAGAGAGAGGAGGAAGCAGGCTCCCCGCTGAGCAGAGAGCCCGATGCGGGGCTCGATCCCAGGACCCTGGGATCATGACCCGAGCCAAAGGCAGAGGCTTTAACCCACTGAGCCACCCAGGCACCCCTAAAACTCATCTTTAAAGAAATATTTTCCCTCCAGTTAACCCCTTATGAATAAATAATAATAATAATAATAATAATAATAAAGTCTATCTGCAACCAGGATAAGAGTGAAAGGATGGAGGTGAAGAAAGCACTTCCAGTTGTAGTTAGAATGCATCAGAAGTAGTTAAATTCCTCTTTTCAATGACTAGCGGAGCAGAAAGTATGGTTTTCCTGGCAAAGTGCTAGAGATACAAAGTATTTTTCTTCCCCCATTATAAAAACAGGAATGAAGAAAAGAAAATGCTTTGGAAGATGAAAGCAGAGATGAAAGCAAACAACAGATAAAGAGTTGATTGTGGTGTTTTCAGCAAACGAATGAATGAATGCATGAATGAATGAGTAGAAAACCACATGAGAGAAAATAATGGACTTTGGTAGTGTTTGTTTGCGAAAGAATGGAGATGATTTCTTTTTGCTAAACTAAACCCACAGCGAAATTTAGAAAAATTGATATTCAAACATTGCATGTTTTTATATTCATGGCATCAGTTCAATTTGTCATTAAACAGGCCAATTTGAGAATGCCTGTTTTAAGTAGCACCTCAAAAAATGACCTTGTAAAATCAGGTTGAGATACATTATATGTCCTGAGGGCAACAGGAAGCAAAAGGGAAAATATGAAATCAGAAAATGTCCTGTAATTGTCACTTCACTGGTAAAGGTGATATAACCTCCATTATCAGTCAGGAACTACTTTGATGCCTAATTTCACTGACTGTCTAACTTATCAAATTGAATTAAGCACAAATGAAGAAATACTTGTCTAGGGAAAAAAGTACCATGCCATTTTGCTTTCTGTCAACTGAAAACCAACCCAATTAGCACAGACAAGGAAAAATAAGCTCAAAATATTTTATTGGAGGAGTAAAAGTTTAAAGGGATTGTTTCTCCCCAACTGGCCTAGCAAGTTAGTTGACAAAAACACTGGAGTCCCTGATGCTAGCTATATCCAGAATTGAGAAGTGGTTGTTTTCCTTCACTTATTCCACTAATATTTGAGTGATGATAAGTGCCAGGTCCAGATCATTGCTTTATAGGATAAACAATGCCTCCTCTTTCCTCCCTGTTCTAAGCCTGATGTTTCAGTGTGTCTCCCCTTTCATTGTTTGCATAATTACCCAGAGTTTGCTAGATGGTGTCCTACTCTTTAGATATTTGAAGACAAGAATCACCCAACAGGAAACTTCTCCAAGGTTGTATCCAAAGCAGCATCAATTCTCTGTTTCCTTCATGTACTTGGTAATAACAATGTAGAAGCTTTTCTGACCCTCCGGTTCTGCCCTGGTGCTAAATTTTGTCCAGAGTAAATGAGAACTTGAGGATACAGAGCGTTTTTGAAGCCAGAGTGCTAGCGGTTGCTGAGGACTGTGAGCAATGAGCTCTGTATGGGAGTCTAGAAGACTGCAGGACCCAGAGCTATAGATGGGAGTGCAGAGTTCTCAACGGGCAGGAGAGTCTAACCAGGGCAAGTCACCATTCTTCTCTGCGTACAGGTTTTTCTCAAGAAATGAGGGATGTGCGAAGAGATGCTTCTAGCTCAAATACTTGTTTTTCTGTTGTGGCTCATTTGCTTCAGCATATGAAAAAAAATTCCCCTTTAGAAATGGGAAAAACGATCTTTTTCTCTAAATGATTCATGAAACAAGGAATTTTACAAAGAAAGAAATCCTTTCTGCTTGCCTCACCTGAGTGTTCTTTCTGCTCCCTTCTTCTTTTTGCTCAGCTGCCACCTGCTAGCTCAGTCCCTTTTTACAATCTTATCATTCCTGGTATGCCGGCCTATCCCTGGTGGCAGGTGCCATCTGGAGCAGCTTTTCTTTATTTCTCTGTCTTATTAATCTGCATTTTCAAATGGTTCCTTTTTCTTCTAAGTATATCTTCATCTCCCTCCACCTCCCCCAACACACATACTTTGTGGAACTGACCTTCTACCCCAATTTTTTTTTCTGTCCAAAATTTCACACATGCATTTTCCAGTAAGCACTTAGTTCTGCCAAACTGAGTCTCTATATTTTTTGGCTGAAAAATGCCAAATGTACAGAAGTTGTTCTGTTTTCTATTAACCATTTACTTGTCTCAGCAGATATCTTCACATGGATATATGGGCTAATAAGAGTCTAAGCAAATAGAATGCCATTTAAAAATGAATAACATGTAAAATATTGTGGAATACTGCCTAACTGTATGTTTTAGACTTTGACTGAGAGTATGGATACTACTAAAAAAGAAAATCAGAATTTTAACAAAACCCTTACAGAAAAGGAATGTGACATATCTATTTCTTTATCAATGTATCTGTTTCTATTTTGTAACCACATTTGGTGATGCTTGGGATACAGTAATATGCCTTTTTGTTCATAAGGATGTTTCCCTCCATTAGGTCTCATCAGTAATATTTAAAATATAGAAATCCCTTTCATTAAAATATGTTCATGAAAATAGATATTTCTTCCCTTAGAAAAAGAATTAAAAAGTTTTGGGGGCCTAGTTTTAAAAGCATCAAGCTTTACTTGATTTATTTTGGTGGTTGTTTAAAGGATGTGAAATATATCACCACTGCAACTAGCAAGAACTATAAATGATACATTATTGCAAGTGTTCTAAAAAATCAGAACAAAACTAATTTATTATAGTTCTGTCTTCATTATACACCACATGTTGGTGAGTTAAACACAACAAAATTGTCTTTTCTTTTAAAAGTGTCTACTAAAGATAAAAAGAATAAGGTAACAATTAACATGTAGTTTGTTACATTAAAAAATCTGATATACATATTTCTATTGCCTGTTAGCTTATTCTAAGCCTCTTAACTATTACAAAAAAAGAAGTCATTGTTCAAAGGCAAACATTCAATTCAGTTGATACAACATTACAGTACAGTCAACTAACATCATTCAACAAAGGTAACAAGTCTAGCCTTGGCTTCTTGAGTTAAAAGTCTGTAGACCAGATTGCTACAAAAGGTTCAATGCTGCTTCACACTGTATGTTAGCTTTGCGAGGACATGGTACTTTCTATTGATGGCTTCAGAAGAAGGGGTCATGCTATTGGTAAAAGCACAGGGGAACCCCAACCTGTCATTAATCATTTTATTGAGCATTGTAGTTAGAACAGCATTATTGAGTTTAGCACAACTAAAACAAAATAATAATAATAATAACATTATAATCATAATCATAATAATGATAAGAATAAAAACCAAACACAAACCGGAAGCCTAGAGATGCCGCCAGCCGTGTCAAACCCTTGCGATACGCTATACTAAAAAAATTTGAAATATCCACCCGTCCTCTCCACTCTGCCACAAACTAGCAAAGTCAAAATACAAAAGTCTTCAACTTGTTACTTTTGCAGAATAAAGCAAAAACGTCTTTGTGCTCCTTACTACCAGAAGCAAAATGTCCACTGAGTTACCACATGTAATAGCTTCTGGATGTGTCAACCTGGGTTGGCTTGGTGTCTGCAGAACCATCTTTGTCTTTCTCACTGTCACCTTCCCAGAGGTTAATGAGTGGTGGGTACAGCTCATTTAGTGGGATTGAAGAAGTTTTTTGCATATACTTTTTTAATGAATGGTGGTAGTTTTTCCTCTTAAACCTTTTGGCAATATACACAGCAATGGACGCGAGGCTAATGACGGCAAACATGGACCCCATTACTGCAGCAAGGGCTGTACTTGTTTCTTGGTCAGAAATGTCCAGTGCAAAGGCGGCATTTTTAGTTGTGACATTGACACACGACTTTTGAGTCTGCTGATGAATATTGGACACTGTGAGACATACTTCATAATCTGTGGAAGGCTGCAGATGTGTTAGGTTGTACTCATGAACATCTACTGGGACCCTGGCGGTGTATGTTATGTGAGGATTGTCAATCTTCATGGTGGCAGAGGACCATTTTAAGTTTGATGTCATGACATTGGAATTAACTTTCCAGGACACTAAAATGGAATGAGATTCTGTCTGCTTGACATATATTTTCAGCACCTGGGTACCATCCAGAAGGGTCCCATTAACCTTAATTGTTACCACACGTGTGTCGGCCCCTTCCACATTCTGGGCAACACAAGTGTATCTTCCTGAGTCTTCAATTTGTATGTTAGATATTTCCAAAGTACCTTCACTACTTAGCTTGTATTTATCTGAAAGTGTATCCACAGTTATCTTATTTCCAAGAGGAGTGACCCAGTAAATTTCAGGTTCTGGCTCAGCCATGGCCCGACAGTCTAGGAAAACTGTTGTGCCAATATCCATGTTTAAATGATTTGGGAATGTGTCGTGAGATATCATTGGGAGGCACTGTTCACTTGAATCCTGGATTAAAACTTCCTTTACCTGCTGTCCTCTATATTCAGGTGGCATGGCACAGAACATGGACAACGGCTCCATGAATCGGATGTTGGTCTTGTTGGAATTAATCCAGTGGATGACACAATCACACCTCAGAGGATTGCTGTGGATACTAATCTCACGAAGATTGGGAAGGGATTCTACAGTCTTTTGGTAAACAGCATTCAAGGCATTGTTGTTCAACATCAAGCTTTCTAGGGCAGGAACACTTCGAAAAGCCAAGCGGTGGATATAAGATAATTTGGGGTTATTGGTAGCTTCTAACTTTGTGAGTTCAGGCAAGTTATCAAGGGCATAGCGATCCACAGAAACAAGTTCCCCCATGTTGTTGATTCCCAGTTCTTTCAGTCGAAGCATATTTTTGAAATCCCCTTCTTGGATTTTGTGAATGGGGTTTTTATTGAGGTCTAAGAATTTTAAATTTGGAACTTTTTGCAGAGCAAGCTGAGGAACCTTGACCAGTTTGTTATCATAAAAAGACAGGCTTTCAAGGCTATCCAAGCCCACCAAGGCATTTCCGGGAATATCAGTGAGATACATTCCTGCCAAAACCAGGCTTCTCAGATTTGAGAGGGGTTTAAAGTTCATATCTAGAATTCCAATCACGGGGTTTTCCCCAATCATGAGTATTTCCAGGTTGGGTGTTGAATCAAACCAGCGGCTATCGATAACTTTCAATTTATTAGAGTTCAAGTGAAGCCTTAAAAGATTTTTTAAGCCTGAAAAAGCATTAGCAGAAATAGTGCTAATCTGGTTATGGTTGATATAGAGTTCTTGAAGGTTGCTGAGGTCTTGCAGACAGTAATCAGTCATTTCTGTAATCTGATTTTCCTCCAAATGTAGAGTAGTGAGCTGGGTTAGGTTTGTCAGCCCTACCTCCTTAATATTTGTAAAGTTGTTTTGGGAGAAATCTAGCTCAGTCAAGTTGAAAAGCTGCTGGAGCTCATCCACGGTCTTTGCGATGTTATTGCTCTGTAAGAGAAGCACTTGGGTATCACTAGAAAGGTTGCTGGGAATCCTTGTTAAGCGGAGATCATTGCAATCAACAGTAGTAGCTTCTCTATATGTTGACTGCGGGGTGAACCAGGGCCTAATTTCACATACACAAAGTTGTGGACACTCACTATTTTGTAGGGAAGACCCAGTTAATGAAGTCATTAGCGAGCCCAGCACCAACTGGCAAGCTGCTAAAACAAAGCTCATCCTAGCCATGCTGGCTTGCCAAGTGAGCTCCCGACACCCCTATGTTTTAACAAAAGGTGAACACTAGATAGTGTGGTATGTAGGACAGCAAGCAGAAAATGTAAACATTCAAGCAAAGTCCTAGTAGAGTTGTGTAAAATTCCGGAGTCCGAAGAGATGATTTTCAGGAGTTTTCAAAAGGCAGGAAGCAATTGGGAGTCTTTTAACTGCTTCTCTCAATTCCAGGCATGCCCACAGCTCTGTGGTATGTTACTTCAGCCAAATCAAAGACTGGAGATGTGCCTGAAAATTAGATTAGGACAGATGTTATGTTTTTTTCATATATTTTCTATATTATAGACTTCCTTTTGTCTACTAAAAAGGCATAATCACAAATCTATTAACAGAATATTCAAAGTAACTACACAAACTTTTAAATTACAGTATATTTTCTATATTCCACTTACTACACTAAAAATAGTTACCACTCTTGCAATTTAATTGGGTAAAATCATCAAATGCACACACATAATAGGGACACTCAGAAAAACAGATGTCATTTCTTTAAAAACAAGGTCGACTTTAAAAAAATGGAAGGCTCCAAGAAGTCAAAAGATCAAAAGCAAAACATGAAACACAGTTTATAAGAGACTCAAAGTTAATTCTTAGTTATTTATATTTTATCTTATTATTTTTTAAAAAGATATTTATTTATTTGAGAGAGAGAGAGAAAGGGAGAGAGAGCACGAGAGAGCACAAGCAATGAAAAGGGAGAAGCAGGCTGCCCATGGAGAAGGGAGCCCGAGGCAGGACTCAATCCCAGGAGTCTGGGATCATGATCTGAGCTGAAGGCAGATGCTTAACCAACTGAGCCACACAGGCACCCCTAGTTATTTATATTTTAAAGAATAACTGTTTTTATTTCTTTTCAGCAGTTCTTTTTCCAAATTCCAAAATATAGAATTATATATTCTGTAGACATATTCAGCCAGTGCTTTTCTAGCTCAGTTATTCTTATGCAAAAAATTCATTTAATACAACTACAGAGAGAAAATAGCAGTTTTTCTTATATTCTAACAATCATAGCTAATCTTGACTGAATAAAACAAAGGAATTTATCCTCCTATTATCACTGATTTTGATTTTAATGAAAAACACAAACATACTTACACATGTTTAATTTCAACAATCTCATGGGAATCTCACTAGCCACTTAGTAGCTATAAAACATGGATATATTGGATATGTTCTTTTTTGGGGATATGTTCTTTTGGGTTCTTATCTTAAAGCCTCAGCTTCTTCAACTATATAAGATAGGGTTGATCCTTAAGAGAATTAAAGGAATCTATATAAGGCTCACAAAAGTTAGTTATATGTATTGTCATCCTTCCCCGCCCCAACCCCTGACTAAGGGGCAGAGGGAGAGGGACAGAGAGAAAATCTTAAGCAGGCTCCATGCCCAGTGTGAGAACCTGACGTGAGGCTCATGACCTGAGCTGAAATCAAGGGTAAGACACTCACTCAACTGACTAAACCACCCAGGCATCTCTATTGTCATCTTATTATATCTCTCATCCATATTAGTTTTAGCTGAATAGTGGTTATTAGAGAACAAGTAAATGAAGGAAAACTGGGGCATTTATAGTCATTGTCTATTGGTTTTAATAAGGTCTTTTGAGGTCAAATATGTATTGCTCATCTGTTTATAAAGACAGTATTCGCAGTTAACGGTTCTAGTTCCCTGGATTCCAATCATGTTTAAAAAGCCACTGTTGTGGGTGGTGGGGGGCGCACGCGCAGAGAATCCGCCGTGGATTCATGGTCTATCTTGCTTTCTCAAAACTAAGCCTGTCGCTTGCTAAACTATGAAAAGTAGAGCTATATGTTTCTTTTCATTTCTCTTTCTGGAATGAACTTCAGCTTTGAGTACTGAAGGACCTTCAGTAACTAGTGTTTTCTTTACCCTCATAAAATTACTGTAAGGATTCAATAAAACAGAGCATATAATGTACCTGAAATCTAGTATCCAACACATAGCAAGCTTTCAATTCATATTTGCTGCTATTACTTTGTACTATGCAAAACAGTCATCCTTGTGATTGACCAAGAAGCAAACTAAAAGTTTGCTTTATAGACCTAAAAGTTCTATATTTATTATATTTTAGTAGAAAGAAAGAAAAGTCCTACATTTCTGTTGTTGTTATATAAAACATGCAAACCTGTTTTACTGTTTACTGGTCGAACAAGATGGTATTAAAAAAAAAAATCACCCATCTAGATTTGGCAGTTGGAGGAAGAAGGAAATGAATATGTTGCGTGCTGATGCTGGATATTTGCTATTCTTTGTGGGGAGGAAACACACTGGCATTCTCCTCCACCTGATCTGGTTACTTTACCATATATGGTAAATATACCTAATGATAGGTAAACATGTATGTAGGTAAAAATTATATATTTATTATATATATAATATATAAATATATAATAAGTATAAAAATATAAGGTAAATATACCTAATCTGGTTACTTTACCATACCATATATGTATGCATAAAACTTTTCAACATTATAAAACTACTTGACTCTGATTTTTATCAGGAAATTCCATAAAATAAGTACATAATAATAATTTTCCAACTATTAGTGCCTCCACAAATTTATTCCACTCTTTTTGTTTCCATTTATAATCCTAAAACACATATAATGACCACAGTAAATTTCCCATTAAGAAGATTTCTGCCACATGTTATTGCTTCATTTTAATTCAAAATAGAAAACTAAAAAAATAAATCTACTTCTCATAACTCTGAGATGGAATTTCAACTAATATTTATGTTTTGACTGAATTAAGGAAACATAGCAAAAAGTAAGTATGCATTGAAGTTGTGTGAGACTCCCAAAACCATATGTTGCCATTGAAAAATATCTTTTGTGGGGCTATACTTCAGATATTTTCATGAGTAATGCTTCCATTTTGGTTTAAAATATATGATGAGGTAATTAGATTGCAATACTCAAATTTCTGTTTGACATACACTCTCCTCTTTTAACAAACAAACCACACAAACTGAGAATGTTACACAGAGAGAAGACATTTTCCTTTCCCAGACCTGCATTTGGCTTCTTAGGGAGTGGAGAATGAACCTTTCTTGACACAAAAGGAGATGTTTTAAGATGTTTCTAGTTGCATGCCATTCTGAACTCTCGTTAGCATATTTTCCAGCCTACTTTTTGAATATGACATTATACACAGAACAAAGCTTCATAGAGTGCTTAAACCATTTTGTATGTTTAAAACAAGGCATGCCTCTGAAGTTATTCACTAACAGTTTTAAAAGTAAATCCAATGTCCCTGATGGATACTGATTCAAAACTCCTCCACAAAATACTAGCAGATTGAATTCAACAGTTTATTTAAAGGTTTATACACCATGACTAACAATGGATTTATACCTAGAATGCAAGCATGGTTCAATATATGAAAATAATTCAAAGGAATATACCATATTAACAGAATGAATGAAAAACCCACATCATCATCTCAGTTGAAGAAAATACACTTGACAAAATTCAACACACTTTCATGATAAAAACACTCAACTGACTAGGCATAAAAGAAAAAAACCACATATGAAAAGCCCACAGCTAAAATCATAATCAGTGATGAAAGAGTAAAAACTTTTCCTCGATGATCAGGAACAACGTAAGGATGCCCACTCTAGTTACTTCTATTCAACTTAGAACTGGAAGTCCTAGACAGAACAATTAGATAAGAAATAAAGCATCCAAATTGGAAATGAAGAAGCAAAATTCTGTTTGCAGATGGTATGATCTCACATGTAGAAAACCTTAAAATGTCACAAAAAACCCTTAACTGTTAAAAACTAATAATTTCAACAAAATTGTGAGACAC
Organism: Enhydra lutris kenyoni; assembly: GCF_002288905.1. Classification (NCBI taxonomy): domain Eukaryota; kingdom Metazoa; phylum Chordata; class Mammalia; order Carnivora; family Mustelidae; genus Enhydra; species Enhydra lutris. Next base: position 34,999,776 of record NW_019154094.1, on the reverse strand, counting down.
AAAATAAATTCATAAAATCAATTGTGTTTTTGTACCCTAACAGTGACTAATCCAAAAAGGCAATTAATAATCCCACTTACAATAGCATTGAAAGACTAAAATACTTGAGAATAAATTTTACCAAGCAGGTAAAAGACTTGTGCACTCAAAACTACAAAACACTGCTAAAAGAAATAAAACATACAAATATATAGAAATGTATCCCATGCTCATGAATTATATTGTTAAAATGCCCATACTATCCAAAGTGATCTACAGATTCATTGCCATCTTTATCAAAAGCTCAATCACAGTTTTTGCAAAAATAGGAAAAAAAAAAAAAATCTCGGGTTGGTTAAGTGTCTGCCTTCGGCTCAGGTCATGATCCTAGAGTCTAGGGATGGAGTCCCTCATCGGACTCCCTGCTCAGTGGGGAGTCTGCTTCTCCCTCTTCCTCTGCTGCTCTCTCTGTCAAATAAATAAATAAAATCTTAAAAAACATATTGAAATTCATATGGAATCTCAACGGACTCCAAGTAGCCAAAACAGTCCTGAAATAGAACAAAGTTGGAGGCCTCACACTTCATGAGTTCAAAACATACAATAAAGCAATAGTAATTAAGATGGTGGGATACTGGCATAAAGACAGGAATATAGACGAATGGAAGAGAGGATACAGAAATAAACTCTCCCATATATGATGAAGGGATCTTTGATGAAAGTGCCAAGACAAAACGATGAGGAAAGAATAGTCTCTTCAACAAATAGTGTTGGATATCCACATGCAAGGGAATGAAGTTGGACCCTTTACCCTATAACATATACAAAATTTAACTCAAGAAGAATTAAAAACCTAAATATAAGACCTAAAACTGGAAAACTCCTAGGAGAAAACATAGGGAAAAAGCTTCAGAACATTGGATTTGACAATGATTTCTTGGAATATAACACCACAAGCACAGGCAATAAAAGCAAAAATAGCAAATGTGATTAAAGCAAACTTATAAACTTCTGCACATTGAAGGAAACAATCAACAGGCTGAAAAGACAATCTATAAAATAGGAGAAAATATGTGCAAATCTTTATTATCTGATAAGGGACTAATGTCCAAAATACATAAGGAACTCCCATAACTCTATATAACAGCTACAACAACAAAAAACCAAATAGTATGATTAAAAATTATGCAAAGGATTTAAATAGACAATTCTCCAAAGATATGTGAGAGGACAATAAGCATATGAAAAGATGCTTAACATCACCAATCACGAGGAAATACAAATCAAAACCAGAATGGAATATGACCTCACATCCATAAGGATGACTACCATCGAAAGAAAAGAAAGTAACAAGTGGTGGGAATGTAAAATGATGCCTCTGCTCTGGTATACAGTATGGGAGTTCTGAAATAAATTAAAACTAGAATTACTGTATGATCCAGTAGTCCCACTTCTGGGTGTACATCCAGAAAAACTCATAGCAAGATCTTGAAGAGATGTTTGCACACCAGTGTTCAATGCAGCACTATTCACAATAGCCAAGAGGTGGGAACAACCCATATGTGTATAGGGGATGAATGGAAAAAGAAAATGTAGCATATACACAAAATGGAATATCATGCAACTTTAAAAAAAGCAAAACTTGTTATATCTACAATGTGGATGAACTTCCAGGACATCATCCTAGATGAAATAAGCCTGTCACGAAAGGACAAATACTGTATGATTCCACTTACATGAAGTATCTAAAGTAATCAAAATTACAGCAACAGAAAGTAGAATGGTGGTTGCCAAGGGTTGTAGGAAGGGGAGAGGGAATTTGTGCTTAATGGGTATTTAAGTTTTACAAAATGAAAAAACTTGGGAACTCTGTTGTACAACACTACTGAATTTTATACTTAAAAATGGGAGCTGGTAAGTTTAATGTTATTTTTTATCATTAAAAAACCATGAATCCATTATAATTCAGTCCAACTTTTATCACTTACATACCAACTGATTAACTTAAATTCTGCAACTAATAAAAAAATGGCTAGCAGATTTTTTTCTGAAAAGTGGGATTGCTTTGTTCTAGGACTTACTTGACTAAGTTGGTCAAATGTGAGAAGAAAATGTCCTAACTATGAGAATGATGTTCCATAAACGGGTCTGGCAGTTTAAAGAAACAATCCCTTAAATAAAAACCCATAGCTTTAAAGGCCCAGGGTTGGCAAGGGATGCATTTCAAAGAGGCCTACAAACAATTATATAATTACATTTGATGCTGCTTTTTCCAATAAGATATGTTTAGGACACTGTGCTCTGAATATAAAATCCCAAAGGAAATAGACTGCATGGTCATCACCATCAGTGAATTTGGCACTGATCCCCATTTTCCCCATAGAATCATAGGAGATGGGATGTTATTTTAACATCACAGTATTTAGTATGACTTGGGAGTTGGATCCTTCCACATTAAATTCTTATGAAGTTGGGTGAAAGAAATAAGCAATCACAATAACATGATGATTAAGTTAATTCTAGTTATATTAAAAACCAGATAGCTCTCTATTTGTAGAAAGAATTCTGTCTTTCTATGAGGGGAATCAAGTGATCTGTATTCAGATTCTGACTTCTTCACTTATTACCTTATATAAACTATGGAAATTCTGTCTCAGTTTCTGTGCCTAAATTAAGGCTAATTATACATACTTCATATATGAAAATTATGATAACTAAAGAGCCTGGGAAAGAGTCCAGCACAGAGTGAGCCCTCAGATACTTATTTGAATCTCTGGAACCTCATCAAGTTTGCTATTAAATTTCATTTTCACCCTGCAGGAGTATTGGGAGGTAATGAATAAGCAAATCTCTTTAAGACCTTTGGGCATGACATGTGTTTGGAAAAAAATCATGGTTATTTTTTTACCATTTCCATTTTTTCAACAGTACTATTGGAATTAAGTGTTAGAAATCCAGAGACCAAATATGGCACTGTGCTAAATTAAAACCCTATGCAGGCAAGCAAACTATGGAATACAGTTAATAGTTATAGGAATACAGGAAAACCTCCTAACCTGGAATTAGCATCCTTTCATAAACCTAGTAGTCACAGCAGTGAAGAACTAAATGAAGAAAAATGCCTTCTTAGGACGTGTGTTTTTATGCATACTGTCTTTGATGGCCAAATTCACACTATGTACATGTTTAGGAAATCCGTTTTTTAGCTTTATTGGTCCCCAAATAGATCCAGAGCTAATGCAGCATTCAAATTTGCTTATCTTCTTTTAGGGGGCTTAATAATGGGGACAATGGGATTTTTGTTCAGTGAAGCTTTCCTTCTGGTTAAAAAATGCAATGTCTCAATGCAAATTCTCCCTGTAGCTGCTCTGTTGTGGGGGATGGGAGCATGGCGGGGCCAGGCTGCCTTCATTGGATTGACCTCACAGATGGAACTTCCTGGGCTGAAGGCCACCTTGACTTCTGCTGCAGGAACAAGTGGCTGATTGTTAGGCTCAAAAGGCTATACGTTTCATTGCTATTATTTTTTTAAATTTTTTAAAAAATATTTTATTTATTTGAGAGACAGAGTGAGACAGAGCACGAGTGGGGAGAAGGTCAGAGGGAGAAATAGACGGCCATGGAGCCGGGAGCCTGATGCAGGACTCCATCCCAGGTGAGCTGAAGGCAGTTGCTTAACCAACTGAGCTACCCAGGCACTCCTTGTTTTGTGTTTAAAGATTTAATGTATTTGAGAGAAGGGGGAACACAAGAGCAGGGGTGGGGGGCAGAAAAGGGCAGAGGGAGAGAGAATCTCAAGCAGATTCCCCTCTGAGCACAAAGCCCAAGGCCGGCTTCAGTGCTGAGCTTGTTCTCATGACCCTGAGACCATGAACCTAGCCAAAACTAAGAGTTGGTGAGATCGTGACCTGAGCCAAAAGCAAGAGTCAGGGCTCAACCAATTGATCCACCCAGGCACCTGGCTGTAAGCTTTTGTAAATAGGAGTTTAGAATGTGACTTCTAGAAAGACAAACCTGGTTTCAAATTCAGTTCTGTGACCTTGGCCAAGTTACTGAAGCTTTCTTTCTGAGTCTCAGTTAAAAATTTTTTCTTTAGAAAATGGAGATCAGGAGCGCCTGGGTGGCTCAGTGGGTTAAGCCTCTGCCTTTAGTTCAGGTCATGATCTCACGGTCCTGGGATCGAGTCCCCCATCGGGCTCTGCTCAGCGGGGAGCCTGTTCCCTTCTCTTTCTCTCTGCCTGCCTCTCTGCTTACTTGTGATCTCTGTCAAATAAATAAATAAATAAATCTTAAAAAAAAGAAAGAAGATGGAGGTCATAAAACCTACTTTGCAAAGGTGGTGAGAGAATTAGGATAAGATGTTAAATGTAAAGGTTTTTTCAGAGGGCCTGGCACATAGCAAGTCCCCAGTAGATGTTAGGTATTATTATTTACAAGTTTGTTGTCTCATTGGATCTAGTCTTTTCTTTTTTTTTTAAGGATTTTATTTATTTATTTGACAGACCGAGATCACAAGTAGGCAGAGAAGCAGGCAGAGAGAGAGGAGGAAGCAGGCTCCCCACCGAGCAGAGAGCCTGATGCGGGACTCGATCCCAGAACCCTGGGATCATGACCTGAGCTGAAGGCAGAGGCTTTTTAACCCACTGAGCCACCCAGGCGCCCCAGATCTAGTCTTTTCAATGGGTATTCATTATGAAAGGAAGAAGTAGGAGTTTGAAATCAGCTAGAGGGTACCTTCTGTGGTATTAACAACTATAAATTCTGAAAAAAGCCTGGCCAGAGGCCTTCTAACAATGCAGATGGCTAGTGTAGGTAGAACCAGAAAGAGAGAGATCACAGCAAAGTCTTTCTGGAGGGTATATTTTATTTTCCTTGGGAAGGAAATAAGATCTTGCAAGTACATTGCGAAAACTGAATTTGCATGGGCTATTTCTATTTTTTTTATCATTATTATTTTTTAAAAATAATCTCTTCACCCAGCATGCGGCTCAAACTCTTGATCCCGAGATCAAGAGTCACGTGCTTTACTGACTGAGCCAGCCAGGCGCCCCTGCAGGGATTATTTTTAAGGACATTAGTTTCTTGGACTTTCGTCTGGTCCCCGGCCCTTTCTGAATCTTAGATTCCTTTCTTCAACCATTTCCCCAAATTATGTTCCTTGTTCACACATTACCCAAAGCAAAACACCCTGTAGTGTGTGTTAGTGATCACAGATGGAGGGTTCGTATGGGAGGAAGAGCTATAATAGTCTTCATAACGCATTAAGGAAACAATAAAGTCTATCCCCTTGCAAGGACATAATAGAGCTTGCTGAGGCTCTTTTGCATAAGGAACTGTTCCTGAGAGCCCACATTATTCATCAGCAAGCCGTGTAGCAGCATGTCTGAGTGGGCTGAGCAACAGAATGAGGACACCAGGGAAGGGATTCTTAATTTTGGCTTCACCACAAACTTCCTAAGTGACCTTGAGCAGGTCTAGTAACTTTGTGTCCTATTTTATCTATCTTATAGTAAGTAGGTTGAGGGGAAATGTAGTCACAGCTTTCCAGGCTAAGAGGAACCTCAGGAAGTCATCTATCAACCCATTCTCCTGGTGTCATGCAAAACTACTTCTAGCCATTTTCTGAGAGGCAGTCCTTCTCTTCTTCCCTTCCTTTTGTAAATTAAACTGCTATGGAGGCAACAAGCTTGATGATGCCAAGATCTCAAATTCCAGGGCTTTCAGGGGCTGGATAGGTGAAGTCAGCTGCATCTAACACAGTCATGTAAAAAGCTGGAATGTGCATGGACTCCAGAAGTGTCCAAAAGTGTTAACTGTGTAGGCCAGACAAAAACCATATGCTTTCCAAGGCCTTTTATGGCCTGTGGCCAGTTTGCAACCTCTGAATGATATATAAATATAATAATAATCATATCACCTAAAATGCTGAGTTAATGTTTGATAAGTAGATGATTAAATATCAATTTTAAACTATTATTGGCAAATACTCCATATGTGAAAGCCTGTAATTAGAGACTCAGTATATTACAGTGTGAATCTTTGCTCTGAAGAAAACTTTAGTGGTTTAAAAAGAAGTTTTGCATTTACAAAAAATTCATCTTATACTCTTTTCTTTCGGAAGACCTACTTTTAAAGGCAGGCAGAACCTTACAGATCCCCTAGGTGATCCAAGATGACCCAGTTAATTAGCAGAGAAATGAAATAAAACCCAAATGCCTTGATCCCTAATTCAGCATTTCCTAATCTGATCACTTTAAATGTTTATGGTTTTCCTGGTTCCCAGAGAAAAATTTGTGCATTCTCTAGTTTTATTTTAGTTTCTTCTTGTATTTATTATTATTATTAATTAATAAAGTCTCAAAAATTCTCTGGTATACTTGGGTGGTATAAATGCACTACTGTGCAAAGAAAAGGGTAAACACAAGTGATCTTTTGATTCCCCCTCATTTTCCTTCCCCTTTCAGTCCAGGGCAAATCCATCACACTGCAGGTGCAGTGTCGGCCAGCATTTCTGGGAAGAACCCAAAGGTGCAGCTGGTCTCAAAACTGAGCATAGAAGCTGGGGGTCACAATTCATTCAGCTTCTAAGAGGAATGGGGCATGGAAAGCACATTAGTTCTTGCAGGAGGGTTGGTCAGGCATGGTAAACGGCAAGGCCAGCCCAGATGGACTAAGAATTACAAAAGAAACTGTAAAAAAAAGAAAGAAAGAAAAAGAAAAATGAGCAAAAAAGCCCAGACACAACCAGCTGGCATCAATCCAAATTTAAGAGGTGACTTGGCATGGTGGGGAAGGGTGCTTATGGAAGAGCCCTTGGGAAGAACTTCTACTTCAGTTTCTCATTTGGCTTCCACGGATCACAGGCAAAGAAAGCTGATTTCCCCGTGAATTATGAGAAACACAAATTGTGAAAGTTGGAAAAGGCCTCTGCACATCTTAAACAACTTCTCATTTTATAGAGGATACCTCAGAGAGGTGATGTTACATATTTGAAAGCCAAACTTGACTCTATCCTACTCTCCAAACACATGAACCCCACATTGCTTCACTTAGTGTGGGGTTAGTTGAAATTTATATTCTTGATCACTGGGCAGGAACTAAAACTTTTTGAAGGATGTTAGCCTCTGGTGCTTTATTAATCAGTTACCTTTATTAGAAGCATAAGAAAACGTCATTCAATTTAGGGAGTGAAATGGCTTGTTTAATAACCACCATCTTGACCTTTGATTAGGTATATCAGGGATAGGGTAGACAGCTCAATCGATCATCCTGATGGCCAACTTATTCCAAAAAATTGAGTCAGGTCAGCTTAACCATGTTCATTGATTTTTTTTTTTTTTTTTTAATGTGGCAGTGAATTGATCATAGTTGATCTATTCTATATAAGCATGGCCAAATCACAAATTTAATTTTTAGAATGTATAAACTTCTCTTAATTTGACACTGGATAATGTGTCACAAACTCTGTGAGGGCATAGAAATTCAAATGTAGGAAATGTAAAGTGGATTTGAATAATTAGTAGGAGTTGGGAATGGGCATTCAAGATAGAAGAGGACTTATGAATAATATACTACTAGGAATATAGCTAATTTTAATAACAGCTTTAATTTAATAAAAGACTTACTATGCATTAACTGCTATAGTGAATGACTACAAGTGTATGGTGCAAAGTATAGCATCCCTGTTTTTCACAGAGAAGTTGTCACTTGTTCAAGATCTCAAATAAGACAGCAAGTCAAGAGCATAAAGCGATCTAACTCAGAATCCCTATCTGCTTTCGAGGTAGTTTGAGAGGTAGAGCGGTACAGAGATGGAAGCACTGGACCAACAGTGAGGGGATCCTTACCTCTCTAGTTTTGCCTCCAACTCAGATCTTACAGGCTATCTGCCCTATCTGTAAGTGTTGAGGTTAGGCTAAATCCAGATGATGTCTTAGTGCTTCTCCAGCTCCAGGATTTTAGGCATTTGATGATTCTTTTCTGGGTTTCTACTTTTAAAGGCACCCATGTAAGCAGCAGTCCTTATGGCTGGGAGCAAAACACTTGCTTCTGGCTTTTAAAAAGAGTAAAAACACTGTTTAGTTGTTGTTATTGTTGTTGTTTTTTAAAGAAAAAGCATGATCTCAAGAAGCAGGCAGAGCTAAATAAGTCCATATCCTGGCATTACCAATGGTGCTTTGGATAAATTGTTTACCTCCCTAGGTCTTGGTTGCCTTATCTGTTAGGAGATAGCTCCAGATTTTCCTCATGAGAGAACAAGGCTTGAGCAGGGCTGGTACAGAGTAGAATCTCAACAATCATAAATTTCGTTTGGAGTTCTCAACTTAGAAAATTAGAGTCCTGCTAAAAACCCAAGTTATTATGTGTTCTTCCAACAAGGAAATTAATGGTTTTCTTGAAAATTATCTGCAACAAATATCTTTCCCTTCCTTCCTTCCTTCTCTTCTTTCTCCCCCCTCCTGTCTGTCCCTCCCTCCCTCCCTCCCTCTCACCCTACCTTCTTCCTTCCTTTTAAACACAACACGCATCTGGTGCTCCCCCCCTTTTTTTTTTAAAGATTTTATTTATTTATTTGACAGAGAGAGAGAGAGATCACAAGTAGGCAGAGAGGCAGGCAGAGAGAGAGAGGAGGAAGAACATTCCCTGCCAAGCAGGGAGCCCGATGCGGGGCTCGATCCCAAGACCCTGAGATCATGACCTGGGTCGAAGGCAGAGGCTTAACCCACTGAGCCATCCAGGCACCCTGATGCTTTTTTTCCTCATAACATCCTTGGTAGGTAAGCAATATAACTGTCCCTTTTCACATTAAGGAAACCATGCATAGAGATAATAAGTAACTTGCTCAAGACATGTAGCTAGACGGTGATAGAGCAGGATTCAGAGATAGCCTGGCTCCAAAGCCCGTGCCCTAAACACTATCTCCCAAATGTCATATGGTCATCCCAAAGAACTCTCAATTTTGAAATGGATGAATGGGACTGTCAATGAACTATCAGAAGTATAGATCAAGTGGATGGAAGCTTTTTTAACCCTTGAAAGCAATGCAGAGTCTTTGACTGGAGTTCAACAAATCACGATGAAGGCCTAGGGATGGTTCATCACTGCCAAATAGCTTGGTTACTACTGAGAAATCCTCTTTCCCTCAGGTAATGATAGAATAGATTTCTAGAATATGAGATTTCTAGAGTATGAAAAAGGTTTTAAAGCAAAGACACAGGAATGTTTCTGCAGTTTGGTTTGCCATGAACTTTATAGGAGAATCTGGTAGGTCCAAGATTTTTATTTTAATATGATATTCAGGTACATAAGCAGGTGTCCTCCATCAGACAAACAATGCTCAGGGCTCAAAAAAACTCATACTGCAAACCAAATATCACATGACTGCCTTCAAAGTTCAATCCCCCCTCTTTTCCAACTCATTTCCAAGATATTTTTTCAAAGGCAATGTCATTTTTGCAAGAAAAAAAGTCACACATTTATATGAATGAGAGGATGTTAATTAAATCTTTGCATGCTAGTTACTTAGGATTTCAATTTTGCAGGCTGATGGTAAGCCTCTTTAAAGGATTCTCCTTTGCAACTATGTTAAAAAGCACATACTTCTCTAAGAAAGGCTGGATGACACCCAAAGCATTTCTGTTTCTAATTGTCTTGGAAAGAAGTGACCCAAATGAATAAAATCCTACACCAAAGAAAAAAAAGTAAAGCACGGGATGGACATCTTGTAACACATTTCGATCTTAGTTACTCCGGGTGGAAGATATAAACAGTAAGCAAAGGGAATTACATTGTTAGGCCAAAAAAGATAGGAAACATCCTTTTCAAATAATGAGGAATTTTCTAGCCATATAAACACTTCCCATTATTTACATCTAATGTTCACTGCAGGGTCATCCCGGCTGAGTAGTAGTCTTAAGAATAGCAGGTAGTACTGACTAATAGCACTTAGTTCTTACTGTGCAGCATACACAGCACTGAGCACTTCATACAAATTATTTTACTTAATGCTTACAACTGCATGAGGTGGGAAATATTCTCCCCCACTCTTTTTACTGAAGATGAAATGTAGACTCAGATAAAATGAAACAATCTGGTTAGGGTCTTGGAGCCAGAGGAGTGGTGGAGGTTCTACGTGAATGCAGGCATCTAAGGCCAGAGTCCAAATCATGCTCCTCCCCTCCCAGCCTGTCGGGGGGCAGGGGGAATCCTTGCCAATAATTTCATCTGCCACAACTAGAATGAGTATCACAGGGCAGGGACCCTGTTTCTGTTTTGTTCACACGGAGTCATCCAGGGCCAGGCACTAGCCTGCCATCTACCTCCTGGGCACTCAATAAATAAATAAATAACTGCATCAGTTAACATGTGCTTTCCAGGGACCCACATATAACAATAATTTTAAGCACAAATAAAAACCCTTGCCATTTAAGCATATCTGCTTAAACCTATCTGCTCCCCATACATCCTAATCCCTGTGGTTTAGGAAAAACCTGGTCTCTGGTTCATTCTTTTCTCCAGACTCCAGTGAAATCTAGACTCAGACAAAATGCAGAAGAGGTCCAGGAAACTGCTGTCTAATTTAATTAGAGTAACTGAATGCTGATTGGGTGTTTACTGTGTTATAGGGCCAGAAAGACCACACCCTACCCTTAAAGAGTTTATAATCCTTTGGGGAGAGAAGACAAGTAAACAAGGGACTCTGTAAAAGAAAATAACACGTCAAAAGGGAGGAATGAATGAGTAGGTATATGGATCCTTGGGAAGGAGAGCAGAGTTGCCAACCTGCGCTGGCTCCATTAGCACTAGCCCGTCCAACTCTCTGCCGTGACAGAAATGTTCTGTGTGGACACTCCCTGATTGGGTAGCTCCTAAGGACTGAGTACGTGAAATGTGGATGGTGTGAACGAGACATGGAATTTAAAATTTCTGAATTGTAAAATGATAACGATCTGCTAAGCCAACCAATTTTTGGTATTTTGTTGCAGCAGTTCTAGGAAATCAATACAGTGCTCCATGTGCATCAGCTACTCTCCTAATTATTTTTATATGAATACTTATTTCATTTAATACTTAATGGGCTGACTCTCCTCATTCTCCTTCTCCCCACTGCGTACCAACTACACATGAGAACTGATCATGAAAGGAGATGTTTTCTACTGTTGCCTGTAATCTTAGGGAGCGTTGGACACCCATTTCTTAATTATTTATTTATTTATTAATTATTATTTTTTATTTGACAGAGAGAAAGAGAGAGAGCGAGAGCGAGAGAGAACGAGAACACACAGCAGGGGGAGTGGGAGAGGGAGAAGCAGGCTTCCCGTTGAGCAGGGAGCCAGAGGCAGGGCTCGATCCCAGGACCCTGAGATCATGACCTGAGCTGAAGGCAAACAGACACTTAATGACTGAGTCACCCAGGCGCCCCCCATTTCTTAATTTTAAAAGCAATGGTAAACTTAATGGTCTTTGCAGCTTCTTCTTCTAGGACCTAGAAAGCAAGACTAATACTTTTTATGAACTATCTCAGCGCCAGCCAAAATAATTTTTCCTTCAATATTTTAAAAGTCATATACCAGATATACTTTGAAGAATTCTTGAACTTGTGGTCTTTCAAATCCTTTTTAAAAACCTGAGATTCTGTGACAGGCAAAGTAGGACCAAGAAAAACAATCTTTTTTTTTTTTCCTGTTTAAATCACTAGTAGGATCAAGAAAACTTTTTTTTTTTTCTTTATAAGAAATTAGCTATTTGCATTGCCGGAATCATAAAGTAGCAATTTAACGTTACTGAACTGAGAAACTGACAGAAGGCTAAACAGAACAAAGCATGAACCAACAACTGGGCTACTTTTATTGCTCCTTTTTAGTACCAGCAAGTGTAGTGATATAAAAACTACCATGAAATCAATGACTTTTATTCTTTTTACAAATTATTTTAATTTTCCTCCCATACTATGTCTACATGAAATAATTGCTTTGCAATCACAGACATGATTAAATGTTAAATAAATGTAAAATCTTCAGTTAGGCATCCTTAGATGCCTAGAAGGCTCAGTTTCGTTACTTCTTTTTAAGTACTTCACATTATATTGCTTGGTATTTTCACTGCAGACATAGATTGTACCATACCACATTAATAAATGTTGCATAAGGAGCCAGTTGCTACAATGGCTCCTGATTATACATTCAAAACTACAGACAGACCAATGAAATAGCAGACTGATCATAGTTGGTGCTGCAAGTGCCCATATGTAGGCTGCTAATAACAATACAGTAGATTTTCGGATGCTAACCAAGTAAAGCAGTTCCATGAGACTAGTATCAGAGACTAGTATCATTGCTCTTGCTCCCAGACCAAATTAAAGTTTAGTTCTAATAGTGAAAATAACTTCTCATCCAGAAAATGGCAAATATTTTCACATCTTTCACATCCATTCATTTATTTACTGCATCTTTCTTTGCTCAAAAATAGTTCTATACCATCTTTTGTTATTTTCTTAATCTACTAATAATCTTTATTAACTGACATTTAAACATTTTTCTTAAAAACATGAAACATCCAGCATCCTTAAGATGAGAGCCTATATACTTTTAGCTCAGATCTGATGATATTTCTCTAAAGAGTCTGATTGCTTAGAATTTGCTAATTAGGTGCCTAAGTGGCTGTTTAAACTTTAGACGGAGAAAATGTCAAAAACATATCCCTTTCACATTAAAATGTTCCTTTAACATGTGGAGACTGATATCTGGAAGTGTATATATTTAGCATTAAAGCTCCTGCTACTCAAGGTTAAAGACAGCCCTGTTCGGGTAAATGACAGTACTTGCCCTTCAACTAATAGACCTCAAGCACATTGTATTTCTAAAGATTGCCATCTCTTTTAAAATAAAGCCATCTGCCCCTCACCTCTTAAAATAAACTTGGCTTCCAGTTCTTTTTCTCAAAATTTTTTTGGTGACTGTTCCAATAAAGGAGTTCAAGAACTTGATTTGCTTCATCACTGGGAGAATAAATATAATGAAGGCCCTGTGAAGGCTTGGGGCCACTTTGGCTTTCTGAGGAAGTGTCACATGGCCAAAGGACAGGAATAGAGAGGATACAGAACAAAAGGGGTAAGCACCATGGAAAGTGCTTTCCGTTCTCACAGCACCCAGTGGAGGCAAATGTGATTATTCTCATTTTATAAATGACTTCAGGGCTCAGAGATGAAGTGACCTATCAGAATTCCCACAGCTAATTGGTCGAAGAGCAGAGATTAAGTTCAAGTTTGTTGTGTTCTGAAATCAGAGCCTTTTCTGCGATACCACCTGCTTCAATCGTCCTATTGGAACTCCAGAAAGATTCTGAGTGCATACAGCATTCTCTTATGTAGACACAAGAAAACTAACTTTTAGATTAAAACTGGGGTTAGCCAGAAGATTAAGGAAATTTACAAATTTAATTTTCTGGATAGCTGGAAGTTTTTGTAGAAAGCTTTTGTTTCAATCTTTAATACCCACTTTCTTGCTTTTGGTAAGGGTAGTTATGCTTTAGGTTTTTTTTAAGGACATTTTTCTTCAAGCCCTGATAATGAATCTTTTTTTCCCAAATGTAAAGTCTTGGTTATTAGCTTATTTTCTTCCAATTTTCCCTTTTCTCCTAAAAGTGCACCCCAGAGGAAAAAAATTCTAGTTAATTAGAATTTCTGGTAATCGGGTTTTAAAACTGTTTTGGTAAATGAAAATCAGGTGAAAGCTACCTCCTTGAATTTGAAATTGTTTCTTATTATAGGTTCTTCTTGATGCCAGTGCGTTCCCCTATGTTAGTATGCATTTGAAACTAATGGTCCAATACTCAAAGTGCTCAGATCCTTGATGACCTGGACACCATAAATCCAACAGAGCACATTAGTGGGATGGTCCTTAATTACACAGTTTAGGCTTTGTGTAATCAAATGGTGCAAAGGAACAGCTGAGAACATTAAAATGCCAGCAGGCGTTATAAATCATAGTACTTTCTATAGTCTTTCTTTAACTCATGTGTTTTGTTAAATTGAAAGTAAAAAGAATATTTTTAGTTGAATATCCGTATGTCATTTATAGCCCTTAAAAACATAACATAATGCAACACTATTAGATCATCTTTATTATTTACCTCTTAGTTGTCTAACAGAAATTGCAGTTATCTTTAAACTTTAAGTATAGGAATCATTTTTGTGAGCGAAACAAAATTGAAGTTATCTCTTAGAAAGGTAGACTAAGTAAAAAGGCTATTTCTAAATAAAATTTAGATAAATTGAAGTGGAATCTTACCTATCTAGGACTAACGTGCACCTTAAAAGTTTTCTGTAGAGTTTTAGGTTTAAGGGGGCATAATTTAAGCTGTAGAATCTTCAAATTGTTATAATGGACAGGAAATATATTTTAATGGTGGCTTATTACTTCAAATGATATCTAAATGAGGATAATGAAGACCATCTTCGAAAACAAGCCCAGCAAATGAGATTCATTTTCTTGGAGAATTAAGCAACTTTAAGTAGTAAGCTTTGGCAACTTAGCATAAAACGCGTAGCTTATATTTGCTTCAGGGCTTTGAAGTCTCAAAAATCTAACTAGCACCCATGTTAGCACTCAAGAGAAAATTCTAGGTTAAGAAGTATTACCATCAGCATGTGGCTGGTAATTCAGTATCATTCCAAATGCCCAAAGGAGTAAGAGAAGCCAATCAGAATGGCTTACTGAGCAGGAATTCTGTGTAAGGTCCTGGGAGTCACAGGGCAGGAAACAGGGCATTCTGGGTGAAGGGGAAGGTTCATGCGAAGCAGTGGTGTCCTGAGTCTACAGTCAGTATTTCTTTCCAAATCCAAGTTCAGAAACATCATGTCAATAGCTTAAAGTTGGTTCTGGTGGGTGCATTTATGCCCTGGAAATTGGTGAACATTACAAAGGAGGGCTTCATGTTTTTGGAGAGCTGGCTGTTAAACCTTTACCAGCACAGCACAGATGTAAAGGTACCAAAGCAGCAGAGCTTGAATAGGTACATGGAGCAGGAACTATTTCATTTTGAATGGCAGTTAAGATCTGCCAAGCTAGGAATGCAAATCAAGACAGAAAGGTTGGATGGGGGATGGCTGCCATGCCTGCCTTTGGCTTGGGTCATGATCCCAGGGTACTGGGATCTAGTCCCACATCAGGCTCCTTGCTCAGCAGAAAGCCAGCTTCTCCCTCTGCCTGCCGCTCCCCCTGCTTGTGTTCTCTCTCTCTCCCTGAAAAATAAATAAAATCTTAAAACAAAAATAAAAATAAAAATAAAAATAAAGATTGGATGGTACCTAGATATGGAGGGGCTTCGATGCTTCACTGAGGAGTTTTTGTTCATTTATTATCCTTGTTTAAGACCTAGCATAAAAAAGATGCTACATTTAAAAAGGAGTGACTAAAGCAAGTTTTAAAAAGGGACCATTTATGAGGCATGGACAAGGTTAACGAAGGCTCACAAAGGATGGCCACACACCCCTGAGCTAGCTGCCGCAAGAAGCAAAAGCCAACAAGAAGCCAGGTGGCAAAGGATCCATTGATGAAGTCCATTTGAATCTGATGCCCAAGTACAAAGAAGAGTGGAGAAGGGCAAGATGGCTCTGGAAAGGAATCCCACAGCAAGTGGGGACCACTAAATGTCTTATAATGGAAATGAAGGGCTCATTTGTATAATTTACAAAAATTTATCCATCAGCTATGTTTAAGACAGACTGGAGAGGGAACATGATGGATATAGGGAAACCCATTAAGAAGCACTCCCAATAAGCTAAGTAAGAGGTAATGGAACTGGGATTGTGGTGACAAGAAGAGAGAAGAGCCATATTCAGGAAACAATGGAGGCTTACAAGTAGAGAGGTAACTGTTAGATATTACACTTGACTAAATGTAGAAGTGGGGAGGGAAGAGTTAAAAATAATATCAAGGTATTCAGCCTGTTTGACTTTGAGGATAGTGGTTGCCAAAACAAGTCAGGGGCATGCAAGAGCAAGAATTTACTTTGAAAGTGGGCGAGTTTCCATTTTTGTGATTAGGGGGTTGGAAGAGAAAGGTTAGAGTACACTTTCCTCTAGTCTTCTCCCTGCTAGCCTTCTCCTCTGCAGAAGGCTATGGTATACTCTTACGTACCCATAGCTCATTCTGAATCCTAGAAACCACTGCATCCATTTGACCCTTTGGTGATGTGATCTTAGGGTGAAAATAACCAGCAGGCATTTGGAGTTTGGGAGTGAATTTACAGAAGTTGGATGCCCTTCTCATGAAGGGCTAGTATAGAAGACTTAAGATCTCAAGAGGCATAGAGAGAAAATGAAAGGGCTCAGGTGAACCAGAGATGTACTACCATAAAACACAGTACAAGGTGAAGGTTAACTCTGCACCTTACTGAAAAGTAAGTGATAATCTCCACCATTTCCTTTGATAACTACTTGGTGATAGTGTCTGAATTTAGTTATATGTCAATATAAAGATGGAGCTAAAACAAATTGTTATAGGGACATGCATTAGCAACTCAGTGTTGAAATGATCTCTGCATTATGAACCAAGATAATTGAGATGAGGTAAAAAAGTAGATCTCTCCATGGAGGACAAATCAATAACAACTAGGTTTTATGGTCATTAGTGCCCCAATAAAATTCCTTACCATCTAATCTCTTGGAGGAGATTTAGTGGTAACATCCATTACCTCTTTCATGTTAACACCAGCCAGATGTGGCTAAGTGCAATTTACATAACAGAGATCATGAACAAAAATAATATATCATACATGAAGCATTTGCATGCCAAACAAGTGGGATTTTTAAAGATATCCCCAAACTAGTATTTTAAAAAACTACAACTGTGGGCAACACAGGTGATATTCTATATCGTTTGGCCAGTACCTTAATCAGTGGTTCATCTACAATAAAAGGAAAATGTATTACAAGGGGGGAAATAAGCAATACAGAGCAAATAATGAAAGAAGGTAAACTAAATTAGTAGACATTATGTGCCACTTTCACATACATTATGTCTTTAACTAAGAGTCACACAGAAAATGAAGGAGAGCTTTTCTTCCTAGTGTGCCTTTTAGCTCTAGGAGCTCGGCATCTGCCAGTCCAAACATACCAGGCACTAGCATGACACTCACCCAGCCAAGGCCCCTGAAACCTTGCTTATGTGACTCGTTTCTCCAGACATTCAAGCCTTCTGTCATCTTCCCCCTTCCATGACTAGATTCAGCTCCTTACTTCCAGGCATAATGCACACTCTCCTTTTGTGGAACTTCATACTAATTAGCAATTCTGTTTTCTCTGAAATCCAAGTATACTTTGGAGGAAGGGGCAAAGGAAGGTTTGAGATTAACAGATCTCCCTTTTTTTTCTATTCTAAGCCACACTGGTCTCTCTGTTCCTCAAACCCATCAAGCTCCTTCCAGCGTCCAGGGCTTGGGTTGCAAAGCTCTTCTGCACTCCTGTGCTTAAGTAACTCATTCATTCTTGAAATTTTGACTGAAATGTCATTTCTGTAGGAAGGATTTCTCTTAGTATACTCCATGAAATATTCTCTTCTCTTCTGGCCTTGTGTACTTTTCTTTCACTGGACTTAACATGACCATACTTCCACATTTACTTGTGTGGTAATCGGGTTAATGCTCTTACCCCCAACAGATGGTACCCCCCACATGGGAATGGACCACATTTCATCTGTTTTGCTTGCCACTGTATCACCAGCTCACAGAAAAAGATCTGTTGATATTTGCCAAATGGCTGAAGTGAACAACTGTCATGTTCTAATAAGCACTGTCTCAAGTGCTTTCCCACATATTCACACAGCAACCCTGTGGGTTCATATTATTCCTCCATTCTATAGATGAGAGAGCTTGGGGGGGGTCAAATAAATTGAGGCTTTTAGCCAAGATCACACAGCTGGTATGTAATAGAGTTGAGATTCATACCCAGACGCATCTCATCTGAGCTGTTTTCTTTCCTTTTTGTTGTGGAATTTCCATAGATGATCACTTAATTATTTTCTGTCTTGTTTCTATTCATTCTCTCTCCCCAATGAGTCTCAAAACTCATTTGAGAGGGAAGTAACACCATGTACATTTTTTTTTCATCCCCCACATCACCCTTCTAATAGCACTTGATATTCTACATGCATTTAATGAATACTTTTTGATTAATAACACTTCCTTGGCATTAATACCATAAAAGCATCCCCAAATGAGTTCAACTTTCTTTAATAACCTTTCTAAAACAGTAATGCAGTACATCTCTGATATAATACAGGTTTATAATCAACTCATTTCTACCAAACTATATAGGAAATAATTTTGTAAAATTTTTTTTAGAAAAAGTAGTATGACAAAATGAAATAGATAGGATATGAAAATCCCTTCCTCTTTCATTCACTGACTATTAAGTGCATTTTCTATTTGCCAAGTGTTCTTCTAAGGTGCCAGGGCCCCATTCGAAGTAAGTCATAGTCTTCCCTCACAGAGCTGCTGTTGGTGGTATTAAGGACATGAAAATAAATAATCCTAAATTAAAATGACACATGCTATACTTGAAGTGAGAACAAGGACATGTGGGAAAATCAAAGACATTGTGACTAACTCAGCCTGGAGGAAACCAGAGTAAGTACCTTGTCCTATATATTTATTAACTCTAAATATTAGACCAATTCCTTATCTCAGGTGTTTTTCATTTTTAAAGTGGTGATAATACCTCCCAGAGTTGTGCACTTCTCTCAGCACACTTAGAAAATGCTATTTACTGCCCTAATAGAGTTGCCAGAAGCTTGGTTGTGGTACCAGCTGTCCTCAAGAGCTAAGAGTATAGGTATCTCCAGTTACCTATAAATGCAGTCACCTATCAATGCGGGAACTTTGACTAGGAAGATTAAACAAGACAATGCAAATGAAGTGCTTTGTAAATAACTATCATTTCCAGCTCCAAAAAAATTCATAGAATAATGAGGCGGTTAATGCATTATCTCAATGTTCTCCTTCATGTGTACATGAAAATCTGCTAGCTATAACAGGTAGAGGCTAAGACTCCTTAAGCTTACCCGATTTAGCTCGCCTGGTGACCTTCTCTTGCTTCGTAATCGACCCTGATGCCAAAAGGACTTTTTGTTACACTGCACTGGGTTCTAATCTAGTCCCAACTGGGAGCCTTGCAATTTGGTCCAGAAGCAAAATAATGATGTTACGAAGATGATGATACCAAAAATCAGTAACAATCTTAGCAGCATGATTTACTGAGCACTTACAAGATGTGAACCATTGTTCTAGGCGCTTACAAGCCCCAACAACTTTATTACATAACCCTGGATCCCTCAGAATTGAAGCTTTTGGGTCTGCTAGTTTTGACATGTCTTGAATTCAGTTCCTGTTTGAGGAATGGTAGCTCTGAACCAAATCTGTTCTCTCTGGTTAGAAAATGTGATTATATGAATTACAACTTCAGGGCATTATAATACTTCCAGAGTGAGAAAAGAGAGTAGATACAGAACATAATATAGAAACAAACAAAAATGGCTGTAATGTATTTATCTGTCTGCCTTTTAAAACACATCAGCTGACTTAAGATTTCTTGAATGAGTCAATAGAAATCTCTCTTGGGGTCCACCACAAAGGTGAAAACCATGTGAACTACTGACTTCACAAATATCTAGTCTGAATCTTATTGTCTCTTAAAATCTCTCCACTCGCCTTTGAGTGAGCATCCTTGGAATCAAACACTGTACATTCAGAAAGGTCAGATTTCAATATCTACTAAATGCTCCTATTTGCAAAGTACTTCCCTTGGTCCAGGAACTGTGCAAAGGGCTGTAAACGCATGATCTCACTGAATGAGTCTAATGATTCTATAAGGCAAGTTCTACCATTAACTCTCTTTTACAGATGAGGATACTGAGGTTTAATGAAATCACTCTTGACCACACAGCAAAGATGTAGTTTTGGAACAAATTCCTCCCAACTCTGAGTCCTATCTAGTTATTCACTTTCTGCCCTGCCCTGGGCTATGCATCGAGTAGCACCATGGTAATGACTCACATCGTTCCGATGTATGACTTGCATGTCAGAAAGATCCCTTAAAGCAAAACAATCTTTAGAAGCAAACTCAAGTAGTTTTTAATACTGCTAGCAGTTCTAAGCTCTTGTAAAAAATCACTCAATACTTTTCATTATGAGTCAGCAAAGTAAATTCTGCAAATATCAAAGATACTAACTTTTCTCAAAATTAATCATTTTACTCCTGTCTTTTTTTCTGTGTAACAGAAAGATGCTTTTCAGTTTTTAGAAACCTTCTAAATTTAGACAATGATGTGTAACAATATGCAGTGTGATGGTAATGGTTAGAAGAATGCCATCTTTATGCATTTCTATTCATTAAATTTTTTTTCATTAAATTAAAAAAAATCTTAAATATGATTTAAAACTACGCTGTTAATGAGGCACTTGGGTGGTCTAGTTCACTGAGCATCTGACTCTTGATATTGGCTCAGGTCATGGTCTTGGGGTAGTGGTATCAAGCCCCCGCATTGCACTCTATACTCAGCCAGGAGTCCACTTGCGACTCTCTCCCTCTCCCTCTGGCCCTCCCTCTGTGTGCACACTTACTCTCTCTAAAATAAATAGATCTTTAAAAAATATCCTGCTAATAATGCTAATATACATTTAAAGAATAATTCAATGATGACTGGTTAAATAAAAATCCAAGGTAGATTTCAAAATTTAAATAATAAAATACATCATGTTTTATTCTATATAAACCTCACTTTAATAATGGAATAACAGAATTTTTAGGGCCAGATGGGCTATGAGAGCTAGTCTAGTCGAATTCTTCTGTTTTATAGCTGCAATTAAAGATGAAGAAACATAGACCCGGTACTTTAACAGTGCAAGTTCAGAGTCAGACAGACCCAAGTTCACATCCTTGCACTACCAGTTACCAGCTCTGAAATTGTCATCTACACTCACAGAGCCAGTTCGTGCAAGTGCCCTGCCTAGAAAGCAGGACTGCTATAAACTGGGAATTCAAATAGAAGACTCTTTCCTCTAAAACAGATGTATACTCATTCATTTGTTTGACAAATATTGAGTACACACTACTAGTTGTATAACCTTGGGCAAGTTACTTATTTTGTGCCTTAGTTTCCTGCACTGTAAAGTGGGTATCCATATTAGAGTTTTTGCAAGGATTAACTGAGTTGATACATATGAGATGGATGAGATGGTTCCTGACACAGTGGAAAGGCACATAATTTTGGATATCATTACCTTTCCCCTACCATTACTATATTTAGTAATATAGTGGGGATATAATTCAGGAGCCCTATGTAATATTTTCCTCCCAATTACTAAAGCATCTTTTTTCCACAGAATGAATCTCTCACTCCATTGTCTCTCCTGAAGGTATAACCATTTGTAAGCTTCTTTACTAGGGTTCTACTTTGACAGTGCTATCCTTCATGCATGAAGAGAAAAACATCTCACCAGCATCTGCCTACATACTTCGTGTTTTTCTCTGAGATGTCTTTGAAGACACTCAGGGTTTTTTTTTGTTTTTGTTTTTGTTTTTTAACCTGGTCTCCCAGGTAAGAAATGATGAGTTTGTGAGTATGTGAGGAAGTTGGCTGGGATTCCAGAGATAGATTGTTCCCAAAGGACATAGCAGAACTAACTAGTCCTTTGGGGGTTTTAAACCTTACACGTAGTCCTCACTGCATAGAACCATAATGAGCTGAAGAACAAACAGAGAAATCTAGTTAATTGCCACCCCAGTGTCTTTAGTGCATCTATCATGGTTGGATGAATTACTGTGGATTCCATCAGTGTTCAAGAAACTCTCAGGACATACACCGAAGTCCTACGTAACTATCACTCATGAACTTGGAAATCAGAGAATTGTGAAGATGAAAAGAACCTTGAATGGTCATGGAGCTTCTCGGTTTTGCTTCTCACAAGGAAACATTACTCTATCCCAGAGAAGTGAGAAGTGAGATCTTTAAGACCTTGAGAGAAGGCTCTTTACAAAGCTCATTTTGATAAATAAGTCTTATTACTGAAAACAAAAACATAAACTTGTCAGTATGGAATCTGCCTCCCCTGTTTGTGTATATGTGTGTGCACGTATGTTTGTACATACACACAAAGTTAAAATATCCCTGCCAAACAGAACCAAAAAAACCATGCCACTATTTCTTCTCTTTTGTAAGCAGAAGACCCTCAGTTCTTGCTAGTGTTCTGGGATATCTCATTTTCTTATCCTCGCCAACACTCTCCTATAAACCCTTCCCAGCTTGTTACAAGTATTTTTTTTAAGCTTCTAAGGTCAGGTTAAGGTAAGATATTAGAGAGAGAGAGTCTGATTGGTCCTTTGGTGTCTGGGAAACCCAGCTTAAATTTCCCTGCATGATACACTTTAATTGATACATCCCAGATCCTCGCTCTCCTTAGTAACCCAATGCTAGAGTGCTGAGTCACTGTCATATTACCTGTTCTGTCACCACAGTCCAGGAAGCAGGCTTGGCGCAAACCGGGAGTCTCAGGTCTCATCCCAGATCCAGTCTTATGCTAGATGTATGACCTTACATAAATTCAACTTACACTAGGAAAGTGAGAGTTGCAATCCTTCTTCTTTTACAGTGGAACCTTAGAAATGTATTAAGTGACTTGCCCAAGGTCACACGGAACCTGTCCGAGGCTCTGGTCCCTTAGTTATTGAAAAAAGAGAGAAAGAATGATACTTGGTGTCTCAGAATGTTATGCAGCAAATGAAATACATATTTAAGAACTCTGCAAAAAGTGAAGTTCTAAAACATGAAGCACTATTCCCTTTCTTTGTCAATGAAGCCCATCTTCTCCTTATGCAGCATGTGCTGTTAAAGGTTCCTTACAACTGACCTTCATTCTCTTTCTAGCTTCCTCTACAGCTTGCTGGAGACACTGAATTTTAACCAGTTTAGAGGGGTCTACCCTCTCGTAAGCAAGCATCTCACTCATTTGTGTTCAGTATGACTAGATTTAAAATTGTCTCCTGCCAACCACTTGTGCTCCTGGTGAAAGCCTGTTCTGTGAATTAACCCTAAGGTTTTTTTTTTTTTTTAAAGATTTTATTTATTTATTTGTTATAGAGAGAGAGAGAGAGAGAGAGAGAGCATGAGCACAGGCAGACAGAGTGGTAGGCAGAGGCAGAGGGAGAAGCAGGCTCCCCACTGAGCAAGGAGCCGGATGTGGGACTCGATCCCAGGACGCTGGGATCATGACCTGAGCCGAAGGCAGCCGCTTAACCAACTGAGTCACCCAGGCGTCCCAACCCTAAGGTTTTTAAATGCCTTTGCTGATGTCCAAAATCTGAATTAAGGCTCCTGCTTCTGTTCTTTTGTAGCTCACACTTTCACCACCACAGCACACTTTGTTGCACTCACCACCCCTTTCTGTAACCCCTAATGGACTTGAAGTCAGTTGAGGGCAGATCCAGTGTCTTTTAGAGCAGGGTTTCTCAAAACCTTGATACTATCAACACTGGACCAAACAATTGTTGTGGGCGAACTGTCCTATGCATTTTAGGATGTTTATCAGCATCTCTGGTTTACACCCACTGGATGCCAGTAGCATCCTCCACCTTCAGTTGTGACGACTACCAGAAATGTCTCCAAATATTGCCAAGTTTCTCCTGGGGAGTGGGGGTGGGGCAAAATTACCCCCAGTTGAAAAATCCCGGTTCTTGATCCAGCAGTCTGCCTTTTACACTACATAAATATTTGTAGAAGAATACATGACTGATGGAAACAAAATGCTTCTGATGGATTTAATGTACAAGCTGCAGAAAAATCAAGCTAATTTCTTTTGGTTTTAGTACCTCCTATAATGCCTGGCACACAGCTGGAGCTCAGTATATATTCATTGGGTGAACAAGTGTTCCAAGATCATAAACAGCTTCCTGTATCCCAGGTAAAATTATTTCCCTCAAGAAGACCCAGGTGAAGTGATAGGGAACTGTCACATTAGGGGGAGAAAATTTTTAAAGGAACAAAAAATTTTCTTAGCTGTGGGATTAGGAGCCAGAAAAAAATACCTTGCAGAAAAGAGCATCATGGCTATGTTCCCCCAGACCTTTGGCTCTCCATCTAATCATGGCATTTAGGGCAGAAATAAAATTCCTTGCAGTGGTATTGCTAGAAACATCTAGCATTCCTGCATCCTTTAAAACAACTTAGGGACATGAAGCATCAGGAGGGTTGCAGGACATCTAGAAGGTCACACATTCAGTCATTAGTGTCAGAGCTGGGGAATGAGCCTATGCCTTCCTGACTCCCTGTACAGTACTTGATTACAGTGATTATTATGGATGCAAATTAAGACTTATTACTATTATGAAATAACAATGCAGGTTAATGATATTCTTTATTGCCATGCTAACATTTTTTCTAGAGGGGAAAATTATAGGCATGAAACCAATTAAGCAACCTTTCTTTCTTTGCAAAGTTTTTTAGTGTTCCTAAATGAAGATTCTCTCTTTGTGCTTACTGCTTAATAGTGCAAACTGATTTTTTGTCTCCTAGGTCTTACTGAGATGGATGCTAATACTGGTACTGCCTTTTTTTCCTGTATGAATTGAAAATGACTATGCTAATACATTATCTCTACAAAGGGCAGTCATAAATAGGAAGAGCAAATATTTTGAAATGAATATTTAATGGGCATTCTCCTATAGAGGTGATGCATTGTTGGAAATGCCTCCCTTGGAAATCTTTGTGAGCCAAAGTCTTGCAATTGCCCTGTCCTGGATACCAGTGAGGGACAGCTCTCCTCTCATGATTGAAATGGTGGCTCCAGAAAACAATGGCAGATTAATTTACGTATCCCCCAAACTTTACAGTTGGCCTTCACTCCCAGTTCTACAAAATACAAAAAACCTTTCGTGTAGAAGGATGTCATGTCACATGTATATTGTTATTGTAACTATGGGAACCAAAAAATGCCACCAGTGTGTCTGTTTCATACACAAATGAGGGGACAGCTGTGGAGTCCACATGTCTGCCAGGGGTATAATAGATGTGAGGTAGGATGGCCTGGCTCAGAAAATTACAACTCATTTATATTAATCAGAGCTTTCAAATAGCATTCCAAACCCTTGGCCATAAGGAGTGTAAACGGAAGGCAATAAGCCACTGTAAAAGCAGTTTCATTCCATAGCTTTCAAATCCAAGTGTGGTTAAGTCGATGCAGCAGCGTCTCAAGTCCAAGTTGACAGAACTTGGTTGTGTAGCACTGAAAGCTGAAGCTTAGTTTCTTTGCATGTCAGGTATGATTTTTAGTCCAGTAAGTGTAATAGTTCCATCCAGGTTAAATGTTTGTTCGTTATGTTATGGAAGCACAGCTGCCACAAACCCTTTAGCAGTTTCACTGAGAAAGTTAGTCCTCTCAGCTCTATCCACACAACACTATCCTGTTACAAAAGAGAAAACTTCAGGCTGGCAGGGTTATGAAACATCTAAGATAAGCCAGCTAGCACTAGATAGTAGCTTCCTTATCAACCAATGAGTAATATTGCTAATAATATCCTACCTTTGCTAGACCTTTTGAAAATATCCAAAAGGTAAAAAATAAAATAATATGTAACCCAAATGTTTCTCTTTAAAAAGTGTAACATAAAATAGCATATATTTTAATTGTTGAATAATATGCATAACAGTTCTATAGGTGCCATTGGTCCAGAAATACACACTATATTTTTTCTTACATATTGTAAATGCAATGTCAACTATTTATTATGCATTTGTCTATGTTTTAAGACTTAGAGGTCATACCCTGTAATATATCTATAAAGTAGGCAGATGGTAATATGCTAAAATAAAAAATTTAGAAAGCAAACGTTGGTTAAGATTTCTAGAGCGAATGATTCCCTTGGATAGTAACTTTTGAATTGTATAGATAGGATTTTTGTCTCCATTCTATAGTTTAAGGCAAAAATAAGAGAGGATACATGTTTTCCCGACTTCATCTATATAATTATATTCTCACCCTGAATAAAATATTAATCAAAGCTCTATTCATGAGTCAAAGAAACTTCCATTGTTCCCAGAAGCCAAAATATGATTCTAAAATGGAATTTGCTTTATCTCCTGACTGGCTTAACCCCAAATAGATATTCAGCATAATAATTTTGAGAAATTAAATATAATATTTAAGTAACCTTACATTAGTGTTCAAGTGAATCATTCAAAGAACTATTATTTTGTAGCTGAAAATAAATTTTAAGAAAGCATTATGAAAGTTTAGTAAAAAGTGACATGCAGATCCTATAATTTACTATATTTATTTATGGTACATGGCTTATTTATGGTGGCATAAAAAGCCCACCATTCTATGTATTTATAGTCATACCCAACTAACTTGGAAAGTAGCAATAGAACTCTACAGAGACAGATTTTCTTTACGTACCTACCAGTTTTTTCCCATGAGTGTCACTGCTTTAGGATATGTGGTAATTGCTCCAGCAGTTCAGGTCAAGAAACTAGCCTTTAGCAGGGCCTAACTGGAGAGAGATCAATGGCTGAGTTTTCCAGATACTATGCAGAGCTACATGTATTATCGTTCAGGGCCACAGTCTGCAGTTAGATCTGGTCTATGATTTTATTTAGCACAGTGATTTCTCAAAACAATAAGTACTTTATTACTTTTATTTACCAAGGAATGCGCTCTAATCTTCCGTTATAAGAATTGCAGAATAAAGATTTCACATAGGCAGGATAATAACCAGAGTTTTCACAAATGTGAGGCTGTGGTTATTTTAAAGTTAGCTAGTTTGTTTCAACAATACCTAGATACAGGACAGTAAAATGGTTTATAGCCTGGTTTAGAAAAGTCAATTATTTTATAGTTAACCCTTAAGTCCATAATGAGGACAGAATCTCAGGTTTCTATCATGTTAGTGTTTATTATAATGATTTGTTACTTTCTGACTTCTTGATAGCTTTAAGACACCAAATGTAATTTTGGCTACCACATTTTCGTACTTAAACTTGACTCAATTCACGTCTCCCCTCCTGGAAAAATACTGCCTTATGTGTAAAAGTCACTGAACCGCAAAAATAACTTAAAGGAAACACATAAAATAGCAGACTAACATCTGTTGTGCACCCCTCCCCTGCAAACACTAAGAGCACAAAACAATGTTGTCTTTTGAGGGGGGGCGGTATTTTAATGTCCCTTTCAGTGAATATATAGAAGACAGGGGCAAGCACTGTCTAGTGAATAGGTTCTTTTTCCCTTCAACAGTATTTCAGACTGACAAAAGAAGAGGCCAAGGGGGCTGGCTTGTCAGTAGGTATAATCCCAGGGCTCACGTGCAGCCCACACCACCGGCCTTTTGTTTGGTGGTCACACTTCTCCAGGAGGTAAGCTGTGCAGTGGTCCGATTAGCTAATGTTAGACAAAGCAAAATTTCCCTAGTTTGGGGTCCAATGCATGACTGCCTCCCATTCATTGTTTGGTCCTCTGACCCGAAAACCTCTCATGATGGTTTCATTATCTTCAGTTCTGCAAGTTTGATGCCTTAACAACTAAAATAATTTTGATTGAACAGTAAATATTCTTCACATCAGTCCACTGCAGCTCTTTTTCCCATTTGTCTATCTCTGAGGATGGAGAGCAAATGTGAGCAGGGGGTAAAATTACAAAAAGAAAAAGAAAAACTCTTAAAGTTAAAAGGTCAATTCAATAATCACCTCAAACCACCAGAAGTGGATTAAAGTTACTGCCTGTTTCATATAAACATTTTCCTCACTATCCAGCTCAGAACATCCAGCTTGAATGTTGCACAAAAATACTCCGCCAGGTAAAGAGCAAGTAGTACTTTGAGCTTTCAACACAATAGCACTCAGAGAATTTGGCTCTTGAATAAAGGTGTCAGCAAGCCATGGAATTCCTAAACAGAAAAACTCACACTGCGCCTTTATTCCATTTTCTTAAGGTCTATTGTTAACTAAAGACTCCTTGTCTTTTCAAATTCCTTCAATGTGAATGGATGAGGCCAGACATCTGCCAGGATTCGCTCACATTTGCATGCAAATCAGAGACTTTGGGACACACATGGCCAAGGAACCAACAACACCACTTTTACTCTAGACTTATACTGATCAAAGTGTCTTCCTTAACTTTGAACATCTCTAGTCCCAGCTCTTAAAAAAAGAAGTAATGAGCACATATTATATTATTTAGACCGTGGCAGCAAAGCATACTGCAAAACAGAACAACATATTGTCTTTCAGAAAATTCTACAAGCAAAAGCCCAAATCAGCAATACCTGTTCCCTCACTTAACCCGGCTTTTCCTTTATTATGTAGGTCTGGAAATGAAAATGCTAACGGTGATATAAGATTTAGGGAAGGATCCATTTTCTTGGACTCTTGGTCTTTGCCTGTGTAGTTCAAGTGTGTAGTTCAAAAGCCTCAAAACTATTCACACCCTGCCATTCATTAGTTCATTCGTTCATTCATTCACTCATTCCCAGGCACTGTACTTGGCCCTGGGTCTACAGCGGTGAACCCAACAGACAAGATTCCCCTCTCCCAGCTCAGCTACCACCGCCGAGTGTCCCACTCCGCGTAGGTACCTCGACTCCTTCGGAAGGGCCCCGGGACGGGTTTTCCACCAGTCCTGGGTGCGTGGCTCCGCTCCCGTGGTGGGATCTTTCTACACCACCCCAGCCTGCCAAGGCAGGGAAGCTGCCGCGGGAGGCGGTCGCGACAGGGTCCCGGGGAACGCCGAGTCAGGGGCTGCCCACACCCCTCTCCACACAGCACAAAGGACACTCGCTGGCAAACTTTCCTTGTTCCGACCCCGGCCGAGCGGGGAACTCAGCACCGGCTCGGTTCCCGGAGCAGACGGAGGCTTCCCTGACATTTCGGCATCCCTGGCAAAGCCTCCTGAGTTAATTCTTCCGAATGCTCTTTCATTACTCTCAACGCTTTGTGAATTGCATTCCTTGACCCTTTCTTTATCGCCAAGACTACCGCCAAGAAATCCCTCCTCTTACCTCTTCCCACTACCTGCCACCTTCCCTTCCCATCTCTTGGCTCTCTTTCCACCTCCCCAGCCCCCCTTTACGCGCTCCTCTCCGGCCCCGGCTGCCTCACCGGTTCACATCCCAGCAGCCAGCCCCTCCTTCCTTTGGATCCCCGGGCATCACCCTCCCTCGCCTCGGTCCCTGAAATTCAGCGGGCTTGTCTCCTGTCACTGCCTTTTGCCCATTTCTGTCTGGCCTTCATTCCCAACTATCGCTGTACCCCACCACTGTGGGGTTTTTGGGGAGGGGGTGGTGAGAGGGTAGGGAGAGGCTTACTAGATTCCCGTTTCCCCGACTTGGTCATTTCCCCCAGCTCCATGAGCCGCGCCCCCTAGTCCCCCGTAGGCCCGCGATCTTATCCCGCCGTTCCCCAGACCGTCTCGGTCTGCCAAGTTTGCCTCGACTTCCCCTAGCTGCAGCCCAAACCTCACGCCACCGCCCGGCTAGGGGAGCGCACTTACCCCGAGGCCCGGCTGGCGGGGGTGTGGGGTGCGCACGGACCCGCCGCGGCAGCAGGAGGAGGAGAACGACGGGCTGAGCGGCGCCTCCCTCCCAGCCCGCAGCGCGCACTGGCTCCTTGGGGGGTTCCCAGCAGATCACCAAGACAGGAGGAGAGGCAAAGACACGAGCAACAGCTGCTGCGCGGGCCTAGGCTCAATCCGACTCTCGGGGGTCGGGCAGAGGCAGTCAGGATTGGGAAGGAGGGTTGGAGAAGTAGGGTGCAGAGGGTGAGGCAGAGAGCGGCCAGGTCCCGAGGAAGGCACCCGGAGCAAGTAGGGATGCCACCGCGCGGATTCCGCCGCCTGGGTTAACGCCACCAGCCCCTCTCCCCAACCGGAGGGCGCTGCGGGCGCTGGCGCACGGGCCTCGCCTAGCTCCCCCGCTCGCTGCCGGCGCCCTCGGTGCGCCCCGCTTTGTGCTCCCCGCAGCCGGCGTGCACCTGGTGTAAGCAAAAGCGGTCAGCTGATGGGCTGCGCGCCGATTGGCTGCTCGGCGGTCTCCTCCCCTCCCGCCCGCCCCCTTTCCCGGCCTCCCCCTCCCGGCCTCCCGCCCTCGGCTCAGCCCGGTGCTGGGGCACCATCTGTAGCCCGCCCAACAAAGGCACAGCACCATGGGTCTCGGGTGGCCTGGCCGCCCTGCGCCGCCGCGACCGCCGCAGGGAGCAGTGGGCCGCCGCTTTTTGTTTAGGGGACGACAGGCTGCGGCTGGGTTATAGAGGCAAAGCATACCGCCGTTTCCCAGCAAAAGACATACCAAAAAAAAAAAAAAAAAAAAAAAAAGGACCTACCTAGGTACAAAGGGGCCCAATCTCTGCATAACATAGAACTTGGGCTCAGAGGCTAAAAATCACGCAAAAATCAACCCAAGAGAGAGCCAAGTTTCAGTATGAAATCTGACCTTTGTCTTAAAATGCATGGCGATTACTTGGAAAGCAGCTCTGCTCACCACTATACCACCAACGCAGCACTCATGGTGATCACTTGGGTTGTGTGTTTGCATATCTAGGTGGCTGTGGAACTGGCTCATGCCCTTGTGGGAAGTGGTATTTGCGGACATTTAAATGAATGGTGAAGCCACTTCTGATTTAGGGAGGCTTCAGAAAAAAACGATTGCAAAACTTTGTAATTACAGCTTTCCCATTTGTTAGGTGTGAAAGTGTGTTCAGACAACCGGAAGATTGGGAATGCAGTCTATTCAAAGTGGAGGGTGTCTGAGAGCAAAAGGTGGAAATGGGTTTTTGGAAACCGCCCATGAACCTGAATCTCAACTTCCAGTGACCAGTTTAGAAGCAGGCTGGAGAGAAGCCTTTGGTACTTTTCACTGGAATCTGCTAGACAATTATTAACCCCTCATTACTGAACAGCTTCAGGCAAGAGTGTGGTGACATTTCCTCACGATGTCCAAGCTTAGAATTTTTGGAGAATTTGGAAGGATACATTATTGCAGAATCATCTTTGGAATTCCTTGAAGACATAGTGTAAATTTAATAACAGTAATCTTCTATCTTGGTCTCTATAGTGTTTCTTTTTTTTTTAAATATTTTTATTTATTTTATTTGAGAGAGAGACAGTGAGAGAGAGCATGAGTGAGGAGAAGATCAGAGAGAGAAGCAGACTCCCCATGGAGCTGGGAGCCCGATGCGGGACTCGATCCCGGGACTCTGGGATCATGACCTGAGCCGAAGGCAGTCGTCCAACCAACTGAGCCACCCAGGCGTCCCTCTATAGTGTTTCTTGATGTCCTTCATAGATGTCTGATAAATACTGATGCTATTAATGTTCATCTCCTTTATGTTATCGTGGAACTATTGTGGAGATACCAGTGGGTCACAGCTCCAGGGAAAGGAGATGTTAGGGTTTAGAGTAGAAGGTTGGTGAAGAGTAGAACAGCTATGTAAAAAGGCCCCTTGCAACTGGGGTGGGAGGGTACCGCCTATAAATGAATAAGATTTAAGAACTTTCTAAGGGAGTGAAGTCTAGAAAATTTCCTAAGATTCATATTTTTGTCTCTTTTCTGCTTTCTTATACTGATTATAAGTTAGAGTTTGTTTGAAAGAAGGCAAGCCTCTGGTGAAAATACACAACTTGGATGATCAGGGAACGATAGAACACAGTTTTCTTAGGGAGCCTCCTTTAGGTTTTCCAGCCCGTGTTTCTGGGAATGGAGGGGAGTTGATGCCAGACACTGCATAGTGGGGCTTTACAGAGGTATGCCATCAGGGGCAGTTGAAGCAATTAATGGGGGGGGGATTATCTTTCTAGGAGGCAAGATTGTTAATAGCCTCCAGGTTTTGGAAGCGACTTCATGAGAATGGTATGAAGCCCAGCTAAGGAGAAACCAAATCAGGCACCAGTGGATGAGGCCAACATGCTTTAAATCTCAGCACCGCTATTTATGAAAGGTTTCCCTCTGGAGGAGGGTTAGGTTCCTTGGCTGTAAAGTGGGGTTAGTGACAGTACCCATCCCAAAGGGTTATGCTGATTGAGAAATATGCTTAGTGCAGTTCTTGGTATATAGTGAGTAATAAAGAAATGTAAGCAGTAGGTATTATTAGCCAGATAGTGAAGACTAAAGGCAAACATCAGGTCAGACAGATGGAATAATTAATGCACAAAACTGACACAGGTGACAGAATATTTTAAAGGCATTAGCACCACAAATGAGAGAAAAAAGGCTTGTCTCACAACTCTTCAATTCATTTCTTTTAAAGTCAGCATCTCATTTACTTATACTTATTCCCTTCTTCCCCAAGGCAAGAGTAAGAATGGAAGCTCTGCCTATTTCTACTTGACCAGTGCATTTATTTGGCTCCAGAGTATTATCATTATGAAGAAATGCATGTGTCAGAGATGAAGAGGGGGCTTGGGCAGAAGGATGGGGAATGTTTTGTGTTGGAAAGATTGCTGTGGGACGGAAGAGGACAAATGTATGCGTAGCAATTACAAAGGAATCTGAAATTTAGTCTAGTGATTGGAAATTTAATAAATTGCCTGAATGGTAACTGGTCCAAGTTTTAAAAACTGCCGGTTAGTGAATCTGTAAAAGGGTTTCAGGATTATTTTACCTATAGACACTTAGAAGCCCTTTGTCATTGGGGTGAATGAAGAGGAACGCCCAGTCAATGGACCAGGATAACTAAACCACACTTACTTGTTTCTCTTTTAGAAAACTATCTGAGGGACGCCTGGGTGGCTCAGTGGGTTAAAGCCTCTGCCTTCAGCTCAGGTCATGGTCCTGGGGTCCTGGGATTAAGCCCCGCATTGGGCTCTCTGCTTAGCAGGGAGCCTGCTTCTCCTACCCTCCCGCCCCCCACCCGCCCCCCGCCTGCCTCTCTGCCTGTTTATGATCTCTTTCAAGTAAATAAATAAAATCTTTAAAAACAATAAAAAAAGTCCATCTGAATTACTTCTAGTGAACTCACCCAGTCCTGGGGTCCTAAATCTATTAGTGGAAAAAGACTTTATCCTAATATTTATTTGGGGCATTGTAGAAGATCTTGGAAGTTTTGGAGGACAATGGAAATAGACAGCAGGGCCTATGAGTTCCCAAGAGAGCCGGATTTTACTGTTGATGTAAGGAGGAGTTCTTGCCCCTGGAGCTGGCCACGCTGAGACACTACAGATTCCTCTGGTTCCCCCAACATCTGCTTGAGGTTCTTTAGCTTTGGTTTGAAGAAACATTATAATTGGTATTAGCCTAACTGTACTGATCTCTGTGGTAAATGAGGGGGAAAAAAAGAAAAATGAAACTGTAGATGGTTGATCATATTAGAATAATCTTTAAAAGAACATCTGTATTTTGAGAATGAAATTATAATATGCCATTTAAAACGACAGTTTTTAAAAGTTGAAAATATGTCTCTCTCTAATTGAAATATTAATAGAGTGCTGGTAGTCAGTGTTCTTTACAGCCTCTGAATTAATATTGTAGTTTTAAAACAAACACCACCAAGTTCTTAGAGGATAATGACTTTACAGCTCATAATTATGTGACTGATGTGATTATTGTTAAATTTCATACCAAAAGTGTTTCTCTAAAAAATTTTTTTAAGATTTTTTTTTTTTTAAATTTTGAGAGAGAGAGAGAGAGAGAGGGCATGAGTGAGCAGGGGGAGGGGCAGAGGGAGAGACAGAATCCCAAGGAGACTCCGCACTGAGCTCAGAACCTGACTTGGGGCTTGATCCCTGGGCCATGAGATCATGACCTGAGCTGAAATCAGGAGTTGGATGCTTGACTGAGTCACTCAGGTGCCCCTGTTTCTCCAAAAAATTTTTGACAATTGAGTGGGTTCACAACTTATATGTAATTCCTATTCTTCCAGTTTTGTTCTGCATACTAAGTCATTCCAACACAAAATCATTCCAACAAAACACAAAATTGAGGTTTCTATAATTTATGTTAAGTCTTATAGTTTGGCATGGAACTAAGGTGACCAATTGTCTCAGTTTGGCTGGGACTGTTCAGGATTTAGTCCTCAAAGTCTCACATCTCAGGAAACCCCTCAGTCCAGGCAGACCAAGATGGTTCTTTGTCCTAAATGAAACTCACATTAGTAAGTGTATGGCACTGTTATAGTTTTAGTTGAATTATAACCTTGCAGATACAAGAACTAGGACGCCTGATGGGATCAAGTATCCTATTTTCACCTGCAGAACTTAATTGTTGCAGAGCATCTAATTTAACTTCCTTATTTTATAGATAAGGCAACTAAGCCGTAGATAAAGCCTACACTAAAAAGCAGGACTGTATATACTGTTTGAAGGCAGAGCCCAGAGCCAGATGGCTGACTCCTAATCCAGCATTCAGCATGTATTAAGTACTCATTAAACATTTTTGTATCACTGAATTGAGTAAATTAAATAAATGAATGTCTTTATGTAACTGAAGCACACATTATATCATAAGCATTTTCTTCATATCATTAAAAAAAGTCTTTGAAACTATAATGCTTAATGACTGTATAATTCCAGTCTTCCTTTGATGAGAAATAAGGGCCTTATCAGTTATTTGCTATGACATATTATAATAAAATACATGTTACAAATGCCCATTTTGGTTATTGAGTTATAGAAACGTATACAATAGTTTGGATTAGTAATTTAACATTGACTTTTTTTCCTATTTTTATTACTATTTACCTTTAGGCAGCCAGACTTTACTGAAAAATAAAAGGTCGCATAAGTTTTTTGCTTTTATATTGTAAATATTTTATTGATAATAGGATTTTAGAATCAAGTTTCTTTGTTTTCAGTTACTCGCTCTCCATTTTGATTTCTCTTTTTCCCTGTATAATAAGAGCTAACATAAATTAAGTACTTTGTGCCAGATACTACACTTAGTAATGTTTCCTCTATTGAGATAGGTGGTATCGTACAATGGTTATGAGCTAGGGCTCTTGGTTTGTGTGTCTGAGGTTTATACACCAGCTTGACACAGCTGTGTGAATTTGAACAAGTTAAGCTCTGCGTTTATAACAGTACTTATATCATGGGGTTTGTGAGAATTAAAGAGGTGTGTATGTGCCTAGCATATAGCAAGCATTCACCAAATATTAACAAATTAGGTAATAGAATGCTAGCTGCTAGAACAAATCAACCAAAGAACTCTTGGTGGTTTAAATAAGGCAAGTCTTTTTGTACTCATGTAGGGGAGCATGTTCCTGGCTGAGTGGACTCCTCAGGGTCATTCAGGGCCTACGCTGCTTCCATCAGTCGGTTCTTCCTCTTCTATTTCCACAGATTTCTTTCCCTTCACATAGAGGCTGGGGAAAGAGAGAAAGAAGAAAGACCGCATCGACAAATTTTACGGAGCAGGCTAGGAAATGGCTTACATCACCTCCACCCACACTCTGAGCAAGAACTCCCAAGGAAAGACTGCACAGAAAAGCCAGGGAACATGGGGAATGTAGACCAGGTATGTGCCCGAAAGGGCATGGAAGAAATCTTGCAACATATCATCTGTATTAAAAATCTATATAGATTTATATCTGTAGATCCATATTAAAATATAACTACATATGTTAGCAATACAGATTCTCTCCTACTGAGGACTCTCATCTTACTTTGTCCGAATCACAAGTCTGATAAAATGGGAGGGAGGAAATGACTCTATCAGCATCATATGACAAGTAAGAGGCTATCATTATAGGAAACAAAATATACTTGAAACAACTCCTAGGCAGGGCTTTCCAATTATCATTTTCCTTTTAAAACTGGTCTTGGGTGATTACCAGCTTGAATATAGTCACATATTACTTTTCTGAAGTTCCTAGAGACCTCCAGCAGGGAGAGGAAGACCATCCAGCTGCCTCATCAGCAGCTTATACTCCTTCTTCTTTCAGTAACACCCTTTTTCTTTCAGCAATCATAAAACTTTAAGGGACTTCACAATCGCTCCTCATAAGAAAATGTTTAGAGACTACTGCACTGGAATTCAGTGCCCCTATTATCATAAATTTAATATCCACATTTACTTTTGGCCCTAGGGGGCCTACCAGGCTATAAAAGAAAGATTGGCAGGTAGAGTAAGTACAGCCAGTTTATATACATTCTGCAGAATCACGGAAGCTCACAGAATTTTCCCTACATTTCATCGAACACCTTTCTCTGTCAGGTTTGTCTGCATTTTGCCTTCGTTTCATTTTATTTTTATTATAGAGATGCTCACACTTTTTATCTTTGAGCATGCTAACAGTCTCTTCTGAGTGAGGCATTGCCCAAATTCCATTTTCATGGATAACTAAGTACCCATCTACCAGACTAATCATCTGTTGGAATACCTTATTCTCTTAAATCTGATTCACATTGTGCCCTTGACGTTTTATCCTTGCCCAAAACCTTGCACTGAATGCATGCTGTCTTTTGGAAAAGGGACTTTGTTTTTGAGTTTCGTGACTTTGGGAGAAAGAAAACCTGCAGAAAGACATGTGATGCATAAACTTATGCTAGTCACGAGAAGCAAGTCCATACTGCAGTTCAATTTAGCAAGTACTATTGGAGTTGATGACTGAAAAGAACTTAGAGATAATCTGGCTCAACCCTTTCATTTTACAGGTGAGCAAATCCAAGTCCCAACAACACTAATGTACTTGAGAGCATGTACTTGAGAGCATCTGGGAAATCTGAGTAGATTTAAACCCTTACCCAAAGTCATAGTGCTGGTTAATAGGAGCACCAAGCCTAAAATCTAGTTCTCTAGATTTTCACATCAGGAATCTTTCTCTAATATAGTGTAACCTTCCCTGGGATCCTCAGACCTTCCAGAAGTTTGTGGATATACTCTCAAGAGTCTACTAGGATGCTATCAGAAATCTGAATTTGTTCTAATTACAATAATAATATGAAAAATAAATATAAGTGTATTCTGAATATCTGAGTGACTTTCTTATAATTGAATGCAGAGAAATGATATCTAGTGTCAGCGTTCTACAATTGTGTTTATGAACATGTGGATGCCGAGCAGTGCCACTTAAAATATTTGGAGCTGATGAGACAAAAACAGAGTGGTTTTGATGTATAAATGATGTCTTCTCACCAGTGAAGGCCAGATGATGTCTCAGCACATTTTAAGAAAGAAAGGTCCACAGAAATTTCACAAGTTAAAAGTGATGGGAGAAAAAAAGGATAGAAAATTGAGTCACCCTATAATATAGAGTAGTCTAAGCATGTAAAAATGTAAAAAAATGAAAAAGAGAGAAAGAGAGATTGGGCATCAGTATCATATTCACACTTTGAGAGATGACTTATTTTTTAATTAATTTTTTATTACATAAAATTGACAGTTGCATTTGGGTTTAATTGGCTTGGCAGTTTTTTTCATTAAATTGTTTTATTTAAGTGTAATTGCTGGTATGTGTCGAATTGTGTCTCCCGCAAATTCATAGGCTGAAGTCCTAACCCCTCTACTTCAGAATGTGACTTTATTTGGAAATAAGTTCATTGCAGCTATAATTGTTAAGATCAGCCCTACTGGAGTTGGATGGGCCCCTATCTATTATGACTGGTATCTATATTAAACGGGAAATTTGGACACAGACACACACAGAGAGAACACCATGTGAGAACAAAGGCAGAAATCAGGGTGACACTGTCGGAACCAAGGGATAAACAAAAGACTGCTGGCAAACTGCCAGAAGCTAGCAGCAAGGCACGGAACAGATTCTTCCTCAGACCCTCAAAAGGAACCAACCTGCTGACACCTTGATCTCCAACTTAGTGTTCAAAGCAATGAGAGAATGAATCTCTGTTGTTGAAGCTTCTCAGTTTGTAGTACTTATACTAGTTGCCCTACAAACTTTCACAATTGCCATGGAATAAACTACACATATCATACAATTTTGACCATATACACTTGAGGAAACTTCATCTCAATCAAGATAACGAACACATCCCTCAGCCTCAAAGGGTTCTTTGTGCCTTATTGTACTTAATTCCATCCTACCCATCGTGCCCTTTTCTTTGCTGCCCATCCCTCGACTCAGTAAACTCATGTGCTTTTTGTCAGTATAAATGAAAAAGTATTTTCTAGAGTTTTTTTCACTCAGAAGGATTATTTTGAGATTCATCCTGTTGTATTAATTGTTTTTTATTGCTGAATAGAACTCCATTGTATAGATATACCACTGTATGTTTATAAATTCACCATTGATGGGCATTTGAGTTGCTCCAGTTTTTGCCTGTTACATATAAACTCGCTTTGGGTATTTGTGTTCAAGTCTTTGGCTTGATATATGCTTTTGTTTCTCTTAGGTAGATATGCAAGCATGAAATGACTGGATCATACAGTACGTATTTATATAAATATTTGTATATATATTTTGCTTCTTAAGAAACTGCCAAACTGCTTGCCAAGGTGGTGGTACCATTTTTCATTCCTACAAGTAGTGTGTGAGTGTCCCAGTTGGTCTGCACATTTACATAAAAAATCTCTTGAAGGCAAATCCCTTTAGGGAGGTACGAACTTTTAGATGATTCGGTCACACTGTGCCTATTGCCTTATACCCAGCTTGATTCACACACTTACGTTACTCACCTGTACGGTTTTGAGTGTGTAACCTCTCATTTATAAATTGATTCAGAATTGGCTATTCAGATATGTTATTCACACATTATGTGTGTACAAATCTCTACAGAGTCCTGGGCCAAAGTCAGAAGATATGAGTGTGCCACTGACCAATCATGTTCCTCTCAGTGTGCCCTAACTGCCTCTTAGCTTTAATGTGTTCCCTGGAAAGTCAGAGTAAAGACATTTGTTCAGCTTGCCTCCTCATAGAGTTGTATTTTAGATCAAATCAACTGTTCAAGAAAGCTTTGCAGACTATGGGATATGTAGACTATTTTTTCATGATGCCATGATAGTCGAATGCTCTTTGAGAGGTAGGTTTCTGCAGATCGTGACAGCCTTCATGACGTGGATGGTGTCTAACATAGAGTGCACTGACCAACTGTTCCTGCTGTCTTCCTCCTTATTTCTGGGTGGAACAGGTAACAGTAGACCTTGGGACAATGGTTTAGTGTCCTATAGCATAGTTTGTCTCAAAGTCTCTTAAGAGTCTAGGATTGAGTGGGGAGGAGTCAAGATGGCGGAGAAGTAGCAGGCTGAGACTACTTCAGGTAGCGGGAGATCAGCTAGATAGCTTATCTAAAGATTGCAAACACCTACAGATCCAACGGGAGATCGAAGAGGAGAAGAACAGCAACTCTAGAAACAGAAAATCAACCACTTTCTGAAAGGTAGGACTGGCGGAGAAGTGAATCCAAAGCGACGGGAAGATAGACCGCGGGGGGAGGGGCCGGCTCCCGGCAAGCGGCGGAGCAACGGAGCACAAAATCGGGACTTTTAAAAGTCTGTTCCGCTGAGGGACATCGCTCCAGAGGCTTAACCGGGGTGAAGCCCACGCAGGGTCAGCGTGGCCTCAGGTCCCGCAGGGTCACAGAAGGATCG
This sequence comes from Enhydra lutris kenyoni, assembly GCF_002288905.1. NCBI lineage: Eukaryota > Metazoa > Chordata > Mammalia > Carnivora > Mustelidae > Enhydra > Enhydra lutris. Next base: position 34,960,280 of record NW_019154094.1, on the reverse strand, counting down.
GGGGTGTCTGAGTGTCGCAGAGCTTACAGGTATTAGAACAGGGAAGCCGGCTACAGAGACAGAGCCGAGGAGTAAGCTCTAAGCTCGGGGTTACCTTGAACCGGTTGCAGGCTCGGTCAGCTCGGAGCGCGGCCGGAGGCAGGGTGACGGGAGTAAATCAGCGCTGCTCTCTGAGGGCGCACTGAGGAGTGGGGCCCCGGCCTCTCGGCTCCTCCGGGCCGGAGACCGGGAGGCCGCCATTTTCATTCCCGCCCTCTGGAACTCTACGGAAAGCGCTCAGGGAACAAAAGCTCCCGAAAGCAAACCCGAGCGGATTACTCAGCCCGCCCCTGGTAAGGGCGGTGCAACTCCGCCCGGGGCAAAGACACTTGAGAATCACTACAACAGGCCCCTCCCCCAGAAGATCAACAAGAAGCCCAGCCAGGACCAAGTTCACCTACCAAGGAGTACAGTTTCAATACCAAGGAGAGCAGCGTAATTCCAAAGGAGGAGAAAGCAAAGCACGGAACTCATGGCTTTCTCCCCATGATTCTTTAGCCTTGCAGTTAATTTAATTTTTTTTTCTTTTTCTTTTTTTTTCAATTTATTTTTCTTCTTCTGCTAAATTTTTTTAACTTTTACCCTTTTCTTTTTTAACGTTTTTTAACTAGTTTATCTAATATATATATATATATATTTTTCCTTTTTATATTTTTTTCTTTATTGGTTTTCTTTTTTTAATTGTTTCTTTCTTTTTTT
>NW_019154094.1:34958480-34959442 GCF_002288905.1 Enhydra lutris kenyoni | reverse complement strand
TTCCTGGGGTTGTTGCCACCCTTTTAGTATTTTACTTGCTCCTTCATCTGCTCTTATCTGGACAAAATGACAAGGCGGAAAAATTCACCACAAAAAAAAGAACAAGAGGCAGTACCAAAGGCTAGGGACCTAATCAATACAGACATTGGTAATATGTCAGATCTAGAGTTTAGAATGACGATTCTCAAGGTTCTAGCCAGGCTTGAAAAAGGAATGGAAGATATTAGAGAAAACCTCTCGGGAGATATAAAAGCCCTTTCTGGAGAAATAAAAGAACTAAAATCTAACCAAGTTGAAATCAAAAAAGCTATTAATGAGGTGCAATCAAAAATGGAGGCTCTCACTGCTAGGATAAATGAGGCAGAAGAAAGAATTAGCGATATAGAAGACCAAATGACAGAGAATAAAGAAGCTGAGCAAAAGAGGGACAAACAGCTACTGGACCATGAGGGGAGAATTCGAGAGATAAGTGACACCATAAGACGAAACAACATTAGAAAAATTGGGATTCCAGAAGAAGAGGAAACAGAGAGGGGAGCAGAAGGTACATTGGAGAGAATTTCCCCAATATGGCAAAGGGAACAAGCATCAAAATCCAGGAGATTCAGAGAACCCCCCTCAAAATCAATAAGAATAGGTCCACACCCCGTCACATAATAGTAAAATTTACAAGTCTTAGTGACAAAGAGAATATCCTGAAAGCAGCCCGGGAAAAGAAGTCTGTAACATACAATGGTAAAAATATTAGATTGGCAGCAGACTTATCCACAGAGACCTGGCAGGCCAGAAAGAGCTGGCATGATATATTCAGAGTACTAAACGAGAAAAACATGCAGCCAAGAATACTATATCCAGCTAGGCTATCATTGAAAATAGAAGGAGAGATTAAAAGCTTCCAGGACAAACAAAAACTGAAAGAATTTGCAAGTACCAAACCAGCTCTACAGGAAATATTGAAAGGG
>NW_019154094.1:34813503-34958380 GCF_002288905.1 Enhydra lutris kenyoni | reverse complement strand
AGAGAACCCCCCTCAAAATCAATAAGAATAGGTCCACACCCCGTCACATAATAGTAAAATTTACAAGTCTTAGTGACAAAGAGAATATCCTGAAAGCAGCCCGGGAAAAGAAGTCTGTAACATACAATGGTAAAAATATTAGATTGGCAGCAGACTTATCCACAGAGACCTGGCAGGCCAGAAAGAGCTGGCATGATATATTCAGAGTACTAAATGAGAAAAACATGCAGCCAAGAATACTATATCCAGCTAGGCTATCATTGAAAATAGAAGGAGAGATTAAAAGCTTCCAGGACAAACAAAAACTGAAAGAATTTGCAAGTACCAAACCAGCTCTACAGGAAATATTGAAAGGGGTCCTCTAAGCAAAGAGAGACCCTAAAAGTAGTAGATCAGAAAGGAACAGACACAATATACAATAACAGTCACCTTACAGGCAATACAATGGCACTAAATTCATATCTCTCAATACTTACCCTGAATGTTAATGGGCTAAATGCCCCAATCAAAAGACACAGGGTATCAGAATGGATAAAAAAACAAAACCCATCTATATGTTGCCTACAAGAAACTCATCTTAAACCCGAAGACACCTCCAGATTTAAAGTGAGGGGGTGGAAAAGAATTTACCATGCTAATGGACATCAGAAAAAAGCAGGAGTGGCAATCCTTATATCAGATCAATTAGATTTTAAGCCAAAGACTATAATAAGAGATGAGGAAGGACACTATATCATACTCAAAGGAACTGTCCAACAAGAAGATCTAACAATTTTAAATATCTATGCCCCTAACATGGGAGCAGCCAACTACATAAACCAATTAATAACAAAATTAAAGAAACACATCGACAATAATACAATAATCGTAGGGGACTTTAACACTCCCCTCACTGAAATGGACAGATCATCCAAGCAAAAGATCAACAAGGAAATCAAGGCCTTAAATGACACACTGGACCAGATGGACATCACAGATATATTCAGAACATTTCATCCCAAAGCAACAGAATACACATTCTTCTCTAGTGCACATGGAACATTCTCCAGAATAGATCATATTCTCGGTCCTAAATCAGGTCTCAACTGTTATCAAAAGATTGGAATCATTCCCTGCATATTTTCAGACCACAATGCTCTAAAGCTAGAACTCAATCACAAGAGGAAATTTGGAAAGAACCCAATTACATGGAGACTAAACAGCATCCTTCTAAAGAATGAATGGGTCAACCAGGAAATTAAAGAAGAGTTGAAAAAATTCATGGAAACAAATGATAATGAAAACACAACGGTTCAAAATCTGTGGGACACGACAAAGGCAGTCCTGAGAGGAAAATATATAGCGGTACAAGCCTTTCTCAAGAAACAAGAAAGGTCTCAGGTACACAACCTAACCCTACACCTAAAAGAGCTAGAGAAAGAACAAGAAAGAAACCCTAAACCCAGCAGGAGAAGAGAAATCATAAAGATCAGAGCAGAAATCAATGAAATAGAAACCAAAAAAACAATAGAACAAATCAACGAAACTAGGAGCTGGTTCTTTGAAAGAATTAATAAGATCGATAAACCCCTGGCCAGACTTATCAAAAAGAAAAGAGAAAGGACCCAAATAAATAAAATCATGAATGAAAGAGGAGAGATCACAACGAACACCAAAGAAATACAGACAATTATAAGAACATACTATGAGCAACTCTACGCCAACAAATTTGACAATCTGGAAGAAATGGATACATTCCTAGAGACATATAAACTACCACAACTGAACCAGGAAGAAATAGAAAGCCTGAACAGACCCATAACCAGTAAGGAGATTGAAACAGTCATCAAACATCTCCAAACAAACAAAAGCCCAGGGCCAGACGGCTTCCCGGGGGAATTCTACCAAACATTTAAAGAAGAACTAATTCCTATTCTCCTGAAACTGTTCCACAAAATAGAAATGGAAGGAAAACTTCCAAACTCATTTTATGAGGCCAGCATCACCTTGATCCCCAAACCAGACAAGGATCCCATCAAAAAAGAGAACTACAGACCAATATCCTTGATGAACACAGATGCAAAAATTCTCGCCAAAATACTAGCCAATAGGATTCAACAGTACATTAAAAGGATTATTCACCACGACCAAGTGGGATTTATTCCAGGGCTGCAAGGTTGGTTCAACATCCGCAAATCAATCAATGTGATACAACACATTAATAAAAGAAAGAACAAGAACCATAGGATACTCTCCATAGATGCTGAAAAAGCATTTGACAAAGTACAGCATCCCTTCCTGATCAAAACTCTTCAAAGTGTAGGGATAGAGGGCACATACCTCAATATTATCAAAGCCATCTATGAAAAACCCACCGCAAATATCATTCTCAATGGAGAAAAACTGAAAGCTTTTCCGCTAAGGTCGGGAACACGGCAGGGATGTCCGTTATCACCACTGCTATTCAACATAGTACTAGAAGTCCTAGCCTCAGCAATCAGACAACAAAAGGAAATTAAAGGCATCCAAATCGGCAAAGAAGAAGTCAAACTATCACTCTTTGCAGATGATATGATACTATATGTGGAAAACCCAAAAGACTCCACTCCAAAACTGCTAGAACTTGTACAGGAATTCAGTAAAGTGTCAGGATATAAAATCAATGCCCAGAAATCAGTTGCATTTCTCTACACCAACAACAAGACAGAAGAAAGAGAAATTAAGGAGTCCATCCCATTTACAATTGCACCCAAAACTATAAGATACCTAGGAATAAATCTAACCAAAGAGACTAAGAATCTATACACAGAAAACTATAAAGTACTCATGAAAGAAATTGAGGAAGACACAAAGAAATGGAAAAATGTTCCATGCTCCTGGATTGGAAGAATAAATATTGTGAAAATGTCTATGCTACCTAAAGCAATCTACACATTTAATGCAATTCCTATCAAAGTACCATCCATATTTTTCAAAGAAATGGAACAAATAATCCTAAAATTTATATGGAACCAGAAAAGACCTCGAATAGCCAAAGCAATATTGAAGAAGAAAGCCAAAGTTGGTGGCATCACAATTCCGGACTTCAAGCTCTATTACAAAGCTGTCATCATCAAGACAGCATGGTACTGGCACAAAAACAGACACATAGATCAATGGAACAGAATAGAGAGCCCAGAAATAGACCCTCAACTCTATGGTCAACTCATCTTCGACAAAGCAGGAAAGAATATCCAATGGAAAAAAGACAGCCTCTTCAACAAATGGTTTGGGAAAATTGGACAGCCACATGCAGAAAAATGAAATTGGATCATTTCCTTACACCACACACGAAAATAGACTCAAAATGGATGAAGGATCTCAATGTGAGAAAGGAATCCATCCAAATCCTTGAGGAGAACACAGGCAGCAACCTCTTCGACCTCAGCCGCAGCAACATCTTCCTAGGAACATCGCCAAAGGCAAGGGGAGCAAGGGCAAAAATGAACTATTGGGATTTCATCAAGATCAAAAGCTTTTGCACAGCAAAGGAAACAGTTAACAAAACCAAAAGACAACTGACAGAATGGGAGAAGATATTTGCAAATGACATATCGGATAAAGGGCTAGTGTCCAAAATCTATAAAGAACTTAGCAAACTCAACACCCAAAGAACAAATAATCCAATCAAGAAATGGGCAGAAGACATGAACAGACATTTCTGCAAAGAAGACATCCAGATGGCCAACAGACACATGAAAAAGTGCTCCATATCACTCGGCATCAGGGAAATACAAATCAAAACCACAATGAGATACCACCTCACACCAGTCAGAATGGCTAAAATTAACAAGTCAGGAAATGACAGATGCTGGCGAGGATGCGGAGAAAGGGGAACCCTCCTACACTGTTGGTGGGAATGCAAGCTGGTGCCACCACTCTGGAAAACAGCATGGAGGTTCCTCAAAATGTTAAAAATAGAATTACCCTATGACCCAGCAATTGCACTGCTGGGTATTTACCCTAAAGATACAAACGTAGTGATCCAAAGGGGCACGTGCACCCGAATGTTTATAGCAGCAATGTCTACAATAGCCAAACTATGGAAAGAACCTAGATGTCCATCAACAGACGAATGGATAAAGAAGATGTGGTAGATATACACAATGGAATACTATGCAGCCATCAAAAGAAATGAAATCTTGCCTTTTGCGACGACATGGATGGAACTAGAGGGTATCATGCTTAGCGAAATAAGTCAATCGGAGAAAGACAACTATCATATGATCTCCCTGATATGAGGGAGAGGAGATGCAACATGGGGGGTTAAGGGGGTAGGAGAAGAGTAAATGAAACAAGATGGGATTGGGAGGGAGACAAACCATAAGTGACTCTTAATCTCACAAAACAAACTGAGGGTTAATGGGGGGAGGGGGGTTGGGGGGGTGGGATTATGGACATTGGGGAGGGTATGTGCTATGGTGAGTGCTGTGAAGTGTGTAAACCTGGCGATTCACAGACCTGTACCCCTGGGGATAAAAAGATATTATATGTTTATGAAAAATAAAATTAAAAAAAAAAAAAAAGAGTCTAGGATTGAAAGTCAGGAGAGAGTAATAATAAATATACAGCTAATTCTTAGTAAGCATGTATTATATGCTAGACTGGCACAAATATTTTTTATTGAAGTATAGTTGACACATTATGTTACATTAGTTTCAGGTGTATGACATAGTAGTTCAACAACTCTGTATATTATGTTATGCTCACCACAAATGTAGCTACATGGTGCAATCTTTACATGAATTCTATGTAATTCTTACAACAATATCATGAAATAGATAGGTATGATTATCATTCTTTTTTATTTTTTTTAAGATAAGGTAAAATTGAGATTTTAACAAAGATCTTCGATAACTTGCCCCAGATATGAGAGCCCTTGCTCTTAGCTATGGTAGCTATGGTATAATCTAGTGTCCAATCGTATCTATGCTATAATAATATAATATGAAAGGCATATATCATTTTACTATATTGACATAGAAACACCTGTTGGGAAAACATTTTTAAAATTAAAATATAAAACAGACTGAAGTAGTGTCCAAGAAGCTGTCCCCAAATATCTTAATACTTCCAGAAAGGAAGAATATGAGGAACACTGTTCAGGTTTTATTAGAATAACAGTCACATTCACAAAATAATAAGATTTGAAAGTCAATAGCTAAGGATTTGAAAATTGTTGAAATGTAAAAAGCAATGAAACGTCAATTTGTAACACTAGAGCTTTTGGACAGGTGTGCATGAAGGGCCAGCCATGGGCCACCTAGTTGATTCTTAAGGGCTGAACAATCATATGGGATATAGTTTGCCAAGGACCAGTATTGGTCACTCCTGGAACATTACTTGGTGAGCCTACAGAAAGAATTAGATTCTAGACTAAGATTTACCCTTAATAGTTTCACTTCTCTGAACCTCAATTTCTTTATGTGAAAAATGAGGTTGCTGATAAAATGTGTGAAAAACCACAGAATTCCCCCCTGGAATTCTTTAGTTAAATTAAATCATAAGGAAACACCACATGAGTACATAAAAGCAAATTGTCCAGGTTCTTGGTTATGACAATCAAATCTACTTTAGATAGTTTAGGTAGGAAGAGATTTACGAAGAAGTACCAGTTAGTCTTTGGGTCTTTGGAGAGCTGGGCATGGATGCTTACATCCAAGAACAAAGCTGCCAGAGACCATGCCCTACCATCAGGCACCTAGTCTAGTGAAAGCACCATTGTCACTGCTATCCATCACTCGATCCCTACTACACTGTGGTTTGGAATCTAGAAACTCTTCACAGCCCTCCCTAAGATGCTGCCATGGTCCTTTCCAGATTTGAACCCCCAGCCTGTGGCTGCCTTTTCATGTAGTTCACTTGTACCTATGTGTTGCTTGACTGAACCCAGGCCTTGTTTAGGACAGGAAGCCATCTTTAGAAGGGGGTTGGATTGGGTGCTGGGTGGGCCAACTCACAGTCTCTGCCATCAGTGCTCCTTTAGGATGGCCAGAGCCCCTACTCAACCTTCGCCAATCACAGTTTCTTGATGATGATGATGATGATGGGGTCTTGTTGGCTGGTCATTTACTAAATAGGCCCCAAGGCCTCTGTAGACCAAAGTTAGAAAACCACCAAACTAGATTTTTCTAGGATTTTCTCTTGGGCTGAAATTCCTTGATTCTATGCATTTCCAAGATTAAATTAAAGTAGAGGTGTTGAAAGAGGTTTTTTTTTTTTTTTCCTGTCATGCTTGGCTAATTCCAATATATTCTCTGTAATTATCGGTAGTTAAGAATATTATACCCAGGGACTTTGGCTTCATGTACATTTGCATTTTAGTTGAATCCCTCAGTTAGGTATATTAGTACAAGAACATCCAATTCACACAAAAGGAAGGGAAATGGTAAGAGAAAAAAGGGGAACATTTGACAAAGGTGGATAGGATTTCTTTTCAGAAGGGTGTATTTTGAGACTTTCAAGGGAAACGTTTTTATGTTGTGAGTATTTGCAGATGCTGTTATAGGGAAACTGCTTGTGGTGTTTGGCATAAACTCAGCTTTACAAAATCCAAGCACAAAGGTCCAACATTCAGAAGAAAGAACAAGCGAACTTAAGCTACCTTAAATTGTACACATACCTGTTTACATATTCTTTTGGAATATAACATACTTTAATGACCAGAAAATAATAACATTCTTGTTATCACCAAGGCACTCTGAAGACATCATAAATCAGTGAGATACCATATTATTAGACATGGTATGTCCGGCAACTGTCTGATAACTTGGGATATCCTATGTCATTGTGCCTAAGAGCTTGGGCTCTGGATTTAGCCCCTGTGGAGCTTTAACTAACTTACCTAGAAGATGGGAATAATGATAGTAACTACATCATGTTGCAAGTATTAAATTGGGATAATATATGTTAAATTACTGGCATGTTCACTGGGACTTAAGAAATGTTGTTTAGTCTTATCATTAGGACACCTACACTAGCCTTTGGTCCTGTGCAACTCAGCGGGTGTTGGCAGCCAAGAAAGAATTCGGGGAGGCTGCTGGCCAGGAGAGAACAAGTGGCTCCACCAGTTGATTCTCCAGGGGAGAGAGATGTGATATTTATAAACGTGCAATCAATCCACCATTTTCCACCATCACCACCAAGATGGATCATCTCTCTTCCCCCCAAGTCTTCTTTAACTCTTTAAGATCACTCTTGCAATTCACTAGGGACTGATTTCACCGGTATTTGGTTCAAATCTGTAGGTGCATTGACTGCATACATGCAAAGCACTGTGGCCTATGAATTGGGAGACTAGACAAACATGGACACTGATTTAGCAAATATTTGTTAGGTTTCTACTATATTCTAGGGGCCGTTTTTGCCAGTGAGGGTTCACTAGAGCACCTGATATGGGCTGTTGTGGTGACATGGGGAAATGATGTTAAATAAGCAGATAGTAGGGTTCACTGTGCCCCCATGTGTATGGGGACACCACAGGGAGAGTAAACAATCATCTTAGTTTCCCTGGGACTGAAGTCTTGTGGGTGCACACAATTTTCTGTTTTAAACCAGGACTGAGTTATTTCTCAGGATGTGGTATTTTGGTGTTAAAATCAGGAAGGTTCTAACTAAACTGGGACCACTTGGTCCTATTAACAGGTTTTATAGCCCCTTTTGGACAGTCTCTCTACCTCCAAAGAATTTAATTCCCTTCGTTCAAAATGAGGAACTCTGCCCCGGGATGCAGCTGTGATGTGCAAAGAGATCTGGAGTGGGTTTTCGGAGAGCAACTAAAAACGGCCCCAGCTCTCCCTATTATGATGGCCATTGACAAATTACCTCTCTGAACCATAGCTCATTCCTCTAGAGAAGCGAGGATACCTATGCCCTGGGTGTTTGAACAGATTAAATGAGATAATATGAGTACAAATGCCTGGCACAGAGAGAAAGCACAAACATTTTTTAAAAAATTCTACTTTTGCATAAGAAAACATATGGTACTGGCTTAAAAATAAGAAGTTGCTTATATACATGGTTGTCTACATTAGCTTTGCATCATTTGTGCTTCATTTATTGTCCTGGAAATGCTCTTTAAATGTTTCCATTGGGTGTGTTCCAAGTTACTAACAAAATTGTAAAACTCCCTGAGTGCAAGCATGATCCTTTTACATTTTGGATGTCTTCTAAAAGTTTCATAGCACGGTCAGATCTTGGGAACACAAAGTGCTGAGGTTGGTCTGTAAGGCTCTGGGGACAAAATAAACACCAAATATTATGTTTATTTTTACTTGCATTTTATCTTATTTTTTAAAAGATTTTATTTATTTGAGAGAGAGAGAGAGAGAGAGAGAGAGAGAGATTGAGAGCATGAGCAGGGGAAAGGGATAGAGGAAGAGGGAGAGGCAGACTCTCCACTGAGCAGGGAGCCTGACATGGGGCTCAACTCTAGGACTCTGGGATCATGACCTGAACTGAAGGCAGACGCTTAACCAAGTGAGCCTCCCAGCCTCCCTCTACCTCTATTTTAAACTGCAAGTCTACCACCATGAAAGTTATTCTTATATAAATAAAAGGATCTCACTCAAATCCAATCTTTTTGAAGCCTCCCCCTTACCTAATTTATTGCATTTTAGTCCCTTTACCTGTGTGATTTGCTTGCAATGTGCAAATTTAATGGAAGGGAAAGATGGCAGGAGAGGACAGATGTATACCTTGCCATGCTAAGTAGGTAGAAATCCCTCTGTGCCCATGAGCCTGAGAAAACTCAGTTTAAATGTCAAAACTAACACTCTGGGTCCTAGAGTTTATAAGCAGCAACAAGCCAGCACATAAACCCATATAGCCAAATGGAGATAAGCTTCTATGTAATTTTGAATTTTCTATTAACATAATAGGTTAGTGGGTCTGCTCCTTTAGGAAATCCTAAAGAGATTTCTTTAAGCGTACCATTTAAAAGAGAAAATGTCACCAGTTATTAGCTAGTTTGACTCTTCCTGTATTAATTCCCTATCTCTCTTTTTCCAGCCTCTCTCCATATCTTTCAAATCAGGCAATTTATGCCACTGATTTCTTATCAAATATTCATTCATCTTTGGCATACATTGTTGCACAATGGCTGTAATGGTCTTCACATTAGGTCTCTTGTGATAATTGAATCAGCCGGGCCAGATGCTCTTGTGGCTAAAGGCACCACAGATTCTGAGAGAAGGCTCATCACCAGGTCATTGGGATCAACCCCTAAACCAGATTGGAGAGATCGACTCAAATCGCATTATTAGAACCATTCCCTCTGGTGCTTGAAGGATAGTCCTGAACTTGTGTCCATAGATTATAAGAGGTCATTCCTAATATTTTATTTTCAGGGTGGAAGAAGGGTGAGGAGGTTCTATAGAATGTTTATAATTGCTAAAAGTGATAATGAGACCTCAGGGCTATATTAAAAGAAGTATTGTGTTTAAAACAAAGGAGGATAAGTTTTCTCAGGACATGAGCAGCAGTCTTCAAATTAAATTATTCATTTATTCAATGAAAATGTGTGACATCTACTCTACAAAAGGCACTGGGCTATGAAAGATACAAATATAACAAGTAGTACACTAAGACAGACATAAATCTTATTAATAGTCCTGTGTTGTTTTTCTGGTTTGGCTCATGGGACTGCCAGAATCTTTACTAGAGCAATCACAAACAGAGATATCTAAACAAGGCTGGCTGATAAAAGTGAGTAAAATAGCCCAGTGGAAACTGTGCCAAATTCAATAAAACATGCCCTATGTAAAGTGGGCAGCTACTAGTCAGTAGTATTAGATTGTCATCTTGTGAGACTATAGATCTGGTTTTGCTAAGAGAAACTGGAGATTCAGAATTGCATGTGAACTATTTCATTTTAAAATATTGTTAAGGTGGTAGCTAATTCAAGTGTTTAAGAGCTCAGTAGAATCTTACATGTTTTTGAACTACATCTTGCTCATGGGCTTTCAATTTATAAAATCTGCTCCACTCAGTAGATTTCTCCTAATCTAATCCAATATTTAAAGGGGCTCTTTAACTTAGGACTTGACATAAATAACCAACTGGTATAGATTGCCAGGAGTCTGTAATGAGAATGACTCAGTTTACTTAATATAACCAGTAGGTGAAGATAAATGAGTAACATATGTGTATTTTATATGGTTTTTGGTGGAGAGATTTGGTTCTCTACTCAGAGTGGCAAGTTTTAGCATATTCAGCTGCCTGGGTTCTAGAAGCATTTCATACTCCCATTGAGACAGGTTAAGTGGAATAAAAACTCCTGGACTCCATTTGTTAATTTGAGACTGAACAACACTATTTGTCTGGAGGTTTCCTAAGATGGATTTATGGTGGCCTCAGGCTAAATTCTCTGTTGATGCTTTGAACTTATGTCCAGGGCATCCTATCCATTACAGAGGAGCTTTGTCTTCTCTGTGCCCTCATGAAAGAAATGCATGTGCTCAGTTACTGGGTAGGTGCTCTTGAGTAACTTCTGGAACTCTCTGTATGGAACCTCTATTCCCTAGGGAGCAGCTAAGTTTCATCTCTTTCCCTGCTGCCTGTATCGTGCCAATACAGGCACGAAATGCCGCAACTAAACATGATGAACCAGCCCCATTAAAAAGAGAAACAATGGGCCATTTTCATCTCAGTTATTAATTATGTAAAATACATTTGCAATACCAAATCTGATAATGGTTACCATTTTATTTGAGTGGAATAGAGAAGGTAGATGGTACACACTTCAGTTGCCTTTTTTTTTTTTTTTTTTTAGTAAAATAAATGGACTAATGGTTACCATTATTAGTGAAGGGTGATCACTCGTTTGTGGAAAAGACATGAAGATTTGGCTTATACATTTATTTCAGATTTGTCTTTGTCTTGGAGTAGGAAAGCTAGAATTCAGACAGAACCTGTCACTCACACAGAGACTGGATAACTACTTTACCCATGACTCACCTGGATTATGGTGCTCCACATTAGCGTAGGTAGAACATGATTAATATGCATTGAGACAGGGCTGAAGGAGAGAGGAGCACATTTTATATTTGGTCATGAGATGAGCAATTGAAGCATTAGCAGCTGTTGAATTTATCATCTCTTATTTTCTTAATAAAAAATTGTGATTTTTACATTTTTTACATAATGAAGAGAAGTGTAAGTTATGTCTTACAATTATTTGTGGTGATGGTGATATACTTTGGTAAGTCTATCACATATTCAGCATTTATAATGTTCTTCCAATGGAAAGTTGAAAATTTTGTGCCCTTTTTAACCTATGCTTATGCAAAGTCTATTTTTCAAAGTTCTTTTTTATGTGTTGGCTTTTTCTAAGCACTAAGCACTTTACAAAACTCAACCCATTATTCATCCCAATGGTTTCATGAGGTGGATATTGTTATCCTGCTATACACTGCAGGATCTGAGGCTTAGAATAACTAGCAACTTCCTTGAAATCTTGTGGTTAGTAACTTAAATAGATAATATTTGAATCCAGCTCTGTTTTATTCTCATAGCAACTCCCTTGTCAGCTATGAAATATCCATGTAGCCTGCTTAGGTCTCAGGAAAAAATTACCTTTATATTTACTTTTACCTAGAACATAGTTAATTTGAGTCCACATATTTTTAGCAAATACTATTAAACCGATAAGTTGCCTAACACTTGAGTGGCAAAGAGATGGCACAAACTCAAATTTAAAATTGAACAGGAATACAGTTGTGTTCAGACAAATTAATGAATATAAATAAATAGAAATTACTGTTTTCCTTGAGATATGGTAGTTGGATCTGTGCTTTTGCTTTATGAAGATCTAGATTGAGATTTGAGTAAAGAAGGCATGCGGGTGCCTTGGCTCCTAGAACTTTCAGGCAAGTCTTTTAGATCTGATTTAATCAGCACGGCTGTGTTGAAATGTACATAACCCACGTAAAAGCTGCTACTTTCCATAGTCCAGTCCTTGTCAGTGTTGCCTTAGAAGAATAATACAACCCATCCATCAAAAGTAATTTAGTCCATTGTAGTTTTACTGAATCTCCTAAATAATGTCTAGGCAGATAGGATCTGAAAGTCTCATCAGTTTCCTTTTTTTCATTAAAATCATCTTCCCCTAGTTTTCTCAAATACAGTATCTCTCAGATAAATAGCCGACCTTAAGATTTTTCTCTTCTCACTGTCAACATTCCAAGTTTTTCTTTTATACCTTAAGCAAGAGTTTGTTTTCCATATCTTATCCCTTTTCCTTCTACTACTTGTTTCTTTTCTTCCATAAGCAAATTATGACTTTTTAAGAATACTGCTGTTGCCCAGATTTTCCACCACAAAAATCCCAGATGGAATTCTCATTAGAGAGAAACTAAGGAAGGTAAGACAGGAAATATTCACAATGTAATTATTTTTCTATCACACATTTAAAAATGCAATTACTAAGGATCATATATATCAAATACGCTTGGATGTACTTAATCCCTGAGTGACTTTTGCACCCTCACTGTGGACAAAACTGAAGAACAACATGAGGCCGACAAGGAAAGACAAGTTTCAGAAGATTCAACTCTGTGGTGAGAGGTGAGGTCAGGTTCATAGGTGGACTGAGTATCAGGCCTGGGTTGAAACTCAGCATTGTGTGAATACGATGGTGATTTTTTGTGTGTGGTTTTTAAAATAACATTTGATGACTTCCGCTTTGAGCGGCATCAAAATAATCCTGTGCCACAATAACTGCTCCAGAGTTCTTCACTGTCTTTGGTACACATTAATGTTCTTGCCTTTCTCTGTTCCACTTGCATCAATTTTTCCGAATTTCTACATTCCAGATCAACTGTTCAGGTTGGAGTCATAGCACATCAAGCTTGGAAAGATGAGAGTCATGGAGTTCAGTGGTCCCCAAATAGCAAACCTGAGCTGTTTTTAAAAATGCACATTCTTATATTCCACCCCTCAGAGGTGTCCATTCATTAATTTACAGTAGGGCTCCAGAATCTGTTTCTTTGTTGTTGTTTGTTTTGTTTTATTTTGTTTTTTGTTTGTTTTTTTTTTTAATCTTCCCAAGTGTTTTCATTAACCATTCTGGCTTGGGAAATTCTGATCTAATTCATCTCCTTCCATCCCACCTGATGCTTTCCTCCAATAGTGCATCTCGCTGGTGATCAGCCCAGGGATACAGATGGTGGTGGTGAAGGAAGCTCAAATGTATCAAGCGTTGACTAACTGTTAGACATTGAACTAAGGCTTTACCTAATTTGTCCCATTTAATACATATAACAATCTCAAGAGAAAGACAAGATCATATGCATTTCTCTCTAATCTTTGAATTTGCCATGAATCACTCTCTTCTAGGTTTTTGCTTACGTCTTACTTGCCCTACAAGGTACCCCCTGCCTAACCTAAAGCCTTGGTTGCACACCTTTCCTTTGAGCTTCCCTAGCGTGTATGCTACTTCTATTCTTCCATATTTTATTGAGAAAACAGTAGAGTTTAAAGCTGAGGGTGTGAATTCTGTAGCCACTCTGTGGGTTTAAAACCAGCTTTGCTACTCTCTGGCAATGTTACTATGGGAAAGCTAACATTGCTATGCTGTTTCCTGTTCTATAAAATGGAGATTTAAAATAGTGCCTCCTCACCCAGTCTTGAAGGAGTGGCCTCTTATGAGATGAAATTTATCATTCAACCCTGCATCAGTTCTTGGTTGTCTCTCAAACTTTTGTGCTTGTTAAGTAGCCCAATATATTTTTAATAGTTTTCTAGGAGTTAAAGATGGAGCATAGGGTGTTACATGCAAAGAATGAATCATGGAACACTACATCAAAAACCAATGATTTTCTCTATGGTGACTAACATAACAGAATAAAAAAAAAAGGATGTGCCAAGACCTGTCAGTGTCCCCAGAGGGAGGATCCCAGCACCTAGAATCAGGCAAGCCATACCCTTAAGCAACAGCTTTTAAAACTATGAAAATAAATACAGTCCTTTGGGATCATAAGTATAAACCCTGTTGGCCAGCAGAGCCAGGCAATCTGGACATATTGTCTGGGTGGCAGTCCACAAAAACCAGGGCTCCAAATGAGCGTGTAAGATCCTTCCTAGATGATACCAGTGAGCTGGAGCAAGGCAGAGGCAGAGCACCAAGATGGCATTCACAGCCTATTCTTTGAGAGCAGCTTATAAGCCACGAAATGTGTGCCAAACCTGAAGGCTCCCCCTTAGACCAAAGCTCCAGGACAAGCAGGAAGCCTCTTTCACAGAAAGACTGAGTGGTGTGCCTCAGTTTACTGCCTGTGCAGTTTCCCAGGGTGGTAGCCCTGCCCAAAGCCATCTCTCTGATGGCCACAGTCGCATGGGACCCAAGAATGCAAACCTCCCCAGCCACCACAGCCAGGTGCTCAAGGATGTCCCCAAGTCAGCAGCCACAAAACGTGAGGCACAGGTCATAAAAAGCAGGACACCAGGCACAGGTAAATCTTCCCTCCAGGAGATATCGGCACTCTAGAGCATGGTGTAGGATGAGTTCGAAGACAGCTTCCACCCTCCTTGGTCTCTGGGAGGGATTATAGTCAGTCCCCTCTATGCCTGTTTAATTAGAAGCCTGCCGCTCAGGCCACAGCCAGGAGCTAAAAGGCCTCCTTCACACAAACACCAAGCTCCAGGGTTTGTTGTCTCTTGCTGTGCCCTGCAGTGGGAGCTGTTGAAGAGGAAGAACTCTTTCTTCGTTGGTTACAGTCCTGAGGGGTCCACAAAGGTAAGCCCCATAGGCTGCTAGATTTAGCCAGGTGATGTAGAGGTGTCTCCTAGGGGGTGGCTGCAAAAACTGGGCACCAGATGCATGTAAAAGCCCCCTTTGGGGAAATACTGGTGCTTGGGAGCAGAGTAATGGGAAAGGAGGAAGATGGCACCTGCTAGCACCCATCCTAAAGCATGTTCTAGCAGGTTCCTTGGTGTGTGTGTTTAATTACATGCCTGCCGCTCGGGCCAACACTTTATTGTAAGCAGGTGCAACTTCACTTTAGTCTAGTGCAACCAGCTGCTTCTGAGCGGGGCCCTGGGCTAGATCAGTCCAAGCACAGAAGGTCTTTCAGAGTTGTTTCTCAGGTTTCTTCAGTCTTGTGGGCCTCCAGATATGAGCCACTGGTTTTCAGTGTTAGATGTTTTGGGGGCTTGTCTCTCAAGGGTATGTCTGAAAAGCTGGGATGCTTGGTGTAGGGTTCAAACCCTTTGCTATCGAGGGAGAAGCTCTGGCTTGTGAGTTCCCTCCCTGTTGTGGTTCGCAGCATCAAGGCTGGGGTTTATAGCAAGTTTGTGTAAGACACATGCACCCCCATGTTCACCGCAGCATTGTTTACAACAGCGAAGCTATGGAAACAACTTGCGTCCGTCCATGGATGAATGGATAAAGAGACTGTGGTGTGTATATGTACAATGGAATATTACATATCTGTAAAAAGAATAAAATCTTGGTGTTTGAGACAACATGAATGGACTTCGAGGATTTTATCTTCAGTGAGGTAAGTCAGAGATAGACCTACTGGATGATCTCTTTTATATGTGAAACCTAAAAATAAACACAGGTATTCCCCACTATCAAAAGTTTGAACTACACCACTTTGCTTCTCTGAAAGACTTCCGTTAGTAGTTTCCACTAGCTGAAAGAAATCCAAAAAGGATTTATGCTTTTGTGAAAAAAAAGAGAAAAGCAAAAACAGCACTCTGCATTTGTATTGCAATGAGCCCTTTTAGGGGAGCACACACCTCAGCAGCAGGAAGGGCACCACCAAACTGCTTCCCTGGGAGCTGTACTCAGCTTTTCAGCATCAAGCTGCCTAGCTTTGAACTGTATCCGGGAGCATCTGTGCTTTATCTCGATTAATTTTGTGTACTTGTTAGCAAGATGTGTCCTAAAGTATCAGAAAAGCCTGGGAGAGTTTATTTTTGTGGTCTGGGCATGCCAAAATTTTTTTTCCCATATAAATTAAAGGTAATTGCCTTTTTTTGCTTTAATTCATTTTGGCTTAGGACAGGTTTCAAAAGGAATGCTATACTTTGAATAGTAGGGAAACCAATTAAAACGAACAAACAAACAAACAGCAAAACCAAAAAACACCAAGTTCTTAGATACAGAGAACAGACTGGTGGTTGCCAGAGGTGTGGGGTAGGGGCTGGGAGAAATGCGTGAACTTGTTCTTTTTTTTTTTTTTTTTTTTTTTTGGTTTAAAAAAATTAAACTTTAAAAATGTGATTTGGAGAAACACTTTTACCCTTCATTGTGTGTCAGATTACATATATAATACAATTAAATTATAAAACATATAATTGAACAAAAATTATTTCTTTATGTAAATTATTAATAGATGTTTTGAAAATGAAATCATGTGTATGTAATTGTATTCATAAGTGCAAGTACAGTAATCAAAAGCTATAACAACATTAAAAGCAAATCCAAATACAAAGATATTCCTATGAATTTTATGTTTCACTGAACATCAGAAACCACCACTGTACTAAACTGAGTTACAGACAGAAAATGTATTTAAAAATTATATAAAAGATTTAACGCTTCCTACTCACTTTCTTTTTGCAATAAGCTAGTTTGGTATTTGATCTAAAATGCACAGAAGAATGGAATTCACTGTTTACTATGATAATCGGAAATGAACTAAGAAAAACAATTTCAATTTTTATTACTCCCTTTTATGTTGCAAGAGACCAAGTCACCGAAAAACACTGAAGCAGTATTAAAGGTAATAAGTTGTAGGTTTAAAAAATATTGTTAGGTACCATCTAAAAAATATTCCCAGTGTTTCGGCTAATCTGTAAGCCTCACTTTTTCCATCAGATAGCATATATATACAACATTTTAATTTCTTTTTGCATAATTTAGTTTGTCCATAAACTCAACCTCAAGAAGGAGTACTTTGTTAAATATAGAATAGGCCCAGGAATGGACTAACGGCCTGATAAAAGTTACATACTTATTATCTTATTACACCAAATTTTGATTGTCCATATACTTTTCTTTTTAATCTACTAGGCTTTGAACATCTTGTAGGAAGAAAGGACATCTTGTTTAATATTGTATCCCAAGTGTCTGCTATAAATCCTAGCAGATTTTAAGTGTTCAATAATGTAATTCTAATCTGGAGGTGGGTTCAGAATAAAATATCATAAAGACCTCCAGCCCACACTCTGAACATTTACAGCCCTTCCTAATGATACCACTCCACTGTCAATGAATAATAATTTATGTTGCAATTATTTAACCATGTGACTCTGTAAATGTACCCACTGCTTTGCTGATCAGACACCCTATATTTGAATCTTGCTGCGTCTCTTGCTTTCTTGCCTTGACACTGGGCAAGTCATTGCATCTCTCAGATCCTTATTTTCTTCATCTGTAAACCTGAAATGAAACCACTACCTTGTAGTATAGTAGTAGGATTAGCACGAGAGACATGGTAGACAGTGCCTGTGATAGAAAAAGTGCTTAGGGAGAATCAGGTAGACTTATTATTGCATGAAAGGGTTCAGTAGGAATGTTCGTTGATATGGTCTTGGCCTCTGTTCAAAGTTCATTCATGTGGCCTGAAATCTTTTGGGATCAGATTTCTTTAAGTTCTGGCTTGGTTGAATTGTCCCTGAAAAAGATACGTTGAAACTAACTCCTAGAACCTCAGAATG
Source organism: Enhydra lutris kenyoni (assembly GCF_002288905.1). NCBI lineage: Eukaryota > Metazoa > Chordata > Mammalia > Carnivora > Mustelidae > Enhydra > Enhydra lutris. The sequence goes on along the minus strand of NW_019154094.1, from coordinate 34,940,695 downwards.
TGACTTTTTTGGAAATAAGGTAATTGCAGATGGAATTAGTTAAGATGAGATCCTACTGGATGGAGTAAAGTGAACCCTTATCCAATATAACTGATGGTTTATAAGCAGAGGAGAAAGAGACACAGGGAGAAGAATGCTGTGTGATGACCAAGATATCGAAGCGATACAGCCACAAGCCAAGTAGCACCAATGGTTGGTGGCTGCCACCGGAAGCTAGGAAGAGACAAGAAAGGATTCTACCCAGAGCCTCAGAGGGACTACGGCTTTGTTGATACCTTGACTTTGGACTTCTGGCTTCCAGAACTGTGAGAGAATATATTTTAAGTTGTTTCAAACCACCCATTTTGCAGTACTTTGTCATGGCAGCCCTAGGAAATTAATATAAGTACTATGCTAAACTTAATGACCATAACTTTCCAAAGTTATTCCAGAAAAAAGGAACACTGTAAAACTAAAAAAAAAAAAAAAAAAAAAAAGAAAGAAAGAAAAAGAGTGAATTGAGGTTTTTCACAGTTGCCAGATTTTTCCATCTTAAAAATTATTGTAACTGTAGAACAACTGGTAGCCTTCTGGGGATGGTGTGGGGGAACAAATCCTTGATCTACCACAGTCCACAGAGGCTTTTGTTTTATACTGTGCCCCTGAATTTCCAAAGCTTTTGTAAAGAAGTTTGAGTCTCTAGAGAACCAGAAAGCTTTCAGTCGTACTTGTTTGAAAAGGTAAGTAAATCCTGTTTGCATTTACTATTTATGAGACGTGGCTTCATATTGTCATGTGGCCACGTGATGCTTGCTTTTAAGAACCTGCAAATGAGATCAGATTCATTATTTTTTAATGTAAAGAGGATGATGGCAAACTCTGCAGAGTAATATAAACCAGACTGTCTCTCTTGCCCTAGAATTTGTATTAACAATGTTCCTTTGGAAACTAGTAAACTACATGCCATACTTAAAACATCATATTTGACATAAACACAATATTTGTTGGAAACAGCATTCAAGTATTTAATTGAAATACATCATTCATGGGAAAATCTTCAATTCTGGGCAACTCCATGGTACTAAAACTTTTCCATGTAAAGCACACATCTAATAGGGAAACCCATTGTCTGTGCTCTTGTATTTCTCTTTCGTCAAGGGGACAGCTGCCATTTTTGCTGCTAAGTTTCATTCAACTTCTAAGAACAGAAAGAAAGATCAAATAGTCAAATGAGTTGGTATAAAAACTAAAAACTAACCATATGGTAATCCAATGTGTTCTAGAAAGAATTTCATTTTATTTATTTCTAAAAAGTCTTTCTTCTGCAGAAAAAAAAAAAAATTTTTTTTGTTGCAAGTCTGAAATAATATAACCGAGAATCCAGTCCTGTTCTGGAAAAGATGCCATCCTCTGACCTTTGCTTAGGTTCAGCTCTCATGTGTACCTCCTGATCTAAGCTTCCACTTATGTTATGGAATTTATGGAATTTAAAGTTATGGAATGATGAAATTCCTCTCTTTTGAAGGAAGCAGTTCCATATTTCTTGGGGTGAAATTTTTGGCCAAGGTTCATGCTGCATATTTGTGATTTTTCTTAGTGTTTTCTTTTTCTTTCTTTCTTTCTTTCTTTCTTTTCTTTTTTTCTTTTTTTTTTTTTTTACAGATTAACATTTCCCCCCAGAATTTTCCTAAAATAGCTGGGTTACCATAGAATATGTTTTCCTCTTAAAGTCCATCTTCCATTGTTCCTGGTGTTATCTATCTCTGTTCCCTAAAACACCTAATGAATCATTTTCATTCATTCATTCAACTCTGGTCTGTTACTAGAGTTGCCAAACTAAAGCCCATGGCTGTATTTCTACTATTCACATTTTTGCAGATGGTTGGGGGTGGGGGTGGGTAGGGGGCAATGAAAGAAGAATATTTTGTGACTTGTGAAAATTATATAAAGTTCAAATTTTAGTGTCCAGATAGAGTTTTACTAGAACACAGCTACACTCATCTGTTGGCATATTTTCTGTAGGAGGTCATGGCCTTTCAAAGGCCCATAGCCAGTCTAATACCTCAGGAGTTCTGCCACCTTCTCAAAGTTTCATATACAACAGCACCACCCTGACTTCTTGTTGTCATGGCCCATGGCCTTGCATCTATTTTAATCTGTTCTCTCTAGTGCCTTCTGTGTGACACACCAGTAGAGTTCTGCATGGCTGGATTCCAAATTTGTTCTTTTCAAAGTAGCTCTGCAGGCCATGATCTAGCACTACCCACTTCTGATTCTAGCTTATCTGTTTGTGGGACATCTGTTTAGTCAGCTTGGGCTGCTATAACAGAATACCAAAGTCTGGGTAGCTCAAACAACAAACATTTTCTTCTCACAGTTCTAGGGGCTGCAAAGTGCAAGATCAAGGTGCTGGCAGATTTACGTCAATGGAATGACATGTCAGTGCAATGATCATGTCAAAAGAATGATCATATCAATGGAATGAACCACTTCCTGGTTCACAATCAACCATATTTTCAATATGTCCTCACATGATGGAAGAGTAAGAGAAAGCTCACTGGGGTCTCTCTCTCTCTCTCTTTTTCTTAATAGACTCTTAACTATAGAGAATAAACTGAGGGGAGGGCATTTGTGATGAGCCCTGGGTTTTGTTTTGTTTTTAATATTTTATTTATTTGAGAGAGAACGAGAGAGAGAGAGAGAGAGAGCGAGCGAGCCTGAAGGGGTCCCTGCCTAGCAGGGAGCCAGACATGGGGCTCAATCCCAGGACCCTGGGATCATGACCCGAGCCAAAAGCGATGCTCAACTGACGGAGCCACCCAGGCGCCCCTGGGGTCTCTTTTATAAGGGTACTAATCCCATTCATGAGGCTCCATCCACATGACCTACTTACCTCCCAAAGTCTCCACTTACTATCACTTTGGGAGTTAGGATTTCAACACATGATTGTTGGGGGGCATATATTTAGTTCCTAGCAGCATCCCTAATACTCTCTTGATGAAAAGGAGAGTTTAGACAGTGAAGAGATAAAAGTCATGAATTTTTTAAAAAGAAATAGCTCTCAAGCTGGGCCTCTCATTTTGCATTTGGTTAGTTGTTTCTTTTCCATTTTTTTCAAAGCTTAAATATAAGAATCTTCTTTCATACTTGTTGTATTTCTTCTGACTCGTTTCAGCCCAGCATAGCTGCCTGCAGAGTTGGTTTTGAAACTTCATTTTGTTGGCCATTATACTACTATCTTCCCCAGAATTGTTTTAGTCTAAAAAGTTTTCTACAGATACGTTTTACATTCTAATCGGATGTATTGATTAAAATATTCAGGAGAATTGGACCCCAAACAGAGCTTTGTCACGCTATTCTAGGGACTTCTCTCCAACTCAATATTGATCTTTTAAGCAACACTCTTTGGGAATGGTTGAAATCATTGCTAATCCTTGTAACAACAGGTAATTATGGAAGACTGTGTGAAGCGATTTGCTAAAATAGACATGAATTGTATTTAAGCTCTTAACTCCACTCAGTAGCTTAGAGGTTCCCATCAGGCTATCTGGGAGTAAATTCATCATCCTATATATTTGACTCTAATTCCTTGGCATCAAATTTTTTGATTAAAAATGTTTAAATCTCCTATTTAAGTTCTTAAATATTATTGATGGTCTTTTCATTTTCAGACCCCTATTATGTAATTTGCTTAAATATGTGGATATGAATATGTGGAAGCAGCCAGGTACTTCTGTACCATCTCTCTTTTGCAAGACTTCTCTTTAGCCGAAAACCTTGATTTGGGGTTAAGAGGGCAGGATCAGGAATAAAAACATCTAGATGCCCATACTTAATCTGTTCCTTAACTAGTTGTGTAACCTATGATATGCCCTCTAACCTCTCTTAGCATTAATTAATTCCTCTGTAAATAATGGGTTCTACTAGATGATTTCCATGAGTTCCTTCTTGTTGTAGAAACAATAATCACAATCAACCTATTGAGAATAAACAAGAAAACTTCAGAGGAGTTTATAGGGAGGGGAGATGAATGGTACCATTCAGCAACTAAACAATTTCAAGAAATGACAGTGAAGGTAAGGGTGGCATGTAAACTCTGCAGGAATCTGGAGAGGGGAGAGAGCTGTGGGGGTTAGACTGTTGGCAGTAGATTTCATGGAGGCAGCCAAACAAAGGAGAGAATAGAAGGAGGAAAGAGTTGATGTCTGAAATACTTTTTATTCTTTTTTTATTTTGTTGATGTTTTAATCCTCCCCAAGGTCAATGTCAGTGTAAGATACCTTCCCACGATTCTTTGGAATACTGCCTTGACAGTTAATCAGGAGTCCTAATTTATATTTTGATTTCAGAAATGGACAAGGTAGTGCCAATTATTTCCAAGCACGGCGTTTTGAAGTGATAATCATTTTATTTGGAGTGAAATAACATTCAGCGCATAAAAACTTGTAAAACTAGGCAGGACAATTTAGAAATTGTCTTCTGGCCTTAGCAGCATTTGAAGGCAAACAACTCAGATAATTGCTACTAGTGTTTGCTTTTTAATGTTGAATAAAGGTTGAGAAAGAAAAAAAAAAACAAGGGAATAATAGATGGTATCAATTTAGTTTGCTGTTTGAGGGATGAAGTGTGGTGGTTAGGAATGTAGGCTCTGGAGTCAGACTCTGGATCCATCTTTTGTGGTTGGATGAGGTTAACCTTTTGTACTTTAATTTCTTCAACAAATGGGCATAATAATAAAACTTACGGAGATTTTGTTAGGTTGAGATGTATTATCCCATAAAGAATTTAAACTAGTAGCTGGATTGATGAAAACACCCACTAAATGCTGATTATTATTATTATTATTACCATTCTTAGTGTTTTTATATTCTCCCGTAAAAACATACATATGACTAAAAGGAATACAGGATGGAAATGATGTGAAATGGAAAGGAGAAATTAGAAGAATTCTGAGTTATTAATTCTCAAGGCATAAATATGGTAGATGGAGCCTCAGCTACTATAAATTCTCTTTATGAAAGAGTCTCTCCAACTCTTGGTCTCTTCATGCCTCTACTCCAAAATTGTTGAAAATTAAAGCCAAAGATCTTAGAATTTTGAGTGATTTCTCTGGACCTTAGAAATCATTGTGTCATGGGACTCTAACCTATGATTTTATTATTTAAGATGAATTTACTTATTATTGAACTATAATTAAACATGACAAGAATGCAACAATAGCAAAACATAAGCATTGTTTTGCCTAACCTGTGAATTCATTGCAATGATTAAGCATGTTGAGAATTTAGTTATACAATAAAATAATTAGAAAATCAATTGAAAGTCATTAAAATGAATAACCCAAGATATACAATCTTTTTAGGAATTTTTGGTAGAAAAAAAAAAAACAACTATTCCTAACTATCAAATGGGTATAATCAATACTCTTTCAAAATGTCTGTGATTATTTTGTCTTGAGTCAACTCAATTGTGAGAATCAACACCTGGAGAATGTAGTGGGGTGAGACATTACATGTGGGAGTAAAGAAAGCATAAAAGGGCTTTAAAACTTGGGGACAGGGGCACCTGGGAGGCTCAGTGGGTTAAAGCCTCTGGCTTTGGCTCAGGTCATGATCGCAGGGTTCTGGGATCGAGCCCCGCATTGGGCTCTCTCTTCAGTGGGGAGCCTGTTTCCCTTCCTCTCTCTCTCTGCTTACTTCTCTGCCTACTTGTGATCTCTGTCTGTCAAACAAATAAATAAAATCTTAAAAAAAAAAAAACAACCCTTGGGGGTACTAGGTAGGAAATTCATCCATTCCTATAGAGGATCAAGTAGCTGATGATTATAAAGCACTTTATGCATTCTTAATTCTGTAGCAGAGCTAGGACTTATTTCTTCAACTCTGTATATCTTTTCTTTTCAAGGCCTTTGGACAATTCTCTCTCCTTTTTCCTCCCAATCTCCATGCCGACTTTTGTTGGGGACAAAATGGGTACTGGTGGGAAGCAGTAAATAAAAACAATGGGATGAACATTGTCCAGTGTACACTTAAAGGTAAGAAAGGACACTTCTTGAGCAACAAGAGGTCTTAGGCAGTGAAAGACTCTGTTTGATCTATTTAAAATGAGGCAAAGTAAAGCAGTGGAAAATACCTATCAAGCAAGACTGCGGCTTGTCAAGAAGATGGGGTTAGATGCTTCAAGAGTTTCATCTTGAAGTTCTGTATTTTGGTAGCACAAGACATTATTAGTTCATCATACTGAGTGCTGAGAAAATTGTTTGCTGATGTAAAATGGCTAGATTTGACCAAATGAAAACAAGGTCAGTAAAGAGCTGCAAGACAAGACTTGTGCATAAAACCAAGTGATGTAGGTTCACAATGAGCCCTTTGCTGAATGCAAGGCTTGGTTTTCTTCGAGATGGGTCATCTGTAAATCCACTAAAATGTGGACAAACTCAACTTTCCTCCATGAGTTGGATTAGGCTGTAGAGAAGATACCTGCTATATTTGTCACCTAAGCATTTCTTTGTTGTTCATTCTCTACTACCTCCATTTTCTTTGCTCATGAAATACATGTTGACCCTTCTCTGCAAAACCTATATTTTCTACTTTATAAAAGGAATCGTATTTGAAATAACACAATGCATCCATGTGTACTAGCTCCTACAAAGAACTGAAAACCATTGAGTATCTTGGAAAACAATTTTTTTTAACCTTTTCAAATGTTTTGACTTGTCACCTTTATGTTTTCACCTTCTGCTTGATTATTCTTCATCACTTTGACAGGGCAAGTGTGTTCTTATTTGTGATCTTCTCTCCTAAAATGAATATGAAAAGTAAAGGCCACCTGTTGCCATTTAAGAATATGGTTATTCTCTAAATCCACTTGACATTTCAAGGCTTCACATCTGCTAGTTTGTGATAACATTTTCCTTCATAGACCATGTGGTTTCTAAAATGGTGTCACATGAGTAGAAAAATCTAGCCAAGAATGGTGTTTATGATTTCTAAGCTTAGGGTTGTTTTAGGATTTCATCCCCTGTAGGCAAAAGGGTGCACGGTGATTATTCTGGGCTCTTATTTAAAATATATGAGCACTTTTCTCCTTGTGTGCCCATTCTGATCGGTTGAAAGTGACTGCTCATATTACTGGGTTGAGATTAGTGACTTACAGATGCCCAGATAAAATAGTCCATACCAATTTGGGATGTCTGTCGGTGAGGGATTTACCAGTGTTCTCTGTTGGCCGTTCTTACTTCAGAGACTTCTTACGGGCAAGAGAAGGCTCTCACCTCTGTTTCAATCACATTTACGTATCTGGCTGAGACAGCAGGGTCGCCAGAGGCATGTGACAACACACTTCTACCTACCTGCCCCTCCCCAACCCCCTTTTGCCCTCTGCTCTTAGCTTGACTGATATTTAATCCTTGTGAGTTTTCTGAAGAAAGAAGAACCATTGCTGGTCTCGATTAAAAAGCCTAGGCAGGGTGATGTATACTTATCAAGATAAACATTTATCTGCAACCCTCCTCTCTGGGCCTCAGGGGGCTCTTAATCACCCCAGAGGTTCAGGTTGCAGCAATATTTGCTCTTGGTGCATTTTCGGAGGCCAGGGTAATTCCATGGCCTGCAAATGAAGATAAGAGGCGGGTTGCAGACAAGGCAGCAGTTGCTGGTAGATAAGAGCGTGTTATTCCATGCCAGAGGTTAACGGGAATTGTCAGTGTGGTGGTGATTTTTCCAATCCTTTGTTTCTGTTTTGACAGAGGACATGGCCCGAGCCAAACACAGGATCCAATTTCCAAGAACACCTGTCGCTTCGTGGATCAAATGTAAGAGATACTTCTTGGGAACTCCTTCTCTCCCAATACACCGTGTCCCTAGGTCATATTCTGTCTACATTCTTGGCATAAACTTTCCTCTGTCCATGCCTCTTGTTGCCAAATGGCTAATCTTCTCTCTTCCGCATGTTGTTTGCTTGCAAAGCTTTAAAAATGTTTCTCTATATCTTTCTTCTTTGTTTCTGAGCAAGATATGTAAATGACAAATATATTTCAAGTCAATGCTTAATTATTTCTGTCAGCATTACCAGAGAGCTCTGGGTAATAATAATCCACAAAGGAGTCAAAATTAAAGTTTATTTTTATATTTGTATTTATAGGATATAGTCATCCTATATAAACACATCCACTCAGTACCCAGGGTTGCCCTCTCTCCATGGCTGCTCTCCGCATGTGAGTCTAAATCTAGGGAAATGTGGCCCCTGCAATTGTAAACGATTCTTTGTACTTAGTAACTAAATGACTAGCATTCATTTTCTGTGGATTTTTTTCCTTTTGCTTATCTGAATAGCTGCAAATGGGTTCTGTTATTTTAAAAACACAAATATTTAGTAGACTAATCTATAACACAATAGGTACCATTCACCAGCCTAAGGAACACAACTTGCCATAATTGGATTATTTCACCTAGAAAAAAGAAGGGGCCTCTTGAGAAAATTAAAAAAAAAAAAATCTTGTTGGTTCTGTTTTGAGGGCATTAGTCACTGTGTTGTTATCTACTATAATAATACCATATCCCATTTATTGAGTGCTTACCATGAGCCAAGCTCTGAGTAATGTTGCACATGTGATCCCATTTAATTCTTATGGAAAGTTCCTGAGTGGCTATCTCTCTCTCTCTGGTGGATGAGGATACCGACCTCAAGTGATGAGTAACTTGCCTGAGGTCACACAGCTAAGAAGAGATTGAGCTAGGTCTTTCTGCTTCCAATGCCCATGTTCTTCTCTGCCTCCCAATAAGGCAATAGACTTGGCCTTCAGAGAAACAGTACCAAAGGATCTCTTTCCAGTTTCTGAATTTCTGAGGCCTTGTCATTTTTCCAGACTTCCCTAAGATCTTGAATATAAGTGTACCTAACAAAGATGAGCCCTTGCTGAGAAGGCTGTGCCTAGAGCCCATGTTTCCTGCCTCCTAACCCAGAGCTCTTTCTCAGTTTCAACACTCTCTCTCTGGAGGCTAATGGCTGGAGGTAAGAGAACAGCAAACCATTTTCATAAGCCCTTCCCCCACTTACTTCCTCTTCTCTCCACTCCACAGCTACTCTTCTTTTCTCATTTTCAGAGACTTTATCCCTCAACATTTTATTGCATATATATTTGCTTTTTGTTTATCATGTTTCCCCATAATAGAATGTCTGCCCTAGGAGAAGAGAGACTTTGTTTCATTCACTGCTGTATCCTCAGGACCAAGCAGGCCCTCAATAAATATTTATGGGATAAATGAATGAAGATATAGATCTTTATAAGACTTAGTTAGATGCTTCTGTTCCCTTGAACGTGTTGGTGTTTGAAATTTAACAAAAATCCCTCTCTTTCACATACTATATATGAAGAGCTGTGGATATTTAGTTATGTACTCTAGAAGCAGTGGGTTTTTGTTTTATAAAAATGATTTAATACATCATTAATATAGTAATGTTTCATATTCAGGACACATCTGTCTACAAGCTCTGTCCTTTTGAAAGCTCGGGCCAATTTGTAATTAAATATACTTCAGAAAAATGCTCTAACTTATCATGCAACATCATATTGCTAAATGATTTGACGTTTCTTTTTGCTCTACAACATGCAAAACATAACAAAACCGAATAATCCCCCCACCCCCCTTCTATTACATTGCTTTAACTTTTGGTAAAACTTTTTTCAGAGGTTCATTAAATTTAGGCAGAGTGTGCACATGATATCTCACGTTAAAAGGTTCAGATATTCCAACTCTGAAGGATGTAGGGAAACTTAAACTTCAATGAGATTTCCTTGTTTTGACGGGGGTTGTTGGGGTGGTAGAAGGAATGCCCCAGGGTGTTCTGCAGCAGTTTTCTGACTCCATTGTTCCCCATGCCTTGCAGGGTATTGAAGGATTGAGATTCAGGTTACAACACAAATTTTCTGAGGCATTAGTACTTACAAAACTGTGAGTGTTGAAGGGTTAAGAAAGGCCATGGTTGCTTGATGCTGGAGGGAAAGCTGGGAAGAAAATATTTTTATGCTTCTAATGTTAATCTAGAGAATGATCTTTCCTGCTTGAATAAGGGGGAAAAAAGCTTTCTTCTTATTTCATAATGCAACTGCATAAAATGTGATCTTTCTTGCATATGGAAATGACTCATTCTGAAAGGGTTTTCTCAGCCAGGGTTATCAGCTTTTCATTTTTCCTTCAGTACTACTAAAGGCTCCTTTGCTTTCTCTTTTCTCACCTCCCCACAGTGAGCTTTTGCTGTGTAATTTTTTCTGAAAGATCCAAATTTCCATTGACTCCTTTTACTTTAGAGTGTTTACTTAACAGCAAATGATCAATGTTGAGCTAAATAGGGAAGAAATCATCTGTATAGTTACATTTCTTGATATCTCTCAGCACATGCTCGCCTATTTTAAATGCTAACACGGCAAACTGTGTTGGATAAGCATTCTGGGGTGTCCATGTGTTCGTTATTTTGCAACATAAAGTGAAGATACTCAATCCTTGAGAATTGTTTTCTGAGATTGGATGCTGCACCGTGTCTCCTAACTCATATTTATCCTTGATAAAAAGGTATTACAGGAGGAATGTGCTTGTACTTGCTGGATCAACTCTTTACTATAAAGTAGGTTAAGATACATTGTATTTATTGTTTTGAGAAGAGGTGCTCTGGAAAAAGAGAAAGAGAGACAGAGATAGACAGAGAGTTTAATATACAGCTATTTACCAGGTAGGCTGACTTCATCAGGAACGGTATAGATCCTTTATAAGGAAGTTAAGGGTTAAAAGTGTCGCAACTCTAGGAGGGCAGATTTGAATTTGAGTTCTGACTTCAGTTTTTCAGCTTCTGGACGAATACTCAATACCTCTGTGCCTTTGTTTGCTTCCTCATTTACACAGTGGTTATAGTAAGAACATCAGTCTTGAAATAGAGTTAGTATGAGGGTTCAATAGTTGATCTGTATAAAGCACTCACCACAAAGCTGAGTGTATGATAAGTCATTACTTTATGTTAACTACTACCATTATTGTTATTAAATAATTCAGCTGGCAAATGGACATACGGTGAAGCAGACCAAGGTTTGGACAGAGATGATCCGTGGCCAATGGGTCCTCATTAATTAATGTCATGTTTTCAGAGAAACATGCTTTGAATGCCTAAATTAGGGTAGGCAATCCCTGGTATATGTTTTCATAGCATCCTTTACTTTTTTCTTTATACAATTTACCACAGTTCTTTTTTTTTTTTTAAGATTTTATTTATTGAGAGCATAAGCAGGGGGAGGAGTAGGAGGAGAAGGAGAAGCAGACTCCTCGCTGAGCAAGGAGCTTGATATGAGGCTCCACCCCAGGATCCTGAGATCATGACCTGAACTGAAGGCAGATGCTTAATGGACTGAGCCACCCAGGTGCCCCTAAAATTTACCACAGTTTTATTTATTTGTAGGATTATGATTTAGGGTGTGACAGGTGATGGAAAGGATCCTGGGTATTTTGTTAACTGCTTTATACCCTGGCATATTCCATAGTGTCTGGAACAGAGTGGGTTCTCAAAATCACTGGACGAATAGATGACAAATTCAGGAAAGATTTATGAGGTACTTACATCCCTGGCAGAGCACCTTTGTAAACGGAAGAATTGTGGTTTCATCAGACTTCTTAGGCTGCTCTTTTTCAAGGTCCTTTGCTGGCTCTTTCTCCTTTGCTCAATGTTGAATTGTATTTAGAGTGATATATAGAAATATAGGAGGACAAAGGTAGATTATTCCACAAATCCAATTCCATGTCAAAACTGTCTCATTGCTTTATTACATCACCACTCTTGACTCTGCAGTTTAGAACTGGAGAAACATGGTCGTTGAGGTCTTGAAATAGGTTCTATCTCTTTATTGTGCCAGGTACTATTCAAATTCCCTTTGACAATGGCTTCTACAAGCGTGCATGACGTTGAGGGTCTTGGTGCAGTTGGTTTCAACGGAAACAGCACACTTACATGTACATGAGGACCAAACAGGTAATGTAAAGTGGTAAGCTGGCTAGGTGAGGACAGTGGCAAACGACATGAGAGCCCCATTCCAGGGATAGCCATAACTCAAATTTCTATTGCTTTTTGATACACAAGAACCCAATATTGCCAGATCTGCCAATTTTTCAAGAGAAGCTTGACATCTATATTTCTACGGGAAGTTTTCTTTTTAAAAACATTATCAATGAATTCTTATTATTTTTTTAATTAAAAAACTGTGTGCTCTAAACTGATAGTTCTTATGGTTGAATCCAACCCAGGGAGAAACTGTCCGGACAATTGCGTCTGTATAACCCCAAATCTTTCACTGTCAAGTGAAAAAAAATAGTGGCCTGTGACAAAATCTATTAAAAAAAATGTGTACAAAGAGTTGGACGCAAAGATATAAATATTGGCTTTGGATTCATATAGATCTAGGTTTGCAATGTGATGTTGGACAAATTACTTAACCTCTCTGAGATTATTTCTACTGATAAGATTCTTTGATTCTCTCGGGGCTTATTTGACAGAAAGGAATATAAACTTCTATCTATATTTCGTAATATGCTTAATTTTACTAAATGTACATACCTAATAGACAAAACTATGAGACATCAAATTGAAAATTTACAATTTATTACAAATGAATTAAACTCTCATAAAAAGTAGATTAAAATTTAAATTTTAATGTGACTGAAACTTTTGAACACTATAAATAAATACCTTTAAGAGTGACAAAATGACTATAATTACAGTGTTTACTTAATTTGTTGCTGTAATTACACTAAAACTATTCAAAATTATTGAAGCTCTGATTTCTTTATTAATTTGATATATATATTCTTAAATACTTTTGTAGGATTACAACGGTACTTGTTTTAATTTAACTTAAAATTATAGCAGAGTTTATATTGTCATCTTCCAGGATTACAGTGTCTTAGCTGGTTCTAAAAAAAAAAAATCCCCTAAACCAAAACAACCCCAGTATCTTCTCACACCACTTTGATTCTAGTATCTGGATTATCAACAAGCTAATTTCTGATGTGTGAATGGGACTGACTGCTTGTCCCAAATTGATTTGCACCAGCCAATGATCATTTGGCTAGGTCTCCTACAAAACTATACTGTATTTGTTACATTAGTGGCATGATTTGAATTCTGTCTCTATCCCAAAGGTTTAGACATTTGCAGTTTGTGTTTTTCCCCCAGAATGAAGCATTCTTTAAATTTTGCATGGCCAGCACTATATCATCAATTATCCTGTCAATGATTATACATTACCCTGTCCTGTAAGTATTATTAACAACTTATCTATGCCTCATTAGTACTTAATATAATTAGTAGGGCCATCTAGCTTTCTGAGAACATTTGGCTAACCAATCATCTCAAAATTCTATGTTGAACCCTCTTTCTCTTTGATCATTGAGTGTGACTACTGATTAAACCTCATTCCACCTGGTTATTATTTATGACCATAATCATTTTTTTTCTATTTGAGGGTGTAGTTCCAAAGTTCCTTGCAACTATTTAGCTGACTTATAATTTTCTGTTCTTAGACATCAAATACATATCTGTACCTTATGAACAGATGTACAGAAGAATATATAGAAGCAACACACCTACATATAATCTCTCTTTTAATTATTATCATCAATCAAAAGGCAAATGTATATATTTATAGTCACTCTTCTTTTTTCATTAGAACTACCTTTTCATATATTTGTTAGAACTTTCCCTATCTGTTATCAGGATGGAATCATGGCCTTTCACAGACTCAAACTTGTTCTATTTAATTGTAATTATTGTTATTATTTTTAAAGATGTTATTTATTTATTTGAGAGAGAGAGAGAGCATGAGAAGGGTGGGGAGGAGCAGAGGGAGAGGGACAAGCAGATTCCCTGCTGAACAGGGAATCCAAGAGAGGCTCAATCCCAGGACCCTGGGATCATGACTGAGCTGAAGGCAGATGCTTTATGGAATGAGCCACCCAGGTGCCCCTCTTTCTCTTTTTTTGGTGCTCCAACTGCCTTAAGTTGGTCCATATGAGTTTCTATAAGCTGGCCCTTTGTTCCAATGTCCTCAAGAGCATCTGTGTTCTTTAGCAAATGTTCTGGCTCTCCTGATACGACTCAGTTCCAGGGCAGGGAACAGTTACCCTCTGAAAATCCCAGGTTTCCTTTGAGAAGAAACATATTGGAAACTAATGTCTGGGACCTAGAGATCCACATAAAGAGTCGATGGGGTCAAAGTGCTGCTGATGCTCTTTAGTAATTTTTAGAGAAAAAAGATGAAAAAGTATTTCCTTTTAGGAAATGGATTTTATGTTAAATTTTCCAATTTAGCTATTCTGTCACTGGATCTTTCCTTAAATATGATTTTCTAAGTAATTTTCTCCATATTAAAAAATAATTGGATAGGGGCACGACTCAGTTGCTTAAGCTGTCAGACTCTTGATCTCAGCTCAGGTCACAGGGTTGTGAGTTCAAGCCCTCTGTTAGGCTCCATGCTGGATGTGGAGCCTATTAAACCGCCCCCCCCACAACCATACAGCAATTGTATAATCTTTGTTACAGTCCTTATATAGTCCTATATTTAACTGATCCATAGTCAGTTTGGGAGATTCTTCCACTTTTGAATAATAAGTGTGTGTGTGCGTGCATGCGTGTGTGCCCGAGCGCGCATGCGCATTCACGTACTTATCTGCCCCCTGTTCCTGTCTCAGAGCTCCTAAATTCCTTGAGATTTCCTGGGTGATTGACTGGAGATCTTTTGTTCTAATGTGATTCTCGGTGGGCTTCTAGATGGGGGCTGGTTATCAGAAAGACTAAGCTATGATTAGAAGTTTGGATTTTGCAGCCTCCCCACCCCCCATTCTATGGAGTGGTGAGAGAGGCTGGAAATGGAGTTAACAATTGATCATCCTTGCAAGATGAAGCCTCTGTAAAAATCCCCAAAATACAAGGCTCAGAGAGGATTAAGGTTGGGAAACACATCCAGGTACTAGGATGGTGGCCCACTCCCAACTCCACGGGGTCTGAAGCTTCTGTACTCAGGACCCTTCCAAACCACACCCTTTGTACCTCTTTGGCCGTTCATTGGCATCCTTTAAAATATTCTTTGTAGCAAATGAGCAGTAGTTTGTAAGCTGTTTTCCTAGGTTCTGTGAGCTGCTTTAGCAAATAATCGAAAACTAAAGGAGTGGGTTATGGGAACCTCCCATTTGTAGCCAAGCTGGAAGAAGTGTGAGTTACCCAGAGGTACACTACTTATGATTGGCATCTGAAAAGGGACAAAGTCCTTGACCTCTGGAGTATGTATTAATGCCAGGCAGTTAGAGCCAGAATTGCTTTATATAGAAAACCCACATATTTTCTCAGTGGAATGACTAACAACATGTACCTTACAAAGTTGTTGTGAGGAGTAAAGAAGTTACCTCACAGTGCAGAGGACATATTTGAAATATGCAAGCTAATACGATTAAGCATGCATAACCTTAAGAAACATACTTACCTACAATGCAAGCTACCTCTTACTTAGAAAGTAGCATTCATATGTAAGCTGTAGAAGCTCTATTTAAAATGTACAAGTGATACACAGAAAAAAATTATTTTTCAAAAATAAATGCCTTCTATCTCTTTTGTATTATTAATCCTCTATGCGACATTCTGTAGAGCTTTTAAATATTTTTGTATTAACAGTGAAATTATCCATCTGGGTGGTTTCTGCATTGCCTGAGTATTAATGATTTGTTCTGATCTGTCTCCATTTATGGAAGAGCTGTTACACCATAAAGGATGGGGTGGTTTGGCCTGAAACCATTAGGAAAAAGCAGATCCAAAGGTTAGGTGACTCAGATGTATTTGGAGCAACCATGGCCATAATCATGGGCAATTCTTTTTGTAGCTGTTTTTTAAATCCCAAAATTACTGTGGATGGCACTATAAAAAATGAATCCCTATCCCTGCTTCTCTTGAATCACTGATGAAGCTGATTTTGAAAGAGACTTCATTTTATTCATTAATCAGAAATCCATCAGTCTTTTCATACACACCCACTAAATACCCTACTATGTGATGAAAGCTGTTTGGTGCACACAGCATCATATTTTAATATCCAGTATTTTAAAAGAAAACACCCTTCACTGTTATGGAGAAAGATCACTAGTTTTAGACCCAAAAGTCCTTATTTTATTTTATTTATTTATTTATTTTATTTTTTAAAGATTTTATTTATTTGACAGAGAGAGATCACAAGTGGGCAGAGAGGCAAGCAGAGATAGAGGAGGAAGCAGGCTCTCTGCAGAGCAGAGAGCCCGATGTGGGGCTCGATCCCAGGACCCTGAGATCATGACCTGAGCTGAAGGCAGAGGCTCAACCCACTGAGCTACCCAGGTGCCCCAAAAGTCCTTATTTTAAACTCAGCTCTATCTTACTAGCTGCACAGTCTTGGGTGAAGTGAGTCCCTTTCTGGGCCTTGTTTTCTCCTCTGTACACCAGTGAAGAAAATGCTTACCTAATTAGATTGTAAGGAGGAATAAATTTAACAAGGTGAGGTTTGAAAGAAATGCTTTATACACTGAATATATACATAAATGTTTTACTAGTGAAAAGCAGAATATAAGGTACATTGATCTTATGATTTAGACATACCTAATGAATTTGTTAACTGCAATGTAATAAACTGTCATTGCCTAAAAACGATCATATTCATGAGGTGTTTTACTAGTTCTGAGGAGAAAAAGAGCATACTTTAGAAGGTGGGGTGGTCAGGCACTGCTCCATGTAGGAGATAAGACTCAAATTAGGCTGTAAAGAATTGCTAAGAATTTGGGCGGAAAGCAAAGGAACAGAAGTAAGCAACCTGGAAACATGTCAGGCCAGAGAGCATAGACCCTGCTGCCTATGACCAAGGCTTCCTGAGAGGAGCAGAAAGATGCAAATTTGGAGAAGTCAAATGGAGCTAAATTTTGGAGGCTCTTGAATATCTGGCTAAGGATTTCAGACTATTTGGTCAGCAATAGGGAAACTTCAGTGGTAAATTGAGTTTAATCTGTAAGGCCCTGAATGAGATTTTGACTATTTTTCCATGCACACATAGGTAACCGTTTTATTTAATGATAGGGTAAGATTTGCCTTGATACTGTTTTCCATAATTTTCAACTAATTTTTTGTGTAGCCCTTGAAGATGATTCTGGAAAATATTTTTCTTTTCCTTTGCAAAGGCAAAATTTCTGGATGAAACTGAAGCCCAGTGTGTTGATTCTCTAAGCCCATCTCTTCACATCCTCTTTCTTCTTGCAGACGAATATTTTGAACTGTTCCCCAAACCTGTTTTTAGACCTCCTCATGCTATCCAGCATGCTG
This sequence comes from Enhydra lutris kenyoni, assembly GCF_002288905.1. Classification (NCBI taxonomy): domain Eukaryota; kingdom Metazoa; phylum Chordata; class Mammalia; order Carnivora; family Mustelidae; genus Enhydra; species Enhydra lutris. The sequence continues at coordinate 34,923,349 of NW_019154094.1, read as the reverse complement.
TTCTGTGTCTGGTAACATTCCAGACACTCCGTGAGTACGGAGACCCTTTCTGTCTTACCTGCCCTATCTCCAGCCCCTGTGATAGTACCAGGCACACAGTAAGTCCTTAGGAGAAATTTGTTGAACAGATGAAGGAAGGAAGCTGGGAAGGATAAAAATGAAGGAATGAAGACAGGAAGCAAGCCTACCTAGAAAATGACAGGCAGCATCATTTAAACAAGTTGCAACCCCTTGTGTTGGACCATTTACAAACCCAGTTCTTCATGATGGGGTGTTAAAGAGTAAAATCAATAAGAAAGATTTATCTTGCAAAATAACAGAATGTTTTGAGAAATGCCTTGTCATAGAAGGGCCAGTAGGGAATTTTTAATGGGCCATACATTCCTGGCCATTTTTCCCATCCATTGACTTGGTATGATGTAATTTTAAAGTGCTTGGGAACTTAAAGGAGATTTAAAGGAACTCTGAGTGCTGACATGAAAAATAGGAGCAGTGGGTAATAGTTGCTGTGTTGGTTGGTTGCAGCTACATATCGACAAAACAAAGTCACAAGACTATTTTGTTCTCTACCGCCTTCCAACTTTTTTCTTCCATCAGAGAGGAAGCCTTTATGTCTAAAATGTGGTGATATTTTTAGGAGAAAATGAGTATGTGAGCATAGTCATAAATAACTCTAATCTATTATTTAGAGACATTAACAAGTTCTCCTGTGTATTTATGGCTTTGAAAAGAAAAAAAAAAAAGGCAGAAAATCACAATGGAAGACTAAGTTGCAGAGTGACCTTTGAAATGCCTTTATCATATTACTGCTCTCCTGTGGGACTAAGTTTATTTGGAAGCAGGGGTTCCATTTAGCTATAAAGAGAGGGAAATCACCACTTTTTATTTTACCATTAATATCTTCTAGAATTATGGCATCCATTATGGCAGCCAAAGCCATATGTGGCTATTTAAATTTAATTTAAATGAATTGAAATTACATAAAATTTAAAATTTAGTGCTAAGTCACATTACCAATATCTCAAGTGCTTAATAGACACAAGTGGCTAGGGATGACGATACTGGACAGTAAGCATACAGAAGTTTCCATCATTGCAGAACATTCTATTGGACAGTGCTGCTTTAGAACCAGCTGTATCTATTTTCTTAAAAACAACCAGGCTTTGGGCGTAACTGTCAATAGCCGATGTTATCTCACCTGGACTCACAATATCTCTAGGTCTTTCACTTAAGATTATTATTATTATTTTTTAGCTGTTTTCATTTTCATCATATGAATGAACTGGCAAGATTGTCCTGAGCCTGCTGGAAAAGGCTAGAATGGTTTTGCAGGGAGCAGCAATAGAGAAGCTTCTATTAAACACACTTAACTATTTATTTCTTGCTATGTAAGAGGTTGAGTAATAATGTTAGCTAATTATATGCTTCTTTAATACATATTATATTATATTATATTATATAAAATTTTCCAAGATATGCTGTGAAGGCCATTCTAGGGAAAGCTCCTTAGGCAAAGCAGGGTTCCGTGTCAAGTAAGTGTGGGAAATGCTCTGGGCCATTCTTCATACTGCAGTCAAAAGTCAGCTTATAAGAATATTCCACTTCTTCCTTAAACAAAACAAAAATTATCTTCAAATGCTTCCTTCTGCCTCTTATTTTTTAAAAGTTTTATTTAAGTAATCTCTATGCCCATCATGGGCTCAAACTCATGGGCCCGAGGTCAGGAGTCACACGCTTTTCTGACTGAGCCAGGTAGGCAACCCCTTCCTTCTGCCTTTTAAAATCCACACTCCCTACTAGGAGGTCCGAGGCCATGCATCTAGATCCCACTTAACCTTTGCAACTTCATTTCTTGCCATTCTCTCCTACTCACTCTGTCCAGACACCGTGGCCTTTTAAAGCCTTTAAAATGACCATATTCTTTGCAGGCTTAAATTTTTGCACATGTTGTTCCTCTCACCTGGAACATTATTCCCCTCCTTTTTCCTCTGACAAGCTTCTTCGCATAACTTAGTACTCAGCTAGAACATCTCTTCTTTGGGGAGGACTCATGTGACCATCTCCCCAGATCCCAATGAAGCTCAATATGACAGGGCTCTGTTTTTCTTCCCTTGGCCATCCCTTTTACAATTCAGCCTTATATGTTGGCTTATGAACTTGCTTATTTTCTTTTGCCTTCACTAGACTGTAAGCTCTACAAGTGTAGACACCATGACTATTTTATTCATCATTGGTTAACACCTAGTGTGCTGGAGCCAGTTTGTACTGGCTGGAAAGGGCTGAGTATGTGCATTTTGTGACTACTCCAGATTTGGTGATGTTACCCTGATGGCTTGAAATTCACCATGTTTGAGTGTATACATTATCGAAATTAGCAAACACTGCAAGTTGGGGTGTTTGGTGTTTCTTTTTTCTTTAGAGAGCTGGTTTTTAAACATTTGCCAGCATACCTCTGTTACCATGTTACCTGGCATATGGTAAATTCTTAATATTTGTTAAATGAACGAAGTAATGATTGTCTGTTGGACAACAAAAATGCCTACTGATAGATTAATGTTCTGAGAAGTTCTTTAAATCAATTTCATACATAATCTGATATTCCCAAACTATATGGCCAAGGAACATCTTTTCAACTTACTTTTTTGGATGTCACTCAGTAGTGTGGAGCACATTTTGGGAAATGTTGCCCTAAAACATTAAGGAAGAGGAAATATACATGCCCTAATATGGCTTCTCTGTTCTATGAAGACTCCTAATACAGAAGATTCCACAGCATGTAAGGAAGCCGAATCTCATAACTGTGAGGCATTACTGCTGTGCCTACTACACACAACGCAGTGCTAGGTAAACCAAGTAACCTTATTCAGTAGGGAGCTCTTAGGGGAGGCTACTTACATAATCTATAAACATGAATTAGCTCTTTATCGTATGTTGAAATTGTATAGGAGCTTTGTAGCATTCAAAAGAAGTTAGAAAAATATTTCTTGCCCGCTGGGAAATTATAGTCTCAGTGAGAAAACAGAGCCATTGTCTGAGGAAATGCTAAGTGGTTGTGCATTTGGCCACATATTCATCTTATGACCCCAAGTGAGGCTGGAGCAGAAAGGTACCGTGTTTCAGGTGAAGGCAGAGGGTTGGGAAAATGTACTGCTTGATTGGTTTCTGCAGGAGCAAGGGCTCCCATTAAGAACTCACCAGACACATTGGAGAAGGGAAATCAAATTTTGAGGACCTTGTATGGCAAGCAAAAGTGTTTGGACTTAGCTAATGTGGGGCGGGCTCTGAATATTTGAGGAAATGAAGCTAAAATTCAAGTAGTGGAGTCTGCTCCAGAGACACTCTTTGTAGGCTATTAGAGTAGACCCAGAACATTAATCCAGGATGCAAAAACCTTACATGGTCTGGCCCTCCCTACATCTGTAGCATCACCTTACATGGTTCTCCCATGACTACTACTATTCATTCTAGACAAACTGGCCTCTGTTCAGATCTCAAACTATGATATGCTTCCTTTTCCTCCAGGACCTTTCGTATGGATAGAATGTTCTTCCACACATTTACCCCTTTATCTAGTTAACTTCTACTTGTCCTATAGGTCCTAAGTGACCGTCAATTTGATGGTCACTTCTCTAGGCAAGGCTTTTCTTACCACTTCCCTGCCTATACCCACATTAGATTACTTGGTTGTAATCACTTATAAAACTGAGAGCAGTTAGATTAGTTTGTAATTACACACTCATTAGTCTGATCAGTTATAATCTGTCTTTCTCACTAAACTATATATTTCCTAAGAATAGGCAATAGCGTTTGCTCTGTATACCCAGGCGTAGCCCAAGCATGACACCATAATTGACATTTACTTAATACATGTTGGAATGAATGAATGAATGAGTGAGTGAGTGAGTGAGTGAATTAAATGCAATTGATCAAAATCCCAAATACATAAAACAGGGTGAAAGCTTTGGATAGTAGATACACTTTCTAAAATTATCTTGACAGCCAAATATAACAGGCTGAAATTTAAGAGGGAAAATATGATGAAGAAGTGAGGAGGCAGAGTAGAGCAGATGGGGAAGGAGCGAGTTTTAATTAACTGTAGGTTTAATGTGGTCTCAGAGTAGTGTGGCAGAAAAGCTGATGCAGCCTCCAACTGCAGTAATTGGAATGTATACACTCCACATGAGAGATAATTGTTTCCCTCTCCTCTGCATTCATCCGATTACTCATGGAAGACTGTGCCCAATTCTGAAGAAAAAAATATAGATAAAAAGAAGCATGTCCAAAGGAGAATAGCCAGAATGATGTGCGAGACTCAAAATGGTGTTGTGAGCATGAACTTGAAGGAATTAGCAATGCTCATTCCAGAGGAAAATGAAAGTCTGAGGGATCATGTTGATTGTCTGAAAGTCTTGTTGTAAATATTTTGAGACCAAATCACAAAAGTAAAAAAAAAATAAATAAGTAAGTTGCAAAAGTAGATGTAGAAAGAATAAAACCAACAATTCTGTTACATTTTCCCCTTTAAACAATAGAAAAAGTGCTGAGGTTTTAATTTAAAAAATGCATTTGGAAATGTACATGGAAAGGCTGATTTTGAGATGTATTGGAAAAGCCCACCATTAGGAAGAAATGTCTAATAATAATTATAGATATCCTGTAATAAAATGGGCTACCTTATGAAAATGGTGAGTTACATGTTAGAGGAGGATGCAAGCAAAGTCAGTCTGAAGCCTGTTGGGTTTGCTGTTGATGGAAATTCATGTATCAGTTAAGAGTTTGGCTGAATTGCCTCTGAAATTCAATGGGGAAATAAAGACAGTAATTGATCTCAGATGGCTGCTCTTTAAAAATGGAGTTTAAAAATGAACTGTTGAATTTGGAGTCCATCAAGATGTCCTTCCTTAGGTGAATGAATAAATAAATTGTGATACATCCAGGCAATGGAATATTATTCTGTACTAAAAATTATGAAAATGACCAAATAATGAAAAGACATAGAGGAAACTTAGATGTGTATTATTAAGTGATAAAAGGCAAACTATGTGGCATTCTGGAAAAGGCAAAACTATGAGACAGTAAAAAGATCAATGGTTGTCCAGAGGGTGAGGGGAGGGAGGGATGAATAGGCAGAGAAGGAAAGATTTTTAGTGCAGTGAAACTATTCTGTATGATACTATACTGGTGGATACATTTGCCAAACCCTATAGAATGTATAATACCAAGAGGGAATTCTAATGTAAACTTTGGGTGATAATGATGTGTCAATGTAGATTCATTGATTGTAACAAATATAGCTCTCTCATGAGGGATCATAATAGTTGGGAAGCTATGCATGTAGCGGAACAGGGAGTATTTGAGAACCCTGTACCTCCTGCTCAGTTTTGCTGGGAGGCTCAAACTGCTCTAAAAAATAAGGTCCTTTCTTTTCTTTTATTTTCTTTTTTAATGAGTTGTTACACCAATTTATAGAATTGTGGATCTGTCATCTTTTGCTTTTTAATCTAAGGCTTAAAACTTTCATTTTCAAACTTTGACCATGTCTTTTTTTACCCAAACAAGTTTATTTGCAGTTTTATAGAAAATGTAGGAACATCTTTCTTGAGTCTTGGTACCAAAATTACTTAAGCCTTTCCCCTTTTGTATCCATTACATAAAAATCTAAATTTGGTCACGAAAATGTTTTTGACTTATCTTATAATATATAAAAAATCTTGACCTGAATAATATGGTGCTTTGCTATTCAGGACAATAAAAAAGGGGAAAAATAGATTGTAAGATTGCAATATGATTTTCTTCCTTTAATAAATGGAAAGTAAGAATCCAGTTCCCAAGGGAAGTGTTAGTACTTTGGGCAATGAAGAAGAATGCTTGGTTTTCCCCTGGTTGCCTATATAATTCAGTTTCTAGAGCATTCATTTGGAAATTCCAAAGGATAGTTGCTTTTGATTTTCATTGTTTTTGAAATTCATCCTCTCCTAGTAACCTGTGGTCTGCATCTAGTAAATGGGACGACTGAGTTTCTGAGGTACATGTGTGCCTTGACATGACAACGCATCTAGTCTGGAACACATGGAATAAGGCACTGTTTTGATTTTTATCAACTAAAAGATTTAAAAACTGAAAATATTCTTGGGAACAGTAAGAGTTCTGAGGTCTTTACTGTCAGATTTTCACTGAAGTCTGCCCTAGGTCAGCATTTTCATTTTCTTTGCTTGTCTGATGTTTATCTAGTGGCTGTTCATATAGGAAAAGAAAGTGATATCTGGAAGTCCCTTTTGTACAGTCAGCATTCTAACTCAAATTCTATAGAGCTCCCCCCTCCCCCATAGGAGAATTAGTCAGGAGTTCATGCTGGCCTACAGAGAAATGATGCCTGAGTTTTCTAATATTTGGTAAGAAAATAGGATCAGAAGTGAATGTTCTCTTTTTAAAGATTTTATTTATTTATTAGAAACAGAGAGAGAGAGAGAGAGAGAACGAGCAGGGGGAGGAGGGATAAGCAGACTCCTTGCTGAGCAGGGAGCACAACTCGGGGCTCCATCCCAGGACTCTGAGATCATGACCTAAACTGAAATCAGACACTTAACTGATTGAGCCACCCAGGTGCCCCAGAAACGAACATTTTCATTAAATAGAGCTGGGAAGTGGAATCTCCCAAGAAGGAAGAGTTTAGAGCTGAGAGTAGACTTGTGGGTAAGGCCTACGTGATGCTGGGTAAATCAGCTCAGGACCCCCAACATCTGTATGTAGCTTGGTCCTGAGAGGTTGGGGAAATAGGTATTCCTACTGGACCCTTTCTGCACAGTGCCTTCTGGTCAGTCAAAAGTTCGTGCCTCTCAGAAGGCTATCAAAGACTCATTTTTCTCCACAAGCAACCTCATTGTTTCTTCTACGGGTAAAAGTCATGTTGGGATTTTTTTTTTTTTTTTTTTATGATGGCTTCCATTGAAGAGATAAAATGATTCTTGCTTTTTCTTCTTAGCCTTCGTCTTTCCTCTTTCTTCTTTCCCTGCTTACTCCATGGAGTACAAGTGAACTAGTAGTGATTATAGAATTCTAAGGTTCAATGGAAGGGTCATTTGGAGGTTCCCTAGGATGTGACAAGAGGGGATAGGCAAAGCCAAGGCAGGAAAATGTGGGCAGGCCCTACCCATGCACATAACTCTCCACAACCTTGCTTTTTAGCTCCTTCTCTCCCATTCCTCTTCCCTATGTTCTGTGCTACCCAGCCCATCAAGCTGTTTCTCATATGCTCTCATGCTTTTGGTTTGCCTGATGTGGCTTTCCCCTATCATGGCCTCCTAGCTCTCTTCGATTCTGCAAGAAACCTTCCCTGGCCCCCTCACGGGTGGTTTGGTGCTGCCATATATTCTGTGTTTAATTCTGCTTGTGTTGTATGAAGTTACTTACAATGACCTGTTGAAACAGGCCTGTTGTACCAGACAGTGAGCTTCCCGGGTGTAGACACTGTGTTTGATTCATGTTTCATCTGCAGGGCTTAGCAATAGCCTGGGATATAGTTGATGATAAGGAGATGTTTTTGAATGAATGAACGAATGAATGAAATACTTCTTTTCTTGCTATGCCTTTCCTGGAGGTTGAGTCCCTTCAAGAATGCAATCGTTTATACATATATTTATTGAGCATGTGATAAACTCTGGGTTTGGTAGAAGGCCTCAGGACCTGAAGCTTGCTTTCCCCCTGTTATATCCATAAACTCTCTTCCTGAAAATAGATGGAAATACCTCCTCTAAGGTCCACTTAAACATTACTTACAATAAATGGCTAGATGGATTGTAGGTCTCAGACTAGTAAAGCTCTACCATTATTGATTAATTCCCAATAGAATGCACTGAGAGGGCATTTACATTTCTTTATAGAGTACATGGCACTGATTTTCAAACTCACCCACTAGAGAATGAGGAGTCCTCAGAGGACACAGGGGGCAGGCCCAGAGAACAAGGTGGGGGGGACTCTGACCAGAGTTTTTAGTACCCCTCCCATCTACAACTCAGTTTTCAACTCTGTTTTTTGTTTGTTTGTTTGTTTGTTTTGTTTTTTACAGCCATGTCCCATAAAACTTCTTTGAAGAATAGATTTGCTTTCTAAAATAATTCACAAACCATTGGTGTTATTTCTGACAAGTGAGGTTAAAGAAAATAAAGGTGTGTGCGTGTGTGTGTGTGTGTGTGTGTGTGTGTGTGTATTTATTATTGTGGTAAAAAAACACATAACAAAAAATTGACCATCTTAACTATTTTTAGGTGCATAGCACAGTAGTGTTAACTATATGTACATTGTTGTGCAGATTTCTAGATCTTTTTTATCTTGCAAAACTATATTCTTTTAAATACAGTAATATTCGAGTAGGATCACATTTTGCTATTAATTGCTCATTTCAGTCTGATTGTAAATCTATTTGCCTTCCTTTGGTCAATTTATCATCCTAACATGATAAAGGATATTTACTTCTTTTATTACTTATTTATTTCCTATTTATTCCCTCTTGTATTTTTTGGGTGAAGAGGACATATTGGCATGCTAAGCTATGACCTTCTATGACCTTCTTGGCTTTCTTATGTAATGAAAGACTCTCAGGGGTAGGATTTAATATGGACCATCTAGTTCAACCTCCTTATTCGACACATGAAAAAAATATATCCAAGGAAGCTAGGTGACTTGCTCAGCCGCAGAAGAGATTAAGTAGCGGCATATGGACAAGTTTTCTTACCTCCTGATCAAATAATTCCCCTACTTTATTAGCTTTATTTCAAAATCAAGGGTGGGTGGATTATCTGCAATCTTTTACATTGAATTCTTTGCTACGTGCACATTCCAATTCTTTTTGTAAGTACTGGTGATGGGAGGAAGGAGAATACTAATGATGGTATATGTCTAATTGTTACCTGCTGCAGGCCAGACACTAATTATGGATTTCACATAGGCTAACCTTTTTATAACTTAAAAAATTACAGTAAAATATTCACAGGATCAAAATCAGTATCTTTACCATTTTTAGTGTTCAGCTAAGTGCATTAAATACATTCACATTGTTGTATAACATTCACCACCATCCATCTCCTTAACTCTTTTTATCTTGTAAAACTGGAACTCTATAGCCATGCAACACTAACTCCCCCTTTCTCCTCCCCCAGCCCCTGGCACCCACCCTTCTACTTTCGGTCTCTGTGGATTTTACTAATCTAGGTACCTCATATAGATAGGATCATACAATATTTGTCTTTTGGTGACTGGCTTATTTCACTTGTTTTATCCTTAAGTTTCATCCATACTACGGCATGGATGTGTCTGAATGGCCTTCTTTTTCAGGCTGAATAATATTCCATATATGTATATGCCATATTTTGTTTATCCATTCATCTGTCAGTGATTAGGCTGTCTCCCTCTTTTGAGGGAGCATTATTATCCTCTTTTCATGGATAATGAAACCAAGAACGAAGAATGTTCAGTAACTTCCCACTGGTCACAGAGCTATAAGCAGGGGAGTTACAAGCCAAGCCCTCATTCACGTGAATTTAAAAGCTATGTTCTTTTCAGCGTCTAAGCCTTTCTCCCAATATCTGCAACATATTTTACCTACATTAGCATGGTTAAGGGGATGGAAGTCCTTAATATTACATTTCAGATGCTTTATTTCTTTTACTTTAGAGGTAATCTAGAAGGAACATTAGCTAACCTTTTAAAAATCGATCCGGTTTTTAACCTTTAAGGTTTATTTACTTGCTGGGAATAAGGTATTTATTCAAAGTGATTTTTATCATAGTATAAATACATGGCAATATTCAAATAAAAAGTGGATTTTTTTTTCAACACATAGTTCCTTGGTAAAATACAACATTTAAAAATCAACTTACACTGCTAAGAAAAATCATTATGCCCTTTAGAGTTGGAGGAAAATATTACCAGCATGGGCTTCTATTCTGTGAAGCCAAACAAAATAAACTGAGCTTTAAGGATCTATATCCCCACTTTCATGATAATAATAGCTAACATTTACTGCCTTCCAGCTATGTGCCAGGCATTATACTAAACACTTTATGTACATTGTCATTACATCCTCTCAGTGGCCCTGAGAGGTCAGTACTCCCTGTGTCCTCATTCTATAAAGGGCAAGTGATGTTGAGAGAGAGGTTAGGTAACTATTATGGGTGAAATGTATCCTCCCCATAAAGACATGTTGAAGTCCTACTTATTAGTATCACAGAATGTGATTTCATTAAGATATGGGGTCTTTACAGAATTAATCCAATTAAAATAAGATCATTAGGGTGGGCTCTAATCCCATATGACTGTGTCTTTATAAAAAGGGGAAATTTGGACACAGAGATGGAGACATGCGGAAAGAAAATGACCATGTGACTGAAGCGATGCATCTAGAAGGCAGAGTATGCCAAGGGTTGGCAGCAAATAATCAAAGATCAAGGCCAGGAAGGATTCTCCCCTTGGGCCAGCAGAGAGAACGTGCCCTGCCAACACCATGATTTCAGATTTACAGCTTCCAGAACTGCCAGACAATAAATTTCTGTTGTTTTAGCCATCCAGTTTTTGGAACTTTGTTACGGCAGCCCTAGGAAGCTAATACTGTAACTTCCAAGAGTCAAACTGACAATAAGTGATGGAGCTGATATTTCGACATGGGTACCCAGTAAGAGCTCAATAGATGTTATCTGGTTATCATTATGTAGAACACTATTAGCAATAATATTTAATACTGCTATTATTAATGATAAAATTTAGTGCTATTGTTTCCTTTCTCCTCAGCCTGTGTTACTATTCATCCACTATACTACAATTAGAGCTCGCTTGTCTTAGAGTCAAAAACCTTAGATTCAATCTTAGAGTCAAAAATCACAGTCTCACTCAAAATGGAACATGAAATCAGTTATCTACACTTGAGCAGCTTGCCAAGTTCAGACACCAGATCATCTCCCTGAAACTGTGTGAGAGAATATTTAGTGAATGATCACTAAATATAGGCCTTCTTTTTGATATCCCCAAACTCGAAACCCTACATCCTGAGCGGGTGAAGAGAGCAAATTGTTGAAGTCTTGTGTTTGTATGTGGATTTATCTGGAGAGGATCATTGTAGCTCCCAACTCTGCGCTAATGTCTTGCATCTGATCATGCATCCACGGAAACGTAATTCAACTTCTTAATTTTCCAGACCTGCACATAATTGGCTCCATAGAGACACAAAGATTTAATGCTCTCAACACATACGCCAGAGACACAGCTTACCAGTAATCAGAGGATCAGTTCCCTTTGAAGTTATAAAAATGTGTGTGTGTCTGTGGTGGGGCTTGTGGGAGGGGGCAGGGTATTATTTCTGGGTTCTTTATAATTACAACGGATTATGGGGTTTTTTTTAAAGGTAAAGCAAACTTAGCAGCACCAGATGCAAATTTTTCATCATCTCCTTGTTCTGTGCCTCAGCTGAAGTCTCATGTGGTTTGCCATGCTGACGATTACACTGGAATTTAGTGGAAAACAAAGCAAGCAATTTTTCCTCATTCCTCAAATTATCCCCATCCTCATCTTTGGAGGAATTACAAATAGCTAATTTGGAGGAATTATGAAGGCAGAGCTGGCCTTGTGGACAAAGCCATAGGCAGGACATTTGGAGATGTGGTTTCTAATTTAGGTCCTTTTGCTGGCTTCCTTTGACTCTCTGGAAAGTCACATGGTTGCCGTGACCCTGATTGAGTTACTTGTGAAATACCAGAAGCACGCAGCCTAGAGCTACATTATGAAGTGGTTGGGAGGGTTCCTATGGTGGATTTGTAAATATGGTGGTCTTCAAAAACAAAGGGCACTCTTATGGAACTCTATTTCTATGTTGAAATTGTTAGCATGTCACAGTGCATCCAATTCTTAGACTTGTCAAAGAGAAGAGCATATAGTTAATATTAGGCAAGTATTTTTACCTCCTTTCTCACCTAGCCTTTTATCATAGCCATGGAGTCAAAATAATTCCACATATCTAAATTACATTCCAGTTACACTATGTGACTCTGGCTGTCTTCAAGGGTGAAAGAGTCAGGGCCAAGAAAACAGTTACAGGCAAATAGCGACAATCAACTCAGATATGTGCTGTGACTCTTCGAGTTGTGAGAGCCATTTCTTTATCCTGATATGAACTCCAGCTCTGAACTATTTTCCCATATAGGTCAGCTGTAATGAATTTCATTTTGTTTTGATCCCTCTTGCTTTGGCATTTGATAATAGTTCAGTTGCTCTCTTACCTTGGAATCCCACCTCTGGCATTAGCCCCTTGCTTGAGAAATTTAGATCCAAAGAGCAGATGTCACAGTAGCTGTGAACAGTATCTATGGATGGCAAATTCACAACATAGTCAAGGGTTCCAGTGTGTGGCCCAGTATGTAGCCCGTCTTGGACTCAGTGCTAGAGAAATTCAGAGAAAGGAGAGCAAAGGATTGGTTTACCTATTCCTGTTAGGAAAGAGTTAGAGTTACTGGTTTCTAAATCCTGCACACTATTTCCAGCTTAACCTTACAGCCTTAGTTTTGCCCTCTTCAGACCTCCAAAAACCTCCAATAACCTGTCAATTCTATCAGTTAGCTTCTGCTGTGAGCCCAACCCAAAACTTAGTGAACTGAAACAATGAACATTTATTTACTTCTTATAATTCTGTGGGTATTTTTCTGGTCTGGGTTGGTTCTGTTGGTCTGTAAGGTCTAGGATAGCCTCATTGTTATGTCTGAAAGTGAGCTGACTGGTTGGTGTGGGAGTCTTATCTGGGATGACATGTTGGAAGTGCACACATTCTCTTCTCCTCCAGTAGGCTATCTGTGACTTTCTCACGTGTGCTCTCAGTGTTCCTAAGAGCAGGAAGAGAGGGAAAGCACCAGTGCCCTAATGATTCTCAAAGCTTGACTTGCATCACACTTGCTAACATGTCATTGACCAAACCTAGAATCAAAACAGATCAAGGTTGTGATTATTACAGGGGGCCATCTCTACACCATTTAATGAGATCCCAACTTCTTAACATGGATTCATTCTGAATACAATGTACCATCCCAACACTAGTGTCACACTATATTACTAGCCCTTGTGTTCCAGCCACACTGAACTTGCTGTATCTTATAGCTGCCATACTTTCTGGTCTCCATGTCATTGGTCATGTATTCATCTCTGTTGGAATGCCTTTGCTTCACTTGCCACTTGGCCAAATTCATCACAGAATAAAAAATTTTTAAGTCCCCACAATGTGCTAAACAGTATGCTAGGTGCTGGAGAAAGAATTTTGCATCAGCTTAGAGCTACCTGTCCTGTATTAATTTTGCTAGGGTTACTGTAATAATCGGGCAAGGACTGGGCAGCAAAAACAACCGAAATGTATTTTCTTATATTCTAGAAGTTAGAAGTCTGAGATCAAAGTGTCAGCAGGATTGGTTCCTTCTGAGGAGCAAGGATCTGTTTTAGGATGCTCTTCTTGGCTTGGAGATGCTGCCTTCCCCCTGTGTCTTCATGTATTCTTCCTTCTGTAAATGTCTGCATCCAAGTTTTCTCTTCTAAGGACATCAGTCACAATAGATTAGAGTCCATCCTTTTGGCCTCATTATAACTTAATCACCTGTTGAAAGGTCCTATTACCCAAAAATCACATTCTCTGGTACAAGGATTTCATACTCTGGTATTAGGATTCAATACTCTGGTATTGGGATTTCACCACACAAATTTCTCGGGGGACATGATTCAACTCATAACATATCCTTGAATATCCCACTTAATTGCCAACTTTTCTTTATTTTTTAAAGTTTTAAAAAGATTTTATTTATTTACTTGAGAGAGAAAGAGACAGCACAAACAGGGGGTAGAGGGAGAAGCAGTTTCCCTGTGAGCAGGGAGCCCAATGCAGACTTCAATCCCAGGACTTTAAGATCATGACCTGAGCTGAAGGCAGATGCCTAACTGACTGAGCCACCCAGGCACCCCAACCACCTCTTCTTTTAAGCTTTTATAATACTTCCTAGATAAAAGCAAATTTTATCCCCTTTTAACCTCCTTTGCCAATTTAATTGTGCCTTTTATGGTTCTGAGCATTATGTTACAGTTATCAATATCTGTGTCTATTACTCCCATTCATTCATTATGTATCAGGCACCAGTCAGGCATCAGGCATTGTGCTCAAAGCTGAGTAACAGGAGCAGCAGACACTGCTGGTGCCCTGCCCGTTTTCCTGTGGGAACTCACTGCAGTATGCTGATGCATCCTGTGTGAGCTTCACATTTTCTGCTCCAGAGCTTTCTACCAGGTAGGCAGTGCTGGTGGGAGACCCAGAGTGTTAATGCCCCTGGGAACAACCTTCAGCCAGCGGCAGATGGGAATCAGTGGATAAACAGCCCAGCTTCTTCACCCCCACAGCTCTTACCTTCCTCCAAAGGTAGATGAGAGTTGGTGGATGAGCAGCACAGTCTCCTCACCCTTTCAGTGAACAACTCGGAGACATGATCTCCCAGAGTTTCCTAATGGGATGGAGCCTCAGCTGCCCACAACACTAACTCACTGGATAAGTCAGACTCTTGTTACTGGCTCCCTTGTCCATTCTTGCCTTATTTTCCTGTTCCAATACCCATGCCTCCTGGCATCAACTCCAAATGAACTACTTGCTCTCACATCCTTGTCTAGGGCACTACTTCTAGGGCAACTCAGCCTAAGTCAAGAGGTGCCCGTAGAAGTCATAGTTTCTATTTTTCCATAAGTTATTCATTAAGTGGGGGATACAGACATGAGAATGGAGAATTACAATACAGTATAATAGCTAACATTCATTGTGTAGTCTGAAAGCAATTCTAATAAAAATATTATTTCCATTTTACATATAGTGAAACAAAGCCTTAGAGAGGTTGGAAAGTGGCCCAGGGGCAACAAAGACTGGTGGTTACTGGAGATCTAGGCCCAGGTCTATAAGATTTCAGAGCCCGAATTCTGCCATTTAGTTATCTTCTTTTCATTTGCTTCTTCCTCCTCCATTGACAGATGGCTTCAGAAGAGTTTGATTTAAAAAAAATAAATAAAAAATGTAACAGGGGTTGAAGTTATAGGCCATAAACATCACCCAGGTGTCTAATTAATGGTTATAATCCATCACGTGGAACCCTGGCATGGAGTCGTGAGGCACTGGGGCCCAGAGCTGCCCGAGGCCCTGAGATACACTCATCCCTCCAAGCCAGCTGGTTACTTACAGCAAATCCCATCCCTGCAAACACCAGCCAGACCTGGAAACACATGGTTTGCTTCTTGTAGCAAAGCCAGTGGACCTGGCATCTTGGGTAACAACAGCTGCTAGGCTATCAGCTTCCAAATGGCACAGACCTCTTTCCTTCTCAGCCTCTCCTCCTGAGTGCCGCAGTATCAGGATGGGGGCAGGGCTCTTTGGCCTTTACCAGGTCACTGGGCAGTTCATCTCGGGCAGCTAATTGCTTCATTCTCCATGTGACCCTTTTATCTGTTCCAAGTCCCCAGGGCACCTTTTCCCATGGGAAGTGGGGGAGGCTGCTCCTTAGCAAGGGCTGGGCTGGCGGGAGAGCAGCACTGGGTCCCTAGGAAGAGCCGGGGCAGCAGTCTCAGGGCCCATGGGCTACGGGGCTGTCCCATGTAGCAGGGATGCCACAGCCAGAATCTAGCATCTAGAAGGCCAGCAACCTGTTTCACTTTTCCTCTCTTTCTTCTTGGATTAAAAACAAAAAGATCAAAACCCTCAAACAACAACAACAACCATAACACAAGCATAGTTATTTGTTCCGTTCTGTTCTACTGTTTCCTGTTATAGAAAACCTAGGTCTGAATTTCTGTTCTACTGGACCCTGACTGTGTGATTTGGGGCAAGTAGTCTCCCTTCCCCCAACTTCTGCCTTTCCTGCAGTTAAGCAGGGTAAGCATTTATCTAAGGCCACATGGCTAATGTGGCACAGCTGAGACTCTATCCCATGCCTTTTTCGGCATCAAAACCCATGTTACTGCCTCTTAGAAGGACTGACACATAGTAAAGCCTCAGAAATTCAGCTCTAGGACACTGAGCTGCCACCAAAGTGAAATTGTGAAGGGGCAATAGTATGTGCTTACTGTTCTCAGTGTCACCCTTTTCTGTCTCCCTAAATTTCGGGTACCGAGACTCCTGGGTATCAGGCATGACTGCACTTTGCCCTATTACATCTGCTTCTAAGAAAGAGCCTGCAGTTTGGATTCTCCTGAAATCCTTGGACTTGGGTGCCAGCTCTGTGACTTACTGGCTGCATACTTTCTGCATCTCTATTTCTCATGTTTAAAAGGGAGAGGCTAGGGGCTTCTGTGTGGTACAGTCGATTAGGCATTATGTTGACTCTTGATTTTGGCTCAGGTCATGAGCTCTGGGTAGTGAAATCAAGCTCCTCATCAGACCAGTGCTGGGCATGGAGCCTGCTTGGGAATCTCTCTCTCTCTCCCTCTGCCTTTCTCCCTCCCCGCCTCCCCCCTCCCAAACCCCAATGTTCACAAGTTCTCTTTCTCTCTTAAAAAATAAATAAATAAAAATTAAAAATAAAAAAGAAGAGGCTAGTCTAGATGATCTTTTAATCTTTCTTGGTTTAAAATAATAGGTTCAGTGTCAACTGGTTAGGTTTAGAATCTCTTAGGTGTGTGAACTTGGGGAAGCCCTTGCCTTCCCCAGGTCTGAAGTTACTCATGTGTAAAATGGGAATAATGAACCAATCCCTTTATTGGTAGGGGAGAGGAAGTGTCACCGTGAGTGGAGCATTTCTTAGGACAGGACCTGGCGGGTAATATTCCTAATGTAAATTCTCCAATCTAAGGTCTAATCAGTCATTTCTACCTCAACTTGAATTGCAGCCATAGGGTTTCCTTTCTCTGGTGGGGGGCAATTGCTTTATAAAGTCATGGTTAACTATAAGGGGATTTCAGTCAAAAGGAAGTATTTGAGGGGCTTTCCATGTTCCCTGGAAAGCATGCCACTTGGGCAGCTGATCTGATAACCTATGAAAGATATTTTGTGTAGAGAAATTAAGTAGTTAGGCCGGCAGGTCAGATTTTTTTTTTTTTTTTTTTTTTTCCCTGAGCCAAAGCTCTCTGTGGATTCCCAGGAACTGCATACCCTTGTCTTCATTTTGAGAGCGTTTTGTATCAGAGGAGGCAGGTAGAGGAGTGTGGCTGAAGATAAAACCAGTCCTGGTCTGACGTTTTCTTTTTATAATTTAGAAAGCCTTCCCTATGTTTTTGCTTTCTCCTGACTCTGCTGGCTTGGCATTCTTATTCAAATCAGACACCAATCAGAAGGGAGTGCACATCAGTTAGACACGCTAGCACGTATAGTCTTTAATTACCCTGTGCCTTCCGACTGTTCTCACCCAAAGGAAATCATTGCAATGGCAGAGGATCTGGACTTCATTCTCAAAGGAAACATTCAGTGAATAGAAAGTGCAAAACCTGTGAAATGAGATGGAAATTGGCATGCAGACAGAGATGGGGGCAAGCCCTGGAAACTTGGTCAGGTGACTCTCAGAACCCAGCAGAGAGCCTCCAAGCCCTCAACTACTGAATGCACTATCTTTTCCCAGGAACCACTTACTAAATATTTCTGTGTATGTTCTGTCAGCTTCCCCAACAGAAATCTTTCTAATCCTAGGAACAGTTTCATGTGACTCAAAGAGATCTTAATGGATACATGGTCTAACCATCCATTTGGTGTTTGAATCCCTACTCTGCCATTTCTGCACACAGGTCTACTAATCTCTGCTGGAATGTCTCCGGTAGCAGAATACTTACCTGGCCCAGTCCGTCCTTATTCAGCTGTCTTAGAAAGTTCTTGCACAATGAAATATTCTTCCAGAAGCTTTTGCTTCTAGAACCTCTTGGGGCCATTCAGCACATGTATCTCAGTGTTTCTTAAAATTCAGTTATTCATGCACCACTTTATAATTGTTCCATATTGGTGTATTACCTGTAATGTTAACAACTTAATATTTTCCTTTTAATTGACTTTTTTTTAACTTAATTAAGTTTGTCCTAAGCAAAATAATCTGTGATCTCGAGTTTGAAGGGTATTGGTTTTTTTTTATAACACATATAAGAATAAATACATGTATCAGGTACAACCATCTGTGGGATGTCAAGGTGGCACTCTATACTTCTGTATTCTAAAATGCTTTATTATGTTTAATTAAATGAAATAAATTTGGGGAGAATTAATGTTCATCAAGGACTTATTATACGCCAGATATAGAGTAGGTGCTTAATCTGTGTTCTCCCAGTGAGTAGTTTAGTGCTTATAAGAACCTTCTGAGCTCACTGTTATTTTTTGTACCCATTTTATAGATTAGAAAAAAAGAAGCAGCTTGGAGAGAGCGAAATATTGCCTAAAATTGGACGGTTAGTGAATGAAAAAGTTAGGACTTGAATTCATGCCTTCTGGTTTCAAATGCCATGTTTTGCTCACTGGGCCACAAAATGACCGGAAGTTCTATTTATCCCAGAAAGAAGATACTTCCAGTGGTTTGATGCCTTTGTTTTATGGTCCTAGCCAGTGTGGAGGAAGCTATCTTTGTCTCCAAACAGCTTACTGCTGATGAGAACAGCTGTTTGTTCCTCAGTGAGTGCTCCTGAAGGCTCTAAACAGCCAGCTAGGTTGACAGACATGTACATGACAGCTGTCTCTTAGCCATGGTTCTTTTCTTTTGAAGAATGTCTTGGTCTGTAATTGAGCCCAAGGCATGCCAGACACAAATAACTTGGGTTAGTAAAAAAGTTTGGGATGAAGTGGAGAAAGGGACAAGAATAGTTCCTCTAGCATTCCAGATCTAATCCTTTCAACGTTTCTTGTGCTACTTTGAAAGGGCCTTGTGTACATGAAGTACCCTGGGAAGGTAGGGTTGTGAGAAAAAGTAAGGACAAATTACAGCAAACCAGTAGAAGATATTTGCTTACTTAGCAGTGAGACAAAACCCTTCACAGCCACCCAAGATCTTCAGGCAAAGACAGTGATGTCCTTTTACCCTTTTCTTCTTCTTTTTATCTCTAACAGGTTAGAATGCTCATGTGCAGGGTTCCCCAATACCTCTATAGAATATTGATATTTAATATCTTAGGGGTGCCTGAGTGGCTCAGCCAGTTAAGTGTCTGACTCTTGATTTGGGTCAGGTCATGATCTCAGGGTCAGGAGGTTGAGCATTGTGTCAGGCACCATGCCTAAGCTTGCTTAAGATTCTCTCTCTCCCTCTCTCTCTGTCCCTTTCCCCTTTCTCTCCCTCTTTTAAATCAATCAATCAATCAATCAATCAGGTATTAAAAAGAATTCCATGAGAAAAGGTTGGTCCCATGACCCAATACATTTGGAAAGTGGTCCATACTATATTCTCTTCCTATTGATCCTAAATATATGTTACCTATTAAAGGCTCTGAGAAGAGGTTAACTGATAATTTTCTTTAACTCAACATGTCCCCAAATTACTCGATCACTATCAGAAAAAGTTGAGACACTGAAATGACCACAAGATGTTTCTGGGTGATCTTTTAATTGAATATGAGACATTAGCTGCCTAATTCTTTTGGCTGATTTGATTTTATAGGGTCTTGGCCTTTTACTGTCTTTGACCAAGCTATTTTACAGATCCATAAGTCCTAGACAGCTGATGGTAATGCAAATGATGCATGTTCTTAAGAGAGCAAATGCATTCTTCCCCCAGTGGAGTTGCAAGGATTCATCTGCTAACAAATTTATTTCAGCATTTCTGACTGTATATATGTGTCTGCTCTCTGGATGCTCCTTTGCACTTTTTTTTTAAATCTTGTTCCCTCATTATTTAATGAGCTAAATAAGATCTTTGACACATTTTAATTTTATATTTATAGGAGCACAATTTTTCTTTTTTCTAAAAATTGTGTTTTCAATACCCAGAAACTTATTTTGTTTCTAATCTGTTATGAATTTTTTCTCTTAACATACCTATGCATCAAACTGCTGTGGTCTACCAGTTCTGGCCCCTAGCTTCTCGTTGTCTTCCAGCTGAGCACCTTTAAGTCTGAATCTTGCCCTACTGAAAGTAACTGACTACTTTCAGGACTTGGGACTCTTCCTTCTGCAATGCTTTCTAGCTAGTTAGCCTCAGGATGCATAGCCTCAAACATGATTTCTCTACTGGCCCTTCCAAGAAAATATATATATATATATATATTTTTTTTTTTTTATTTTCCCATCACCACTTCTGGCATCATTTTCTGCTTTTCTTGAGCAGTCATCTTCCAATCTTAACTTACCCAAATCCTTCCTATCTTTCCTTGCAGCTGTCCTGAGTGAGTCTAGCCTGAATTATTTTCTTCCTCCACTGAAGTGCCTTAACATATTTTTATCACCCCTATGGCCTTCTTCTTAACTTCCTCATGCTATTTATGTACATTAAAAAAAAAAAACTTAACAAATTCCATTAAGGAGAGATTATTCTTTATATTCTTTTGATGGAAGAATCGTATGGTCCGTTCTCTACCTGGATTTGTTCGCACTGACTCAGTCAAAATGGAACAGTAATGGTGCCTGTACATGTGTGTGTGCCCATATACACAAGTAATTTATAAAGGAAGGGCTCCCAGAGGAGAGCCTAAGGAGCATAACAGGAACCAGAAAATGAGAGGAAGCCAGCCAAAGTGAGAGTTCAACAAGATAGTTTAGCAGTTACTTTCAACCTGATCCCACAGGGAACTATGGAACACAAACAGTGCCTCAGAGTTGTCCTGAGCAGAGAGCACCCGTGAGTTGTTGGGTTAGGGTCAATCAGTCGTGTTCTAGGCATTTGCCAGTGCAGAGTGGCTCAAATAGCCTGAGGAGCTAGAGATATGATGCAGTGATGATCATTAGAAGCAAAAATCATACGGGAAAAGAGTGTATATAAATGTTAAATGGAAATCTTATGGGATCTAAGTGGAGGACCAACATTGCCTATGACAACAGTGTTGCTTCCTAGAAAATTTTCAAAAATTTTGATAAAATATATATACAACATAAAACTGACTATCTTAACCATTTGTCAAAGTGGTTCACTGGCATTAGCATTCACATCATGCTACCATCATCACCATCTGTCCACAGAACTCATCCCCTTCTTGCAAAATTGAAATTTTGACCTAAAAAACAGTAGCTCCCTATTCTCCCTTTTCTTCAACTCTTGGCAAACAACATTCTTTCTAGCTCTATGAATTCGGACTACTCTAGGTACCATATCTAATTGGAATCATACAATATTTTTCCTTTGGGGGAAAAGTAATGCTTTTAAACAAATGCCAATAATCTTTTAAAAATAGTGCCTCGAACTGTTTACGTCACAGAAATGGGCTCTCCAGGCTTCTCTTATTCTTAATGGGTACTAGGACACCCCTCTTGTTCCTGCCAGAAATTTCAGATAATAGGTCAAGAATGGGCTGCGGAGGATCCTAACTTACCAGGAGCTGTAAGACTCCTGATCCTGGCTCTGAGATTAAGTCACCCTGATACCTCCTAAAATACAGATTCCAAGGTTCCTTTCCAGACTTATAATTCAGAATCTCCTGTGCTGAGAGTCCATGTTCTGTGTAAGAAAAATTTTTTTCCATGTGAATTTTGCATAGCCACAAAAACATTTTCACAATCACCAATCTTGAACAGTACTTTGCAGCCTTGTTTTAAAGGCACTGAATTCTTCCTAGAAATGACATTTCCCATGGGACCCCATTGTCTCAAACAGAAAAAAGCAGGGCTGTTCAGATGATGGCAGAAAGGAGCCTTAAGATTTGGTCACATTTCACCTTCCTCTGTAATCCCTGCTATTCCACTTCAGAGATGCAAGACTTTTTGGAAACAGCTTGAAAACTAATGATCTAAAAATACGTATTGGAAGCTTCTTTTTTCTACCCATGTATGATAGTTGAAAAAGACCTCTTGGCCCCGCCCAAGATATCTGCACAAAGTCCCTGGAACCCGTGAATGTCACCTTATTTGGAAAAAGGGTCTTTGTAGATGTGATTAAGTTAAAGAGTTTGAGAGGAGGGCATTACCCTGGATTACTCCTGTTGGCTCTGAATGCCATCATAAGTGTCCTTATAAGAGGAAGGAGAGGGGGATTTCAGGCCGGGGAGCAGACACAGTCACATAGAGCATGCAGCAATGTGAAGACAGAGGCCAGTATTGGACAGATGCCACCACAGACCTAGGAATGCTAGGGCAGCCATCAGGCACTGAAAGATGCAAGAAATGGATTTTTCCCTAGAGCCCCTGGGGAGAGCATGGCCTTGCCAGATTTGGGGCTGGTAGCCTCCAGAACTGTGAGGCTGTTTTAAGTCAGCGAGCTAGTTGTAACCTGTTACAGCAGCCACAGGAAACTAATATGCCATTAATTAAAAAATAATTTTCAAAGGTGTTAAAAGTTTCTATAGCTACTTTCTGGGAAAACAATTGTTGATTATTGTCATCCCCTCCCCGGGCAGAAGATGGGCCCAATACTGACATTTTGCATAGGCACTGAAATGCAATCAGAAAACTTCCTGTCTCTTTCTTCCTTAGGGGACATAATGAATCTCTATCATTTCAGCTAGTTTGATTTTCAAGTGTTTCTCTATCATTAGTCTTTGGAGGAAGTTTCAGAGTACAGGCCCTTTTTCCAGTCAAATTTTCCCCTCCAAGGACTATATTTTGTTTCCGTGGTACTAATCCGTTTACATAAGTTCTGTCTTGCGGAGACGGAAATGTAAATGGCTTGGAAAGAAAAGGACTCTGTCTGCAGTAAGAGATAAGGCACCTTTTTATTTCGTGGATATTAAGCTACTACTGAGTTCACATAATATAAATATTTAAGCCATTAAGTGGCACTTTATGCAAATCAATACATGAGAAGGAGACAGCACTTGCAGAAAAATAACTTCAGTTTTATAGAAGTAGCAAGTCCACTTTTAGTCAGTTCTTATGTACAGGATAATCATTAGGATGGCCACGTTCTGTAAGTCTCAAAAAACAAATTCCAACAGGTATTTGAAGTCCTAATAATTCCTTGTTTGTGTAGTACTTTACAGTTTGCAAAATGCTTTTGCATTCGTTATCTCTTACATCAACTTGGCAAGTAGATAAGCAGGGATTACCAGTTGCTGTGGGTTGCATGAGGTTTCTGCCCCCAGCCAAGTTCACATACTGAAGTCCTAACCCCCAGTACCTCAGAATGTGATCTTATTTAGAAGTAGAGTCATTGCAGATATAATTGGTTAAGATGAGGTTGCACTGGAGGAGGGTGGGCCCCACATTCAATATGACTGGTGTCCTTATAAAAAGGGAAAAACTGAACATGAACACACATAGAAGGAAGTACTATAAGAAGATGCAGGGAGAAGATGACCATCTAAAAGCTAAGGAACTCCTGAAGCGTCTTGAAGCTAGAGGAGAGAACTGGAGCATCTCTCTCTCTCTCTCTAGAGCTCTCAGAAAGAGCCAACCTGCTGGCACCTTGATCTTGGATTTCTAGCCTACAGAACTGTGAGACAATAAATTGGCCCTCTTGAAGCCATCCAGGGGGTGGCACTTTGTGATGGTGGCCCTAGCAAATGAATACATCAAGGAACTCTTGCGAAGATCATATAAAAATGGATCCAGGACCAAAACCTGGATTTTCTGATTGTTTGTACAGTAATGTAAAAATTTCAGATTCTCTTGGTTATAGGTGGCCAAATTGTTTGGGGATATGAACCATTATCTGTAGCTAAGGAGTATCAAGGGCAGAAGCTAAGTGGAATATCACCCTCTTCTAGTGTTGAGATGAGAAGCATTGAGGGACCCGAGTAAATAGCGTATGCCAAACATAGTTATGAACTCTGAATCGGGGTATGCAGCTGGGTTGTAGGGTATACGGGCATATGCTAAGGCTAACATAGTAGCAGTTGGTTTAGGGGTCAGAAAGCTATGGTTAATGGCTGAAGAAGTCAAAGAGTTGATGAGTGAAAGCTAAGCTCACCCTTCCAGGTGCCCAAGAATTCACTCAGAATAGGGCAGGGGAGCTCTGTCATCAAGGTGCAGGGATCTCTGTGGTCTGAGGCAGCTCAGGACAGTCCCTGCTAATTTGGTCTGGGGACTGTTCCTTGGGACTTAGAGGCAGCACATTCCCACAAGCAGGAGATCCCCCCAAGGATTCTATCAATTATCTTTGCTCCTGACTTTTCCCACTTAGTTCTTGTTTTCATTTGGAGACATGATAGGGAAATAATGGGTTTTAAGGAAAGATGTATGCTAGTTGACATTCTCTGCTGGACCTCTGATAGGAGCCCGGTGTGTGCTCACAACTGAAGACAACTGCATGGTTCCATGCCTCCTGCCTTTTAAGGAATAAGTGCACATGCAGCCTGCTGTGCTCCCTGAGAGTCAGCTGTGTATGTAACGAGGACAAAATGCTCAGTCCATTGGGAAACACGAGAGGTAGATTCTTTTCATTGCAGGGAAGAGACTCAGACTCCCTTCAAGATCCAGGTACTATCATATTAATTCATGGATAAATAAAGAAGGCAAAAATATTGGCCATGCTGTTGATCCTTCCAGAGGTTTGTATATGGTCTGAATACTGGAAAGATCAAGCACCTCTTTGATGTCTGCTGTCCATCAACAGAGTAGATTCCTGGGTTCCTACTCATACCCTCTGCTCTGCTTTTCTCTTCTTTCCTTTTCCTTTTCCTTCTCCTTCTCCTTCTCCTTTTCCTTTCCTTTCCTTTCCTTTCCTTTCCTTTCCTTTCCTTTCCTTTCCTTTCCTTTCCTTTCCTTTCCTTTCCTTTCCTTTTCTCTCCTCCCTCCCTCCCTCCCACCCTCCCTTCCTTTCTTCCTTCTTTCCTTCCTTCCTTTCAGTTTCTATGATTCCTGTCAGTAGAATCTGCAGGAAACAGAAAATCCAACATATGATAGAGATACCACGACCAGTAAAAGTTCTGAGGCAGAGTAAAGAGCATCTCCCTACAGAAAGGCAGGAGGTAGTAGACAGCCAGATGACTGATTCTTTGAATAATGGCAAGAAGATTTTGTACCAAGAATTTGAAGAAACAAAAGTGGGTCAGCCACAGTCTCAGATTCAGTTCACATTTGCTCAGAACTTAGCACAGTCTATGCAATGCCCTTGATGCTTTTACTTATTCCATTTTAAAGCTGAAAGTAGAATTCCTTTTGAGGAGGAAATCATTTCCATTTAGGGAAATGCTTGGGCTGACAGCTTTTCTGGGTGTGTAAGAACTCTTCCTGCACCTCACTTTTTATGGGCAGAAGCCAGATTTAGAAGGATCTCAAGCTCGGTGTAATAAAGCTGGAGAATATCCAGTTTCCAAAGACAGTCCAAGAAGGAGGGGGTTATAACATTATATAACTTAATCCTCACAGTGACTGTGGGAGAGATACTATTCTTAACTTCACATCATCAAATAGAAGACTGTGCACAGCAAGGCTTAGTAACCTGCCCAAGGCCACACAGCCACCTAATGAAGTCTGAATGCATGTTGTTTGATGGCAAAATCTGCACTTTTAACCACTAGGCTATATCAATTAGAAACATTTGCCTATGAGTAAATATGTAATGTGTAAGAGAGAATAAGTCTTTAATGTTGCCAGGTAATTTTCCACTTGGCTCAAATAATTCAACTCCCCTTTCGTATTTCTAGTGGCTAGTGTGGTTTGTAGCAATACGGCTTGCCCAGTGTTCTTGCAGACAGTCAAGGTGAGGGAGACCAGAGCATCACCTGCTTCCTCCTCCAAGAGAGGGTATAACAATAACGACAAATGGCATCTCAACAGAGTTGCTTCCAGATAGACTTAAGCTTTTTGGTTTAGACTTGACTTTGTAATATTTTATGACTGAGAGAGAGACACAGAGAGAGAGAGAGAGAGAGGCGCTGAAAGTTAATGCCATTTTGAGATAATGCAGTAAACTCCCATGCTTAAGTGATTTGCAGGGAAATTACTTACCAATGGAAAGTAGAAAACAGATTTTGTTTAGAAAGCGTAAGCTGTTTCAAAATCTTATATTTGGACTCGACAGCCCATTGCTCATGTGGACTTGTTAGCAAATTTTAAGCTTCTTGGCAGACTTACATTCCTCAGGTCAGTGGCTGGGATGGATTGAGTGTCAAATTTCATTTGTGGAGAAGACCATGTGTTGGGCTAAAAAAATATCAAAAATAGCTTTTAATTTGCTTCCCCTGTAAGCGGATTATATGGAATTTGATTTTCACATTCTGAGGATCTTACTTCTAACCCAGGCACTATTACTAGAGCTGTCAGGGGAAGGGAGAGCCTCATGTTCTGCAAAGCCAAATCATCGTGTTTCCTTTGAATTTAATAGCAACAGAAGACAGGAACACTTTCTCCACATATACTTTGCTTCAAATCCTGACTTTGAAAATGGAGGACTCCTGTGGGATGTTTGCTTCTTTCTTAACCAGAAGATGAACTGATAGAGCGTGTGCTGGGGTAGAGGAAACAAATAGACGATTTCCAAATGCTTTTGCAATGAATATAACTTAAAAAAGCCAGACTAGTCAAAATAAGTGCAATTAAAAAAAATAAGTCATCTTTATAGGAGAAGCAGTCTGGAAATGTAAGCTGGGGAAAGCAGAGAGAGAGAGAAGGAGGGAGGGAAGAAGGAATCTATTGGGTGTCAGGCTTCAAAGGCTACAATTATCTGACAGTGCTTGCTTAAATTCTTCAGGTTTTTAACTGTAGTGTATATCAAATGAAGGAGAAGGAGAATAAAATCCAAGCAACCATTGTACAATTCAGGATGCAGTCTGTACACTATGACCAGGGTGCTTATGATGAAAAACATTATTTTCTCTTAATTCCTAAAAAGGTTTTGGAACCTCTGTGTCTATTTCCAGCTCTGTGGAAATGCATTTTATTTTATTTTATTTTATTATATTCATAAAATCTACTTGATCCCATTTAGCCTCAGGATGCATGTATAACACCATTTTGAAACATCCAGAATTAATAGCCATTTAAAGAAATCCCTCAGGAACCCCAAGTTTTCCAGTATTTTTTTTTTTTATTTTTAAAAAGGACATGCAGACAGGATGAAAGAAAAGAAAGCTAGAAAATGGAAAGCAGATCAAACTAATTGACCAGTGTGATAGCTTGAGTGCTGCGTCACTCTTTACTCCTTTCATAAATGACCTGTGTTGTAAGGTAGTGTGTTTGGAACACAGTGGCTGGTCATTAAATATTTGTCTTTCTTTGAAACTGTTAGAAGAAGAAACCTACAAATTGAGTAATAATGACCATAACATTAACTATTATTTATACATAGTACTTTAGAGATTAAGAGGTAAATATCACACCATTACATCCTAGTGGCTACTGGGAGTTGTCAAAATGTAACCAGAAATTGAGGTGGAATGGAGGGACATGGAGGGGAGGAGTGTGGGCCTTCACTGGTAATGACTCCTTATTACTTGATTTCAATCATGGTTCTTTTACTATTGGTTGTTAACTTTTAAAGTTAAGAACTGGAGAAATGAATAAAAGCTATGGACCCATTCCTTAGAAAAATAAACACTCAAAAAACAAAGCTTTGTCTGAACTTTCAAGAGGTTAATGGATGCCTTATAGGCTGGCCATGGACTTGCCTTAGAGAATTTGACCTCTTAGTACAAGCGCAATAGTACAAAGTAGATAGCTAAGAGATTGTGGGTAGGAATCTTGTACTTTCATTCACCACTTTGTGCCCAGTGTCTCACACTTCAGATGGTACACAATAGGTGTTTAATAGACATGTATTGAATGAATGAATGATAATGAGACTAAATTCCTAAACAATACCTTTGAAGCAACATCTCTAAGTATTAACATGATCATCTCTTGATTATTCAGGTCTAGTTTTTTGGTTTTGAAGAATATTAGCAGGAAATATTCAATTTGGGTCAGTTTTTTTTTTTTTTTAAATTTCTGCTATGCCCTCTTGTATTATTCCCAACCAAGAGAGAACTTACAGAAAATAACTGGTTCTAATATCTATAAGTCTTTGTGAATTTGAATGAATCTTGTCTTTGCTGAAGTTGAGATGCTAATTTAACACCCACTGGGATGTTGGAGAAAGGGAGTGATATGATATATGTATGAGTTTTCTTTAAATAGGGCCCAGCATGTTCTAAAGCATTCTAACTTAACCATTGGTGTGGGCCAGGGATAATGGTTCACCCTGTTGATCATAGAGAGAGAGATGTACTGTATGCTAATAAATGCTTAGTGGCCAAGGTTTGGCCTGCCATGTAGGTGATGTCTTAGGACAATATTTATAATGAGGTTATCTCAGGCAGAACTAGAAAAAAAAAATTGGAAAGGCTCGTTGTCTGCCTAATATTGAAGAATGACTCCCCTACCTCTTTCTTTTCTTACATGTTCATCTCCCCATTATGTCATCATCATTCCAAATAGATTAGCCCACATTTCCTCACCCGGAAACTGATATTGACCACTGTCTCCCCAAGATACCCTCTCTAAAGCCTTTTTGTATCACCTGCATTGGCAATCTGGAAGTTTAAGCTTCTCTCTACCTTGAGGAATGTTATTTAAATATTCACAACTGTTATTCTTAAAATCCCAACATGCTCCTGTAAACCAGCACATCCATGAAAATCCCCTCCTTCAGTCTTTGTTCTGCTGTGTGATTAAAGACCTTTACCCTACTGTAAGACAAACTTTAAATTTAAATTCAAGCTCTTTTTCCAAGCTGTATGTTTCTAAGATTTCAAACTCCTGATACTCACTGTTCTTGTCTGTGAGATGCAGCTAATAGGATATTTTCGTAGAGATACTGTAAAGCATAGATAAGAAATATCTGTACAGCATCAGTGTCATACCTGATCATGGGAAAGAACTTTATAGCTGTTAGTTGCCACTGCTCTCGTCATTGATTCTGGTGATGTTTGTTTATTGAAGAAGCTGTCCTGAGAGCCCTAGTCAGCTCTGACTTAGAGTGAGTGCTCTGACCTAAAGCAAGGGGGTTTCCTCCAGGGGCCTCCAGCAGAGTCTTCAATCAAGGAAGAGAGGTTCAGCTGTCTGCCAGTGCTGATAGTCTGACACTCTGAGACTTCTTTTAAAGGATGCTTAAGGGCTTTCTTCCTTCCTGGCTCAAGATGTACAAGCTTCATCAGAGGCTGAGCTTCTGAATATTCAAGGAACTGATGAAACGAGCACTTTCTTAAAGTAGAACTTACAAAGAACTCTAGAGCTAAAGAACCATAGAGCTGCCTACCCTATGAGACCAGTTCCCAGACCTGCAACAAGACTGCTTTTGGTTCATACTAGTTTTCCTGGCTCCAGAGTCTTTCTTTGTTAGTAGATCAGAGCTTCTCTATTAGACAAATTTTTGTGTCAGAAACTGTTAACCAGTCTCCTCCTATCCATTATTTGATTAATCAGTGCTTTCTATACCGTATGCAAAAACATATTGCCTAATGACTAGAGAATGTGGATAGCTCCCAACTGGTGGGCTGCTTTCTGTTTCCTTCTGGTTCTTCTGTTCCCACTACTGCAGTTGCCTACTTGCCAGAGTCAGTTGTGTCGCTGCCCATATCTGTTTGTGCCAGTTCCATTTGTTATGTAATCACATATTTCAATTAAATGTTTCATGACTGATTTAATATAAGTACAAAAAGAGAGTTGTTGGTTCCATAAATACTTTGGAAAGAGTACGTTTGAGTTGCTGAAAGTGCTGTTGAATCACATGTGGACACAACAACTCTGAAAGTCTTGGAGGTGGAGGGGCTCATAAAACTAGAAAGAGTCTGCATTCAGATTGTTTCACAAAAGTATGTACATTCTCACTCTGCTTTATAAAAAGCAGACCTGGAAATCCTAGTAGACAATGCATTATTTGAGTGGTTTATGCAAGAGAGAGAATGTGAACTCTGATCGTTAGATCATTTTAAGGTCAATCAAAGCAACAAAACTTGGCCTACATCAAAAGTTTAGGAATGATGTTGGTTATTACATCATTATTTCAAAAGGAGTTATTGTCTTGGTTCGTAGGTTATAAGAATCTGTATCAATGACCTTATTAAGCTTGCTCTTTAGGCCTAAGATACCTTGGTTATTTGTAGTGCATTTGCTTTTTTGTGAGCTGGGAAAAAGAAATTAAATGTGCTATGTTTAATAAGAAAAAAAAAGTTTAGGAATGGATCCAATTTATACATTTTAAGTTAAAATAAAATTTAGGCATGTATGCATAATTTTTAAGAATTTTCCATTTCATCAATATTTTTATTAACTGCTAAACTACCCATTTTGTCACAGTGGATGATTACAGAGGGTTTCTACTGTCCAAGGTACCCACTTTGATACATGATGCATCTGCTAGCAGCAGCACAGGTTCTTTTAGGAACAATAATGGTGGTGGGTTGTGCAGGTAGATTCAGTCTCCTAACTGGTGTTTGACTCACAGTGTGAAGCAGGTATCTAGGGCTAAAGATACAGCCTATGGCCCAAGAAAATATGTATGGCTACCTACCTATATTAACTAAATACTATATGGATAATTACTCATATACAATTCTGCTCAATCTCCAAATAGCCCCTGGGAGATTAGTAATTGTCATCACTGTTTTGTCAGTGGGACTGCTGAGGTTCAGAGAAGTTACATAACTTGGACCTAGTTCCATACGAAGTAGAGATGGCTAAGATGGGTCCTAGACTCCAAATCCTGTGATTTATTCATCAAGACTAATTTACCTGTTGGTTCAGAGGGTAATGTCAACTGATCCAATCAGTCCTGAGATCCAGGTACCACGAGCACTGACACTGAGCTTTTAATCAGCTTTGGCTAAACATGGTTCTTATATTGGTAAGAATTTGATCAGTTGGACTAGTTTCAGGCAGAGAACTTGATGCAGGCCAAGTTCTAAGCCCGGGCTGCTAAGTCAGGGTTTGGGCTTCTAAGTCAGAGATTGGTCAGTGCAGAATAACTGATGAGCCCCCAGTGCCCTCCACTTTCCTGTGAGCTGTGCTGCAGATGTTCTGTAAGCAGAAGGGAATGCACTCAAACTTTCAAAATGAGCCATCTTAACAAAAGGGAAAGGCTATTGGCACCACATATCATTCACATTGTTGCAACACCTGCTTGTTTTGGTGCAAGATAAGAATCTGTCAGAATTGCCGTTATTCCCCCTATATAATCTATATAATGGGAGGGTTTTGTTTGTTTGTTTGTTTGTTTGTGGGTTTTTTTTGTTTTTTGTTTTTTGTTTTTTTTCTTTTTTGGCTAACTCTTTTCCCTCTGGCCTACGATTTGGGACATGGTATTTCAGCTCAGCTAGCATTGCTTTCTTATTAAAATTACTGTTGGCCATTTTGAGTTAGTGTTGAATCAAACTCACGGGTTTGCTTTTTGTTCTCCAGAATGCTTGTGGAAAAGTACAGGAGAAAGTGCCTGGCTTTTGATAAAAGCCAGAGAAAAAGAAAAACACCTTGGCCATTTGAATGAGTGTTTTGTAAACATTTTTGTGTGATCCATTGTTATCAGAATTATCAGGGGAACTTATTAACCACACACATTTCTGGACTTTACCCCAGATCTACAAAATTAAATGCTAGAGAAATGGAACCTGGGATCAGTCTCAGAGCCACTGGCTTAAATGAAGTATGTGGAACAATAAACATCTGTATCATTTTCCTAGGCTGCTGTGGCAAAGTACTTCAAACTTGGTGACTTAAAAAATAAAAGCTTATTCTCATATAGCTCTGGAGAACAGAAATTTGAAATTAAAATATCAGCAGGGTGGTGCTCTCTCTCTGAAGGCTCCAGAGGAGAGAATCTGTTCCATGCCTTTCTCTTAGCTCCTGGTGCTTTTGTAACCCTTGACATTCTAGACTTGCAAGTGAATCACTCCAATCTCTGCATCTGTGTTCACATGGCATTCTCCCTGTGTGTCTGTGTCTCTCCTCCTCTTCTTGGAAGGACACAAGCCATCTTGGATCAGAGCCCACCCTAGCAAGTATGACCTCATCTTAATTTGATTATATCTGTAAAGATCCTATTTCCAAATAAGGTCACACTCACAGGTACTGGGGACTAAGACTTCAACATATCTTTTCAGGAGAAACAATTCAGTCCATTACTACATCCTACACACTTGCTGACAGGACCTTTATATCAATGGGAATAATGCATATTTTATACCCTAATTGGAAAAATCGAGCAGTACTTAGGATTTTGAGAAATAAGTATTCCACTCAAACTAGAGATACTATTTTTTTATTTCATGATAGCGAAATTCTGAAACCATTTTTAAAGTGTATTTTCAGTCATGAAACTTCCTTCATGTAAAGAACTCTTGAATTTCTTCTTTCTAAAATAATTTTTCTACTAGCTGGAAAATAATAGTGAATTTCTCTTTTTTGTTGCTTATTCGAGAATCCCCGGTAGCTTGCCATGATCCTATAATGGTTAGTACTTTGCACTGTGTAATTTATTCTACACTTGATCTTAGCCAAAAGGCCGAGAAGTGATTGTGTGTAATTTATTCTAAAGAAAGACATTATATGTTATTAATTGCATCCATATTAATCCAAAACTATTCACAAGGAAATGATACATAAGATTTGTATTATGACATGAAAAAATTTTTAATTAACATATAATGTATTATTAGCCCCAGGGGTACAGGTCTGTGAATCACCAGGTTTACACACTTCACAGCACTCACCATAGCACATACCCTCCCCAATGTCCATAACCCAACCGCTCTCTCCTTACCCCGCTCCCCCTGGCAACCCTCAGTTTGTTTTGTGAGATTAAGAGTCTCTTATGGTTTGTCTCCCTCCTGATCCCATCTTGTTTCATTTATTCTTTTCCTACCCCCCAAACTCCCCATGTTGCTTCTCAACTTCCTCATATCAGGGAGATCATATGATAGTTGTCTTTCTCTGATTGACTTATTTCGCTAAGCATAATATCCTCTAGTTCCATCCACGTCGTCACAAATGGTAAGAGTTCATTTCTTTTGATGGCTGCATAGTATTCCATTATATATATATATACCACCTCTTCTTTATCCATTCATCTGTTAATGGACGTCTAGGTTCTTCCCATAGTTTGGCTATTGTGGACATTGCTGCTATAAACATTCAGGTGCACGTGCCCCTTCTGATCACTACATTTGTATCTTTAGGGTAGATACCCAGTAGTGCCATTGCTGGGTCATAGGGTAGCTCTATTTTCAACTTTTTGAGGAACCTCCATGCTGTTTTCCAGAGTGGTTGCACCAGCTTGCATTCCTACCAACAGTGTAGGAGGGTTCCCCTTTCACCGCATCCTCACCAGCATCTGTCATTTCCTGACTTAATTTTAGCCATTCTGACTGGTGTGAGGTAATATCTCATTGTGGTTTTGATTTGTATTTCCCTGATGCTGAGTGATGTGGAGCACCTTTTCATGTGTCTGTTGGCCATCTGGATGTCTTTTTTGCAGAAATGTCTGTTCATGTCTTCTGCCCATTTCTTGATTGGATTATTTGTTCTTTGGGTGTTGAGTTTGATAAGCTCTTTATAGATTTTGGATACTAGCCCTTCATCTGATATGTCGTTTGCAAATATCTTCTCCCATTCTGTCAGTTGTCTTTTGGTTTTGTTAACTGTTTCCTTTGCTGTGCAAAAGCTTTTGATCTTGATGAAGTCCCAATAGTTCATTTTTGCCCTTGCTTCCCTTGCCTTTGGCGATGTTCCTAGGAAGAAGTTGCTGTGGTTGAAGTCAAAGAGGTTGCTGCCTGTGTTCTCCTCAAGGATGTTGATGGATTTCTTTCTCACATTGAGGTCCTTCATCCATTTTGAGCCTATTTTTGAGTCACACAAATTTCTAATCATATCTTGAATTGATCACTTAAAAACTATGTGACTGTGACCCCAAGCTAGTTTAGAACTTTTTAAAACCTCAGTTTCCTAATTTTTATTTTTTATTTTATTTTATTTTATTTTATTTTTTGTGGGGTAAGCTTGATGCTCTGTCCCTGCCAAGATGTACAGAGCTTTCTCCAAAAGGTAAATTAGCTGCTCCACACATGGGATGAGCTGGATTTGGATCCTGACATGGGAGCAGCAGCAAGTTTCCTAATTTTTAAAGTAGAGTTAACAACGCTACCTCTTTGGGTTATAATGAAGAGTTAATAAGGTAATGCATGTAGTATGTTTAACATAAACTCTTGTATAACACACTCAACAAACGTTAGCCATTATTATTATTTGATAAACAGATTAAATATCTGCTTTTGTAAGCTGTCATGTGGGACACAGTTACAGAACCCAGTGCCTCTAAACAAGTAGCTCAGTAGACTAACTGGGATTGTGGGGTGGAGGGGAGAAAGTAGGAACCTCAAAAAGGGAAAGTACACAACCACAGGAATTAGGGGAGAGGGAGATTGCTTTTGTTTAGGAACATGGTGTCAAGAAAGGTATCTCAAAGGCTTTGAAGGATGGGGAAAATTCCAATCAGCAGAAACATCAGCGGACTTCATTCTAAATCACCCAACAAGGCAGCCAAAAAAAAAAAAAATTATGGGGAGGATGGGAAAACATGGGTTAACTAGTGAGCCAGGTGGCTGAGGTACAGGGAGTAGGCAGAGAGTGTCAACAGAAGTATAAGGCCAGACTCTAAAGGATCTGTTCTCAGGGTGCCTGGGTGGCTCAGTGGGTTGAGCCTCTGCCTTCAGCTCAGGTCATGATCCCAGGGTCCTGGGATCGAGCCCCACATCGGGCTCTATGCTCGGTGGGGAGTCTCTCTGCCTGCCTCTCTGCCTACTTGTGATCTCTGTCTGTAAAATAAATAAATAAAATCTTAAAAAAAAATAAAGGAACTGTTCTTATTGAACAGTTAGAAAGGTGTCTTAATGCCTTGAGAGTCAATGAAAGACTTCAGTGTGAGTGCAAGGACAGATGGATAAGAGGTGTGCTAGGTGTGCTATGTGAAAGTTAACCTGGTATTGGTGTGCACCGTGGACTGTACAGAGCTAAGACAGGAGGTGGGACTTGGTAGCTACTGCCCATTGTCACAATGGGAACAAATAGGAACATATCCCTGCACAGAATATCCACTGTTACAGTTTTTTTAATTATTATTTGGAGAAACCAAGAGGTAGAGCAGCCCTAGGTCTTCCAAGGTTGATGAATGAGTCAGTAATGAAACCATTAGCAAGTTGCCTTTGATTCCTGCTCTTTATCCCAGAGCAAGTTTGTGTCTTAGCAACACACTTTGAACTTGGCAACACTCAGAGCTCTCTGTGAATGAATAAAGCAAAAATGGAGGGAAATGTGAAAGTTACTTTGATGGGAGGAAGTGTTTCCCTGGGGTATGTGTATGCTGGGCATGTGCTGGATCCCCAAATTTTAGCGGGAGCCAGTGAAGTGTACAGTAGGGGATCTGGTGTTCAGTGAATAGAAAGTCCCCTTCTCCCTGCAATTGGAAATAGAACATGGTTTTAAAATGCAAAAATTAGGCACTTTCAGAAATTTACCCATTTTTCTTATTAAAGAAAAGGACAGCTAAGTATGAGAGATAACTTTTCAAAGAAGGCAAAGAATATCTACAAATCAAAAATTAAAGCAGAATATCCACTACGTCACCTCATTATCTGCCTTGCTAGGTATACTTGTTGCATTTTTTTAAATTAACATATAATGTATTATTAGCCCCAGATACTTGTTGCATCTTGAGGACCTGTGCTGTGTCTTTTGAAACTGATTTGTCTTTTGCTTAAGATTGTGTTATATACAGGTAACTTCTTACTGCTTTTATATTGTCTTCCATTCAACACATATTTATTGAAAACTTACGATATGCTAAGCATTTTTTCCTAGGCCTTCAAGTATTCTAAGCATGGATTTCACAGGATAAGGTTTTCTAGTTACTCTGCTAGCACTGTCAATGCTGGATAAAGAGGGGAGAGAGACTCTGCAGAAAGGCAATGAGGAGGGTCTTCTCACACAGCTAGCTAACGCGTTATCAGAGCAGGAAGAGTTTTCCATAATGCATAATAAATTATCACAGATTTAGTGGCTTACAACAACACTCATAGTGTCGCACAGTTTCTGTGTGTTACCTCACATCCCCAAGACCGTGAATGGCTTGACTGGGTTCTCTTCTAGTTGGGTTTCAGGGTCTCTCAAAGACAGCAATCAAGGTGCTGGCCAGGTAGCATTCTCTTCTGGAGGTTGGAGTGAAGAAGAATCTTCTTTAAGCTCTCTCAGGTTATTGACAGAATATTTGTATTTATTTATGTTTGCAGCTGTAGTTCTGGGACCTTCAGTATTTTTGTTGGCTATTAGCCAGAGGCTTCTCTCAGCTCTTAGAGGCCTCCTTTGTCCCTCCCTTCTTGCCATGTGGCCTTCTCTGTATCTCTGTAATTTACAGCCTCTCAACGCATGTCTCCAAGACCAGTAATACAGCGACAGACCCCAGAGCAAGACTGCTAGGAGTCTTATACAATAGAATCGTGAGGGTGACCTATCTTCTATTGGTTAGAAGCAAGTCACAGATGCACCCCTACACACACTCAAGAGGTGAAGATTATAGAAAGGTGTAAAGACCAGGACACAGGGACCAGTGGGGATCATGTTAGAGGCTGTCCACCAGAGAGGGCACTGGAAGACAGATGCTCAAGGCAGGCTGGACTAGATCTTATTTAATTTTCTATCCTCATTGCCTGGTTCACATTGACTGATGAAGAAAGTAAATCTTTACTGGTTGGATCTTTACTGATTGGATGTGAAGAGTGATGGAGTAAGTCTAAGGACAAAGCTTCAGGGATGATTCTAAGGTTTCCAGCCAGGGTTCACTGAAAACATGCAATTTTCTGGGATGGAAAACAGTGGAAGAAATGTTGAAGGTTAAGGGGATAATACTTTAACTTTGAGATATGGTCCAGGTAAAGAAATCTATAGCATTTCTTAAACTTCAGTGGGATATGCATCCCTCAGGAATCTAAGTGTAATGATTCTCATTCAGCAGGTAG
The DNA here is from genome assembly GCF_002288905.1 of Enhydra lutris kenyoni. NCBI lineage: Eukaryota > Metazoa > Chordata > Mammalia > Carnivora > Mustelidae > Enhydra > Enhydra lutris. The sequence goes on along the minus strand of NW_019154094.1, from coordinate 34,886,338 downwards.
AGCCTGAAAGCTGTAGTTCTAAGGTCCCAGGTGATGCTGATGGAGTCCAAGAACCACACTTTGAGTACCAAGGTTCAAGAACAAAGGACTCATAATGTTTTTGTTTCTTCAAATGTTTTGTTTTGAAAAGCTACCTTCTTGCACATTTGTGAGTTGAACAAAGGATATGATTTCTAGTATGCTATCACTACTCATATTTTAAAAGAAAATGTTACATCTGTCCTTTAAATGTATCATACCCCAGACCTATAAACCACAGTGATTTGACCATCAGCACCTATTTAACTTGAAGAAAGTTTTTCTTACATAGTGAAAAAATTATACATTATTGCTTTTTCTCCTTGAACTCACATTTCCATTCTACTTTCCCACAGAATTTTATCCTAAAGTGATACATTTTTCTTTTAAAAGCTTTATTGATCTACTTGCTTAGTTACTGTACTAACTAAAAAAAGGGGGCACCTGGGTGGCTAGGTGGGTTAAAGCCTCTGCCTTTGGCTCGGGTCGTGGTTCTGGGGTCCTGGGATCGAGCCCCACGTCGGACTCTCTGCTCAGCGGGGAGCCTGTTTCCTCCTCTCTCTCTGCCTGCCTCTCTGCCTACTTGTGATCTCTCTCTCTCTGTCAAATAAATAAATAAAATCTTAAAAAAAAAAATCCTCCCTCCTCTACCCCCGAAATTACTTTAAAAAAAATGTGCATATAATAAGAATTTTAAAAGATTAGAATTTTTGTGTCTATAAAGTCAAAATGTTAAAAATTTCTTGTGTTAAACTATTTTTACAATTAGTAGACAATTGATCACATAATATATATAATACAAATTTCAACAAACACTAAATAGAATTTTATTGGAAATGCATCCTTTAATGAGATAATTGGGGCTGATTTTCTTTTTTAATTAGCCCCAGGATTGAGGATAAGAATTATTTATTGTTAGAATGAGACATGATACATCAGTTCATTGTCCCTTCTCTGCTATTTTTTAGAGCAATGTTACTCAATACTGTGAACACCTTTAAAGGTATATGCCAAGAATCATATAATCTATCATCAAACTCATTTTAATGATGTGTTAGTGAAGATGTTCATTCAATTCTCCTTCAAATTCATTGAAAGCAAAGATTTGGAAACCACCTGATTAATCTTATGATAGTAAAAATCATAGGAGAGAGCTGTGCCTTTTTTTTTTTTTTTTTTTTTGTAAACAGGGATAAAGTTGGGTGAGGAGAGATGGGAAGGCAGTAGGCACAATGCTGACCAGTTACACTTTCTTAGGAGATAAGTTTTAGGGAAAAGTATTCTCTTGAAACTATTCATGCCCACATAGCCTTTGGAAAGTATGTGCACAGGAGGGGACAAGTGTTCTGGTTTGAAGAATTGCAGTGGAGAACCGGAAATGGAGAACAGAAATCCATGTGCGCTGAAACCTGCATTGCACCGGCATCGTTAATTTAGAATTTTAGGAGTAGAGTCTGGATCAAAAGAGATTTTGTCCCATGTATGGAAGGAAAGAAAAGTGACTAGCAAACCCAAGGGCCATATAGGCTTATAGGGACACTGGAAAACACAAAGTACCTTTGAATCCTCTAAGGCATCTTAAATCCATGTGTGCAGAAGTAATGATGGCTGATTGGTATGTGATTACAAACTACTCTTATCTGTTTGCTAGAGTTAGCTCTCTGCTCAGTAATACTTTGTCAACTTAATTCTAGTTATTCTGTGTACACAGTGTGCCTGAGTTAATGAAACCTCATTACTAGAAAGAAAGGAAGAAAGGAATGAAGGAAGGAGAAAAAAAATTACCTTGGTCTTTCTATTCAATCTGCCTATCATTATTCTCCCTCAAGTTGCTAAATCTAAGTGACTTTAGAAGATTTTTTCAACATCAGGTATTTTGATTCTATGAATCAGTCACATTTTAAAGATATTTAAAATAGAGTGAGTCACACTTTTCCTTTTTGCTTTTATTTTGAACAGATCCTTGGGAAGCACTAGCCAGATAAACTCAATTTATTTTCATAGGGAGGCAAGGTGTGAGAAAGATAGGGTGAGAACTTTTCTTACCAAAGAGGTGCTGGAACTCTTTTATTTGCAACTTTATCAAATGATTGGTAAGGACATGTTATAATCCGAGGCTGCAAATGCCTCCCTTACCTGAACAAGTGTAAGGAAGACAATTCGAGGGTTACAAGCCACATTCTAAGGCCAAATAACCATTCTCAGAAAGAATGTATTATCTGTCTGTGGCACCCTCAGATCTGTATTGTGCCTACCTCTGTCATTTCTTTATGCCTTTTGCTTTCCAGGCGAGAGGACTTTGCCTGCCCTGTTGGTATCTATCTATGATCAAATACCTTGTGACATTTCAGCTTAAGCAGCAAGATATTCCTGAGAACAACTGTGGTTCAATATTTTCCATAGGACTAATAATAATCTGCTGCCTTAACAACTATAAAGAGCAACCAATGCCTCATGGAAAGTATGGACAAGATTGGATTTTCTCAGTACAGATCATAGGGTTAGAAGAGACCTTTCTTTGTTCCTATAAATTCATCCAGCTTTGTTCCCTGCCCCCACCCCATCATGTGAGAAAGCTGAAGGAGGCATAATAAAGGATCTAGGTTCTTGCCCACACATTTGCTATATCTCCCCCACCCCCCACCTCCGTCCCATTTCTCCACTTCTGACCTAATATTCATGTGCACACTTACCCCTTAAATAGGTTAGAGGAGATGCTGACACTCCAAAGCAGCAAATCAGCAGGGAGAATAATCTAGGATCAAAACTCCACTTTGCTGCAGATCTTAAGTATAGAAAGGCAAAGCTGTTTTTGCCTACGTCTTTTATCTTTTCTTCATCTGCCAAAGTGTGCTTGGCATTTCATAGGGGCTTAATTCTTAAAATTGGATGTGAAATTTTGCATGTTTGTGAATTCTTTTCCATAGCTTTCATCAGAGCCTTGAAAAGATGAATTTGTCCCTAAAGGTAAAGAACCACTAATATGATGGGCTCGTTTTTCTCCGTGACATTAAATGACTTGAAGAGTCACCCTAGTGAAGTATAGAATTCGTGGCACCTCTCACTCCCTAATCTTTGGAGACCTGGGAACTTCAGCTAAATAAATACCAAAGTTTGCCCTCTGGTTTATGTTTTCTTGGAGCAACTTTTCTCTCTAGCTCCAGAAAAAAAAAAAAAATAAAAAATGTAGTGGAGATCATGAAAACACTTTTTCAAGATCTGCTATGCAACTGAGAAATCCTGTCCATATAATCTGATAGTAATTCACTAGTTCTTAACTACCACCACCTCCCCCAACATTTATTGGGTTTTCACTGTGTCGGGAACCATGATAATCACATCATGAGCATTACTTTGTTTAATAAAAAGCTAACCATTTTAGCTATGCATTATGGTTATTCCCATTTTGGATATTTCCATTTTGGATAAGGAAACTACCTTATAGAGGGGTAAGGACCTTGTTTATGGTTCTATAGCTAATATACGATGAAACCTAAACTCATATCCAAACTTATACCTGTTTGTGGAATGAGCTCTAATTTATCAAGCTGTTCCTGTCAATTAGGTGACATCCATAATAGTGTGATCAATCCACCAAACAAATGGGGAAGCATAGAGAATTAATCAGAAGCCTGGTATTGGAGAGGGAGCATTGGGTTGGGGTTCTGGAAATCTATTTCTTAATATCCCCTTGGTCATCAACTTCTGGAGTAATAGTAATACAGTTATTTAATATTTCTGTGCAGTTTTGTTTTTTTTTACAAAGTGGGAAGTTACTATTTAAAATTTTCATTTATCATCACAGTTAAAACAATAGATATAGATAACTTTGATAAAGGAGATCATAATGGTAATAATAATAACAATAATAATAATAATACACCCATAGTTTCAGATTAAAGGCCTCAATGCAGAAAGACCTCAGATTTCCTTTGTGTTATATATCCCCTGAGTGGTTCTTATTGTCCAGAAGTGATTTCTCATTTTTTTTCCAGCTTCCTCCCATTTCTCTTTCTCAATCTCTTCCGTGCATTTTTCTTTTTTTATTATGTTACGTTAGTCACCATAGAGTATATCATTAGTTTTTGATGCATTTTTCCTTTTGTCCTCATCCCACTCTCTCCCTGTCCTCTTTTCCTTACTCCTTTTCCTCCCCTTCCCCCTTCCTTTCTTTCCCTCCCCTGCTCCCCTCTCTCGGATTACAAAGACAGCACTGTGCCTGGGAGAGTGCCTAAAGGGTGCAGGGAGAGAGGAAAATGAGGCCAAATAAGTTTTAACAAACTCTGTCTCTTTCTGCAGCTGCTGTTTGGAAAGCAGGCTTCCTGCCATTCTCGGGCTGAACCTGCCAAATGCCTTATCCTGGGCTGAGCCCCAGGACCTCAGCCACAGACTACTGTCTATGGCATTTCCAAATGCAGTCCCTCAGCTGTGCTGCAGGCAATAAATATCTCTTTCTGTAATAGGGAAATGGGTCCGTGAAATCTACGCGTTCATCCTTCAGAGCTTCCACTCAGCCACATCTTTATTTTCACCCAAATTGCATTATTGCTCTTTAAGATAGAATCTGGAGACATTTATCAAGTGCTTGTGTGCCAAAGTTCTGGGTTTTAGAATATTCTCAAATTCTCCAAGGGAGAAATCAATAGAAAATTGTAGCCAGAGGACTGATTAGCCAGATAATATGGAAGATATTTTTCTTTCCTAGAGACTGTAGCCAGCTCAAATCACATCATTTAAAATTTCTTAGCCCCTTGCTATTAAAATGTAATTCAGGTTCTAAGGTTTGAAATGTTAGATTTATTTTCTAACATTTCTTAACATTAAAGACTGGAATGGAGAGCATTACACTGTGCTAATTTAATGTGACAGATAAACCAAATGATAATATCAATTATTATTATTTATGCATATACATTTTGTGTGCTAGAAAATGCATGGAATTTCTCTTTATATCATCTCACTTAAAGTCTGAAATAGCTTTGCAAGAAAAGATACTGTTAGCTGGCTTTTACAAATAAGGAGTGCGAAACTGAGTTTGGCCATAGGTTTTTCTTCTTAATACTCTAAATGTTAAATTTACATGCTGAAAATAGACATTCTCATACACTGGTGGTAGGAGTGTAAAGTTGGTAGATAATTTTGCAATATGAGTCAAAATTAATTATAAGCACAACATAACCTTTTACTAAAAAAAGAATATGTATCTATATTTATGTGTGTATATGTGTGGGTATATATGTATATACATGATCACAACTTTTATCCATTTTTGGGGGGGGCGAATGTTGTAGAAGGATGTACATTGTTATCGCTAAGGAATGTTATACTGGAGGATTGTGGAAAGAAAGAGGTCTTTTGTTTATAAGGTTATGCACAGCTGAACTTTTTAAAAAATATATAATAGCCTTTCTAACAGGTGTGAGGTGGTATCTCCTATGGCTTTTTTTTTTTTTTTTAACTTTTGATGATTTAGGTTTTGCCACAATCCTGTATCACATTTATATTATTAAAAAATAGTTTAAAATGAAATGAAAATGAGTGTAGTCTTTGACTCAGCAATTACATTTTTAGTAATTTATAATAAGGAAATTACTAGGCAATTGTATAAAAATAGATAAAGAAAGGTGTTTATTGCATTAGAAGCACTTAAATAGTACAGATGTTCAATTACATAAAATATGGTATATTCATGTAATAGATTATCATAACATTATTTTTTAAAATAAATGAACAGTTATGTGAATATGAACATCAAACTCCCTCCAGCTAATGCCTAGCAGGCACACATCTGTAGTTGAACAGGTTAGGATTCTTCCTCTTTCAGAGAGGGGGAACCTCGCCATGGGAGATGGCGGGGCATCTCAGGTAGAGGGTGTTAGAAATGACTTATCAGGGATTTGGCCTTGTGTCGGGTGGTTTCAGGGAGGGTTTGAGGAAGCAGGGCTTTGCTGTGGTTTGGATGCGTTCAAGCAGTGGTGCAATTCCATGAAGGTATATCTTAATATATCTTTTCTAGAAGGAAGACAGTAAGCAAGGCTAAATCTATAATTGATAAAGAAGCAGCATTCTCTGTTACTAGTCAGGAAAGGAAAATGTCTGGTTATTTTTGTGGGGTCTTAGACAATGTTCATGTTTTCTTTGTGTTCAGGCCTGAGTACGGGTTGTCTTGTTTCTGTCTTGATCCATCATGTTCACAGAGTGGTTTTGTCTGATGTTGATGTTCTATGAAATGGTTTATATTTCACAGAGAACATCAAGTTCTAGCTGGTAGCGCTCAGCCAGCTGTCAAATGTCAGAGGCTTTTCTTCTCTTTCTCAAAAGACACTCATAGTGTATTCAGTAAAAATAAATAAATAAATAATAATAATAAAAGCACATTACAGGACAGTAATCCCATTTTTAAAATATCAACACAAACATATGTTCAGACATAGAAAAAAGATTGGAGGAATATACTCCTTATTATCAACAATGATTTCATTAAAGAGAATTAGATTATGGGAGATTTTTGGTTTGTGTGTGCTTTACTTTCTACTTTCTGCATCTTTGTTTTGTTTAAAATTTTTTAAAAATAATGAGCACATTATTTTTACAATCAAAAAAGGCAATTAAAATATTTCTCAGTTGAAAATAAAACTGAGATGTCTATCCAAGTAGCATGTGTTTGTTCCTCTCCACCCAGAAACTACATGATGAATGTATTCTCTTTCTCATGCTGGCTCTCTCCCATGAAAGAATTTAGAGATAAAGCCACGTCTTTGATGTTTTAAACATGTGGTGGCCACAATTTGAGTTGTACTTTGTCTTTAGAGGAATAGGGATACAGGAGGTGATTTGAGTTTCAATAAACAAGGCAGTCTTAACCCTCTTCCATCCATACTTCTTCCTCTTTCAGGATAAAGAGCTATATACCTATATGAGCTACCATGAGCACATATAATGGGAGGGTTCTAGCCCATGGTCCCAAGTCAAAAATTTTTTTCAAAGATTTTATTTATTTATTTGATAGAGAGAAATCACAAGTAGGCAGAGAGGCAGGCAGAGAGAGAGGAGGAAGCAGGCTCCCTGCTGAGCAGAAAGCCTGATGTGGGGCTTGAACCCAGGACCTGGGATCATGACCTGAGCCGAAGGCAGCGGCTTAACCCACTGAGCCACCCAGGCGCCCCTTTTTTAAAGATTTTATTTATTTATTCATTTATTTGACAGAGAGAGGGAGAGACAGTGAGAGAGGGAACACAAGCCAGGTGAGTAGAAGAGGGAGAAGCAAGCTTCCCACTGAGCAGGGAGCCCAAAGGAGGGCTTGAACCCAGCACCCTGGAATCATGATCTGAGCTGAAGGCAAATGCTTAACAACTGAGCCATCCAGGCACCCTATGTAAGACATCATTAATTGATCATAACACTTCCTCCTACTGAGCCCTGGCAGGGTAAAGAACCATTTCCAAATCGACATTCCAAGAAGCCTCTAAGAATTATTCAGGATTATTAGGCATGAAAATGTCTATCTGCCATCTTGCTTATTTAGGAGACAAATTATTGCATGGATGCTCTTGCTGATTAAGCAAGTTCGGTACCCCTTTACCTTTCTCCCCTTCACTAGGCCATCTGAGTATCTGGATGACAGATTTGGAAGAGCTCTGTAGACACTGAATTATTTGGATCCAGATGGGTGTATGCTTATTTTATGAAATTAAAATGAGATAAACCAGAGGGGATATTAAGCATATTCATTTTAGATTGAGGACATGTTTACCATTATAATGCACCTTCAGGTTTGGCATTTGCCTTGCAGGGGAATTTGGTGTTTTTTAAATCTTTTTCTCTGCTTAAAAAGATATATTGACTAGGGGAAGAATAGAGTAGGTGAAGCACCCTACATTTATAGTGTGCTTGTGACTGTCTTCTATGCTAATAGGCAAAGTGGGTGGAATGGAATTGCTCTTAAATAAGTAAAAAACTTAGCATTCAATTATCTTAAAAAATGGGCTTAATTTGGAGAGTTTCGTATAACATATTGCCGGTCAAATCTCATTTTTTTTTTTTAAACTTTCTTTTGCTAATGCAAGACAGAAGAGTTTTGTGCACTAAATAAATAGACCAAGGTCTTATTGGGGAGGGTCAGGGATCTGGGATTCTTATATTATGGAGAATGTGATTTAATTTTCCTAGGATTTTGTGTGTGTGTGTGTGTGTGTGTGTGTGTGTGTGTGTGTAGAAAAATGGTAATAATGTCACCCAGCTGAAGTCAAGGGGATGACCCAGCAGGGGTGCACAGAATTTTGCAAATGCTCAACTCTGTCCCAAGAGGACAAAAAAAAAAAAAAAAAAAAAAAAACCTTCCCATCCAATGTACCCACTGAAAGAGACAACTATCCTAGGACTGTTGCTTCTTACAGAAATTGTTTCAGACAGCTCCCTTTTTTTTCAGACTCTCTGTCTTTCCTTTGTTGTTTTATTTCCTCTGATTGTACCACTGCAGGGGAAATACTTTGTGTAGCAGAGGGGGCAGGAGCAAGGACTCTGAAGTCACATAGGCCTCCCAGCAAATTCACACGCTACTATTTATGAACAGTGTGATCTTGACTATTTCACTGAACCCCTTTGAGTCTTTTTTTTTTTTATGTGAAAATGGAGATAGTAATAGTTCCTACCGATTAGAGTTGTTTGAGCAGTAAATGAAATTGTACATGCGAAGTGATAATCACCAAATGGACATTAGCAGTTGTTATTATTATTACTATCATTGCTTTTTTTTTTTTTTTAAAGAGTTTATTTATTTGACAGAGAGAAATCACAAGTAGGCAGAGAGGCAGGCAGAGAGAGAGAGAGGAGGAAGCAGGCTCCCCGCGGAGCAGAGAGCCCGATGCGGGGCTCCATCCCAGGACCCTGAGATCATGACCCGAGCCGAAGGCAGAGGCTTTAACCCACTGAGCCACCCAGGCGCCCCTATCATTGCTTTTTTAACCAGGCTCCACACCCATCATGGAACCCCAGCGTGGGGTTTGAACTCATGACCAGGAGATCGAGACCCTCAGCTGAGGTTAAGAGTTGGATGCAACTGATGGAGCCACCTAGGTGCCCTGCTATTATTATTTTAATCCGTAGGGGTTAGATCCAGCCTGAGGGCCTCATGCATGTGCCAACTTCCAAAGCTGTGCCAGCCGTCCCCTGGGCACTATGGCATTGGAGGCAACAGTGGAGGAGATGGTGTGATCAGGGGAGAGAGAAGGAGGCTGGGGGAGAAAGGCTTAGTACAAAGGGGTAGGCTGCAAAAACACTAGGCTCAAGAAGCATCCCGTATTTGCAGCTGTGCTCATCGCATCTACCCATCAGAAGGGGTTCTTATCCAAAGTGCAGTGTGCGTGCACTATGATAAAAGCTAATAATATGAAATTCTCTTATAATGCCTAATCACGCCCAAAACGTAGTCTGACAAAGAGCTTTTGCCCTTGGCATTTAGAATAGTCAAAGGGTTTAATATTAAGAACAACCATTTTGAACAATAGTGCTTGGAGCACTTAAAAGGGAATGTTGCAAATAGCCTGTCTAGTCAGAATGCAAGAAGTGATTTCACTTAACCATTGAGAACGTTAACTCGCTGACCTGCCCATATAGCAGCTGGCATAGCACTTATCTCCACATGCCTGATTAGACAATTGTAGTTATTTTGTTTCTGTCAAATACACCTGGTTTCTTAGTAAACACCCTGACTTCTATCTATAGGGACTCAAAAGAGAACCAACTTAAAATCAGGATAGGGCTATTTAGGATTCTAGGTGTATATAGAAAAATTAATCATTTTAGTCCTGGAATCATCACAAAATAACCACTTTAAGGCCCTATTTGCCACACGGTTGCAAGGAGCTATATTCAATAGGCACAACCCCTGATTTAAAAGAAGTAATCACCTTTTTTGCCAGGCCAGTTGGGATAGTTTTAGGGACCAGAGAGCCAGCCTTTAAATCCTGGCTTGCCATTTGCTAGCTTTCTTATCTTGACAAACTCACTTATCTTTCTATGCCTTTCTGGCAATTTTAAAGGTACTACCTCACAGGGATGTTTTGAAGATTAAATGAGTTAATAAGTGTATAGTGGTTTGCCCTAGATGCCGGCAGGAAGGGGAGGGAGGCACTGTTTGTGGAGAGTTTGGAAAGAATAATGAAACCAAGTAAAAGTCTAGATGCTTTTCATTTTCGTATGCCTATATAGTTCTAAATGATATCAGTCCTGGAACTGACTACTCCTTCTACCCTCACCTTGATTACACCACTAGGGGGTGGTATTAAGAGCACTGCTTGGCAGAGAAAGCTCTCAAAGCATTGTCATTCGCTATTATTTTTCCTTGAAGTTCCAGCTCTCATTATCTGCTCAGAATCCTTTAGTGACTCCCCACTGCCTAGAGAAATGTGGTTGAGATTCAGCCTGCCATTCTAGGCCCTCTATATCTGATTTGGGCATATTGTTTTCCCAGTTGTATACCCATTAGACACTTTCTTTTCACTCACAGGAAAACCAACACAATTGTATTTTCCCTGAAAGCCTCGAGGCATATGCACAGAGCATAGTCCCTCTATTGTCTCTCCAGAACCAAAGAACTGGTGTTCTTTAAGACCTCACCCAAAGGATATCAATCCCAAATTCCTCCACCAAAGTCATTGCTCTTGGTTAAAACTCTCATAACATTAGATTTCTTTTTTTCTGAGGGTTTTCTTTTCCTTCTTTCTACCTCATTATGTCAATACTTTATCTCTCCCACTGTACTCTAAATTCCCTGTGACAGAATCTAAGTCAAATTGACCTTTGAATTCTCACAATGTCTTGTACAGCTCCTCATTCCTCCTGAATATTAATAAAGACATGTTGAGTAAACTAATTCTAGGAACCACTGTGGAGTAAAATCCAAAGCCAGTGTTTCTAAAGAGAAGAGACACAGATCTTGCCCCTATGGTCATCACTCAGCAGAAACACCGTGCTTGGCAATTACCACACTGTATATTTTTTCAGGCTCTTTCTCAAGATTTAGTTATCTGCTAACATGAGATAACTCTATAGTTTGATATATGAAAACTTGGTGAAAGATGGCCATTCAAGTTAAAAATACTGAGTGCCCATTGTTTGGATAACAAGCATGAACTTGAGATGCCCTTAAAGGTAGAAGACATTGTCCTTGGCCTTGGGCAGCTTACAGTCTGGTTGGTGAGGAAAAAAAGGTTATGCTAGAAACTAGGTAACACTTATTTTTTTTTTTAAAGATTTTATTTATTTATTTGTCAGAGAGAGAGAGCACAGGCAGACAGAGTGTCAGAGGGAGAAGCAGGATCCCTGCAGAGCAAGGAGCCCGATGCGGGACTCGATCCCAAGACACTGGGATCATGACCTGAGCCGAAGGCAGCCGCTTAACCAACTAAGCCACCCAGGCGTCCCAAAACTAGGTAACACTTATTAAGCCATGTATAAACATGTGTATATACGTATATTTGCTGTGTGTGGAGATATAGTTGCTGAAGAAACATCCATATATTTTTGGATTAAAGAAGTTACCTGAAAGGTTAGTGTCAAACAGCATCCTTTTGGAAGGAGGACAGGGTGATAGTGTGCTGGCTGTTGTCTGTTTAGCCCACTGGATCTTCTCTCCACCCTTGCTCCTCCTGCTCTGTGCCCTGGAGGCTGACTTCGATGGAAGGTGTGGACACTCTACCATCCTCTCAGCTTCCCCTTGTGTTCAGCCAAGGCAGGCACTGGCAGGAGACTGAAGGACGTGAGGAGCGGGGGAGGGTGAGATTGGGATGGGTATGTGTCCCCACTTCCTACCCTTCTCCAGAAGGTCCACATCCTGCCAGGCAGCCCTCTCTCAATACCTACGCTTCAGCTACTTTGTCAGAATTTCTGCAACTACTCTCTGCCCCTCACCCCTCTGAGGCTAGAAGAGGATAGTAATTCTTTGCTATTGTAGCCCCAGGATGCTTCACGATCCCTCAATGGTGAGTTTACCCTAATGCTGCCTAGACCTTGTAAATAGTCCTCCCACTGGATTCTTCAGTTACCGAGTGTGAATGGGCCATCTGCTTCTAGCCAAGATCCTGACTAATATGAGTAAGGAGGTTAATGCAACAGTTCAGTTCCAAAAACACCTATTGAACGTTTCGGCATGTCTGGCATGGTTCTAAGCACTGAAAACAAAATGACATCAAAACAAAGTCTCTGCCATTAAGGAACATCTAATCTAGCCTGGAAGACAATGGTACAGAATGATTTTAAACCGAGAATGGTATTAGGGGAATGTATTATAACAGTGTTAACAATGGGGGAGGCACTGATGAAGGAGATGAAGAAAGCTAAAGCCAGCTGCCTGACATGTTATCATAAAAATAGGTTTAGAACCTTTAGAATGAGAAGGATTCCTAGCTGTTTATCTAGACCAATGCCTTTATTTTATAGGGGAGGGGTTGTAGAGTCCATTGAATTCAAATTACCTATCACTACTACTGAGTAGTGAAAAACTGGAGTGGGACCAAAGTATTCTTCCTGCTAGTTCCCTGTCTTCTTTCCCTTTTCCTCTAGACTGTAGATAGTGCCAGTTCTGATTTCCACCTCTGCCCACCCTGCCTCTGCTTGGCTTCTTCCTCCTGAACCATTTTTCATTTCAAAGCACTTGAGTACTTGGAGCAAGGAGAGTGAACTTATTGATTTCAATATTCTCATTGTCACAGTCAGAGGGAAAGGTGAAGAGGGCTGAGACATATGGAGGTGAAGTGTGTGGTTAAGGACAGACCACCAATACTAATCCACCTGCCACCAGAAGCAATCTTGAATGTCGGCAGGCTTTGAAGTGTTTCCAAGCCTCCTCCCTGTGCTTGTAAGCTTACTGGATGCTCGAGCAGACTGGGCACTAATAAACATCCTGTGTGGGGCTGATTCATCCTGTCTTCTATCAACACTGGAGACAGGGTAAAGTGCAGGGTAGAATTTTCCACTAGGTATTATAGGTGAGAGGAAAAGAAGCTGCTTTGTATGAAATGACTTTGAATGTTACAACTTGGGAGCTGAAAGATGAGTGTTATTCATACAAGTAACTGAATGACTCGGAGTCAAATATCAGGGTTTGGATAATCACATTAACTTCCATTTATGGAGTGATTGCTATGTGGCACACACTACTGAGGTCATGTGTTAATTAATGTGTTAATTGATTTAATTCTGGGAAGTAGGCTTTATTATGATTCTTATGATTACTAATATCACTATCATTTCCATTTTACAGATGAGGAAACAGAGGCACACAGAGCAGAAGTAACGGGGCCAAGTTCACATGCCTTATAAATGATGGAGCAGTGATATAACCCAGATACCTGACACCAGAGCCAGTCTTGCCTATGATGTTAAGATGCTTATAGAAATAGTCATCTAAAAGTTAGTGTGCTTTGTAATGGCTTTTCTGTGGTTTCCTTTTGTTTTCTGGAGTTCCTCCATTTCCAGGCAAGAAGGTGAGGGAGTTAGGGATAGATATATAACCTCTGGGAGCAGGACCTTCAGTCTAGCACCTCATGAGCTGTTAAGCATCAGATCTTGCCTGAGTGAGTATCACAAATTTGACTCAGGAAAGGAGTAACACGAATGGTGCATGGGAATAAAAATGTTAGCTCAACATGGAATCTGCAAGGAGGCAGAGAACTGAGGTAACAATGCCGCAGTCTTCAGCGAGCTAGCTGGCACAATGGAAGCTCTCTTTATGCTAGGGTGACCTACTGTCCCAACACTGGGATAGAATGATTTCCTGAGACCTGGGACTTTTTATGCTTAAACTGGGGAAGTTCTTGGTATCAGGGTGATCCCTGACTTAAAATGGTTCAACTTATGATCTTAAGACTTTATGATGGTGCAAAGGTGATATGGAGTCAGTAGAAACCATAGTTGGAATTTGGTCTTTTTGCTGGCTAGTGATATGTGGTATGATCCTCTTCTGTGATGCTGAGCAGCTACAGTGAGCCACAATCCCCTGTCAGCCACATGATCATGAAGGTAAGTGACTGATACCCATATAACCATTCTGTACCTATATAACCAGTCTAGCTTTCATTTTCAGTACAGTGTTCAATAAATGACATGAAATATTCAATACTTCATAATAAAATATGTTTGTGTTAGGTAATTTTGCATAACTGTAGGCTGGTGGAAGTGTTCTAACCATGTTTAAGATAGCCTAGGCTAAGCTTAGTTTAGGTGTATTAAATGCATTTTCAACTTAATTTTCAACTTATGATGGGTTTATCAGGACATAACCCCATCATGAGCTGAGGAGGATCTGTATAAGGATGAACTGATCACCCTACCTTACACATTGTTGGGGCCAGTTGAAGATTACTTCTTTCCCAGACCTTGAAAGCAACCTTACCTAATTCCATGTTTCTTATCACATAATGCACTGACCACCTGTGTCCTGGTCACATGGGACCCTTGTTAAAAATGTTGATTCTCAGACTTCACTCTAGATCTATGGAAGTGTGATATGTGGGCAGAGTGAGGTTAGAACACAGGGAATCTGCCCATTTAAAACAAGTCTGCCAAATGACTTTCTTTTTTTCTTTGAGAGAGAGAATAAGAGAGAAAGAGAGCATGAGAAGGGGGAGGGTCAGAGGGAGAAGCAGGCTCCCCACTGAGCAGGAGCCCGCTGATGCTGGACTCGCTCTCCGGACTCCAGGATCATGACCTGAGCTGGAGGCAGTCGCTTAACCAGCTAAGCCCCCAGGAGCCCTGCCAAATGATTTTTATGGTCACAAATATTCCCAAGGTACAGACTCAGTCTATGAGGAAACGAATAAATAGTAATTTTATTCTGGCTTTGGATGTGTCATTCTCATGGCTACTCTCTTTCTTTCTTTCTTTCTTTTTTTCTTTCTTTCTTTCTTTCTTTCTTTCTTTCTTCCTTCCTTCCTTCCTTCCTTCCTTCCTTCCTTTCTTTCTTTCCTTCCTTCCTTCCTTCCTTCCTTCCTTCCTTCCTTCCTTCTCTCTTTCCATCTTTCTCTTTCTTTCTTGTTTTTATTTAAATTACAGTTAGTTAACATACAGTGTAATAGTAATTTCAGGTGTACAATTTATTGATTCATCACTTACAAACAACACCTGGTGCTCATCATAACAAGTGTACCCCATCACATATTTAACCCATCCCCCCACCCACCTCCTCTTGCTAACTATTCTTGTTTTGAATTGGAGCCTCAGTTCTAGTTAGTAGGATCCTGCTCTGTTTTTCTATCCCTATTTGGGCCACAATTTCAAGAACTGTATTTCTGGTCTCTTCTTCCTACTCTACATCCTAAGGGCTGTCCTGAAACCTGATCCAGCTCCCGTTTTCTGTAAGACCAATGACTCACCCTGCCCTCCTATTGTCCTGAAACTTAGTTTCTCTCCTGAATTCCCATTGCCTGAAGAACTGCAAGCAGTCAACCTCCAGTCTGTCTGTGTCCAGCTTCTCAATGCCATGTTCACATCTTTGTCAAAGCCATGATTGAGAATAAAGCAATTGTTTCCTTAGTTCTTGAACGAGAGTGTCCATTGTATGGTTAATAGCTTGAAACATTTACATTGGCTTTGACAACTGGTCCCATTGGAACCTGTATCTACCTAAGCAAATGCATATATATATATATATATATATATATATATACATACATACACACACACACACACGTATATACAGTGAATTTGATCACAGTTAATGCATAAGTAGGTCTCCCTGCTCACTGATGTCCCTGTAATCTGGTATCCCACTATTTGCAATTAAGTAGCAGCCCTCTACATCATTTCCTTACATTTGCCCAGAGAACACTTAGTCAAGCATTTGTTGTCCTCTGAAGTCTTCCCTGACTTACTGGGCAGAACTGATTTTTTTCCTCTTCTGGGTTCCCTTCTGCAATGACAGACTTCTACAACATCATCTGTAGTAGGGGCTGTTGATAATGCACTTCATGTCTTCTTGGCTACTTCAACGTCTACCTGCAGCTGTGGTGGGCAGTTACCCCTGCATGCCAAAGGCTTCATACCTCAAGAGACTGCATCTCGCTGCTTCTCTCTCCCTCTCATTTTTAAAAAAGAATTATTTACTTATTTGACAGAGAGAGACACAGCAAGAGAGGGAACACAGGCAGGGGGAGTGGGAGAGGGAGAAGCAGGTTTCCTGAAGAGCAGGGAGCCCCATGCAGGGCTTAATCCCAGGACCCTGGGATCATGACCTAGCCGAAGGCAGACCTTTAACGACTGAGCCACCCAGGCACTCCACTCTGCTTTTCTTCCTAAGGGTGTTTCCTAGCTGATAGCCCATAGGATCCAGACCAGTGAGGAAGAAAAGGAAGGAAGATGCAGCTCATCCATCCCTTAGCAGATTAGTTCTGAGGTATGGTGTACATGGTTCCAAACAAGGTCTTGTGGAGTTGAGCTCCAGTTGCTCACATAATAACCTGCTCATTTATGATTCTAGGATCACCTTCCAAATAAATTGCATGTACCCATGTCTTTGTAATGGAGTCTGCTTCTGAGGAAATCCAAATTAAGCCACCATATTTTACATATTGCTAGATGTAAATATTTATATGTCTGTCTCCTCCTCCCCAACTAAGTTTCTTTATAGATGGCATTATGTCTTAACCTGTCTTTGTATCCTAAGATAGAGCCTGATACTCCATAAGCACTCAGTCAATATTTGTGTGTGAATGAATGAGTTTATCTACATTCCAGTGACAAAATAATATTTCTAAGGCACTATAATATCTTAAAGTATGTCCAAAACCGGCCATTGTAGTTCTTTGGGAATAATCTACTATGATTCTGCAGTTATCTTAATATTACCTCTCTTAGTGGATTAACCAGAATACCCCATCCCTTTTATTGAAGCAGATAAGAGAGAATATATTATATATTTCTAATTGTTTTATTTCCTTTTGCCTAAACCAGGATAAAAATCTGGGTCTCCATGGCATTTAACAAATATTAAGCCTATATTGAAAGTGAGTCTTTTATCTATAAATGATGATAGTAAGGATGAGTGATAGGACAAATGTTAATAAATTGAAGGTTCTCTTTTTAATGTCTTACTTAAACATATTTTTAAAAAATTTATGAGACTCTGAGAAAAATTCAAATTAGTTTATCGCCAAGGGACTACTCTTTAAATATTTTCAAGTAGAGGAAGAACTCACTCTGGTGATTGTATGTCATTTTGTTAATATTCTCAGAAACCTAGCAGTTCTTGAGTAATATTATTAAAACAATAATTTATTCCAGTTTTCATCTGGAATTGGTAAGACATTTATCATCAGTGAGTTCTTCCTCCATCATTTAATTTTTTTTCCTTCAAAGCATGCACATTCAGTTGCTTCACAGTGAAAAAACATGAAGCCTGCAGAATTAAGACTAGGTCACTTTGCTTCCAGCAAGAGTACTAGAAAGGACTGAAAGAAAACAATATGAACTATAATAAAGATTAACTGATTGACCAGAAATACATTTTAATGAATATTTATGGTTAACAATGTAATAATTTCCTATTTATCAGTGTTGTTTTACACCAAAGTAAGTGATATTATTATATTCATAAGAACAATGAAAAGACTGAGCTAACAAGAGGGTTTTCAAATAATTTATATGGGGAACATTGCTGTCATGAGATATTATTTTTAACAAATCAGTCTAATAATCACATATTATTGAGTTTTGGGGTACTCCATTTTTCATTAAATTATACGATGAGTCAAATATGGAAAAATTTGATGGTCTTACTACAGCTAAGGAGCTAGTCATAAAAGACCTTTTAGGAAGAACATGAGTGTTGCCATGGGACTTTTCAATCAACACTAAAAAATAGCAAGAAATTCATTATTTTTATATAAGATCCAAAAAGAAAAGGCTAGCATTACAGTTATATAATCTAATTTTTAAAAATTAACTATTAAAGAATGTTATGGTAGATATTTATTGTATCAATATTGATTAACCTTAACATTGCTCCTTATTATATTTAAGCTCCTCAAGAGTAGGACCTTTACATTTCCTTTGGTGAATGTGCATAGTAGAATTTCAATTGTCTGTTAAACAGATATTTTCCCTTTAAATATTAAAAAAAAAAATCTTAGAAGGAACTGTGGGAATCGTTGTGAAAGGACAAAAAATAGAAAATAGGACGTCGTGATTTATTTCAACAACTCAAACAAACTGTCTTCTAAAACAAATATATGTCATAGAAGTTTGGTTTTTCCCCAAGAAAAATAGCTTGTTCTATACTAACAGATGGTAAAGCCTAAACAATGAAAGAGACCGTATTTCAAAAATCTAGATTTCTCAATAGTTCTAAAGGCAAAATAATAAAAGTAATTATTATTTTCAAAAAATTAAGTATTATTCTCATTGTAAAGACCTATAATCTTCATTCTTGTAAAGTAAGTTCCTGAAAAGTTTAGTCCTATAAGGCTTTGATCTTCATCTTAATCTTCAACCAGGATGTAATACCAAGAAATGCCTCTCCCGTGATAACTCAATTACTCTACTATGTAGCTAAATAGAAAGTCTTAGTGTACATTTAGCCTGTGGATTGAGATTCTTGCATCAGGAAGAAAAGTTGACCAGCTGTGAGGGAGACTGGTTTCTAAGCTTGTAGAGTAAGATAATACTTTGCAAGTATTTTGAGGTTTTTAACTGGAGTTCCATTTACATACACCCTTTCATTGTCCATATTCTCAAATTGTTCTTGTCTCATTGAATCTTAAGTATTCATTGCCCCAGATAAAGAAGAAATACAGCAGAAAAACAGAAATTACTCTTGAGTACCAAAAACTAAAGCTTTTGAGTTGCAAGAACCTGAAATGAGTTTCAAAATTTGAAGTTCTGAAGGATTCAGGGTATAAAATTTATGCAATAAACAACAGATTAGATGAACTGAAATACATTATGCTCCCTAGGATTGCAATAGTGTGAGTTGGGCAAGATTTAGCTTTAAGGCAAGATTGCGATAGTATGAGTTGGGCTCTCTGGGATTAACTACATTTGAGTAAAGCAATTGATTTTACATAATATCCTTGAGAAAAATGTCTGCCATATTGTAGTGATTTATAGGGATTCAAGAGTTGAATGGTGTTATCAGATCGACTTTGAGCCAGGTTGCTACTGGCATTCTATGAGGCTTTACTTTGTTCAAAATTTTAATAATTTATATAACATATAGAAAGTTTGCTGATGAGGTTTGTGGGATGCCTGAAATTAGGAGAGGGTAGAAATCTTACTAAAAATCATATGAAAGATTTAAAGAAAACCAGTCAGGTAGACAAATTGGGCCTGATTAAATAAGGTATAAATATGCAAGGATAAATGTAAAGACCTGTGTTTAGAATTTAAAAAAATCTGTACATCTGAGGGGCTGGCAAGGCCTTCCTGAAAAAAAAAAAAAAAAGGTTCTGTGAGCAAGACCAGGGGCTCTGAGTTAATTTCATGCTCAAAATGAATGGGTGACATCTTTGCCAGAAAAGAGAATGTTTCATTGGCTTGTATTCAAGGGTTTGGGAATGAACTCGATGTACTTTGCTCTAGTAAAACTATACCTGAAAGAGTGCATTCGATTCTGATTTTTTTAAAAAAGATTTTATTTATTCATTTGACAGAGAGAGATCACAAGTAGGCAGAGAGGCAGGCAGAGAGAAAGGGGAAAGCAGGCTCCCCGCGGAGCAGAGAACCCGATGCAGGACTCGATCCCAGGACCCTGAGATCATGACCTGAGCCGAAGGCAGAGGCTTAACCCACAGAGCCACCCAGGCGCCCCATTCGATTCTGATTTTTATCTTCTGTGTTAGATATCAACAAAACTATAAGACATGTAGAGTATGTGGCTAGATTTTATATTCAGCAAAAATGTTTCCGATTTCCTCTTATGTGCCAGACACTGTTCTAGGTACGAGGGATACAGTCACAAGCAGGAGTTAAACATGATGGAGTTTCTGGAAAGGGGATAATTAATCTGGAGATTATATGGGGCTCCTTGCTAGCAGACATCTGTTGAACAGCTGACATGCGAAAAAGAATTAGCCTGATCCTATGTGGCTCCAGGGGGATTAGGCAGAAGTTATAAGGATGCAGATTTCAGTTATAGCATCTGTTCACAAGTGGAGAGTGTGGCCTTGGGTTGGAGAGTACCTTGTCATTTTCCAGCACAGGCAGAAGTGCATCTGTCAGGGTGAATGATGTAATGCAGAAAACACTGAGCACAGTATCCCAGCACTTCACAGGTGCTCAGTCAATGGAACAAAATAGTTGTACAGGGCTTTTCTTATCTCTTCTGGGAGTATGTAATAGATGATTCTAGAATTATAGAGAACAGGAACTCTTACCTATAATTTTTTTTCCTTTGTGCCCACCACGGAGTTTGGCATATGGTTGGTGGCCTTTGACTATCAAATACATGAATGAGAGATTTGTATCATCTCCAAGACTGTGCATTAATAATTATGATGTTAAAAAAGACCATTTATAGTTCTAGTTTCATTTTTAGTGACAATGAGATTTGACATTACATTTTTCCAGCATTTTTTTTTTTAACTGTTACTTAAAATCTCAGTCATTCTCTGGAGCACACGGAACTTTCTGTCATTTCATAAAATGTCAACATTCACTGCCTTGCGGATTTACTTAGAATTTATGGAAGATCCATAATTTCATTCTCTAATCATGTAGGATCCTTTCAAAGCTCAGATCATTCTATTATAACTTGCATTATTCTGATCCACACAATACATCTTTCTTATTTATGAAGCCATCTTATTTCTAGAAGTTTCTCTCAGTTTATCCCTTTTCTTCTCAAAATAAACATTATTACTTTCAACATCTTTTCTAATCACTCTCCTTTTCCCCCCTAAACTCACTCTGGAAATAATTGATTATTTCCAGTTCTCTTAGAAGCTGGATAATTGTGTCAATGTTAAATATCCTAAGATTCTTTTACTATCTATTGAGGGCTTACTGTGTGGCAGAAGTCTTACATACTTTATCTCCTTTAATGCTCCTGACAGCTTTCTTGTGTGGGTGTTTTTATTCCCATTTTACAGATGAAGACAAGCAGGGTCAGAGAAAGGGTTTAATTTCACCAATGCTCCACAACATGTTAGTGGAGGAGGTAGGGTTTAAACCCACTTTTTTCTCTTAATCCCGCAGTCTTCGGACTCCTCATGTCAACTAGAATTTTGGATTGAAACTTAAACATATAAAAAAGAGAAAGGGAAACTGGACTTTGTTTTGAATGGGGTTTATCTTTATCAAATAAATTGCATAGCTCCTTTGTATAATTAACTATAAGCGAAGAGATTCAAAAGGCTGATATCTCTCGAAATGCCCTCAGGCCTTCAAAGTTAGGCGACTCTCTACCAATCAGAATAGAAAGTTTCTTCCAGAGGTTTCAGGCCAACCTCTGGTTTTGGGACAAGGAGTGGCACACTGACTTGCTCAAGACCACCTAGCTGCTTAACAGCACAAAGAGGACTAAAGGCCAGGCTTCTAGATTTCCAAACTATCAGACTGTTTCTGGGGATCTTTGAGTGAAATCGTGCACATTTTCTCCCGAATAAAAACTCTACTCAAACACAAGACACAACAGAAGGGATATATTTTGATAGTTTCAAGCTAAAAAAAAAATCTTGATTTAAGATCAAGCAAGTGTTTATAAAGCATTTCTGAACTCCTTGGAGAAAGGTACTTTCTAAATAAAAGTTTCGTTTGATCATTTTGAAATGTTTATTTTAGGCAAGCATCCTTTTCATAAAATATTTACACGTGCTCTAATACAAACATGCACATTAGTATGTGCTAAAGATCTGAAATTTACTTAGCCAAAATTATTTGCTTTTCTGAGTCCAACCAGCAGGATTTCCAGAAATCCAAAAGAGATAAAGGGATTTCCTTACAAAGCCTGTTAAAGCATCAGATAGGAATTTGGAAAGGGCAATTCTAAAATAAGGCTCATTGAGAATAAGAACTTCCTTAAGATCTTGACTTGAAGTCTACACTAGCTCAGACACCTGCAAAATGAGCAAATAAGGCATAATTTCCTCAAGACATCATGCCAAAATCTTGCTAAATTCTTTTCACTGCCAAGGACTCAGTTAATGTTTCAAAAAATGAAACATAGCAAGTTTTAGCAGTTTTTTTGTTTTTTTCTGGATTTCCAAAAGAGAGAATAGATTTGGGAATTGCTGTTTTATCAAAAGAAAAGCAATATAGAGTAAACTTCTGCCTCTATTAGAGGTGATTCTAGAAGTGTCAAAGTCTTATTAATGTTGGCAGCAAACCCTGTGGTAGGTATATTTTGAATGTAAAACAACCCCACCTGCTCCTTTGAGCTTATTTTGAATGAATCTCATGGGAAATCGTAAAGAACAAGCTCTTTCTGGTAAAAAGGAAATTTCATTGCCATAAGTCCCATGATGTAGCAGAAAGAGTATCAGGAGAAGGTAGCAGAGGATTTCTAGGTTCTTCTTAATCAGATAATGTGTCCTTAAGTAAATCACTTACTTGACCTGAGCCTCAGTTTCTCTCTGGAAAAGGAGAGCACCAGTTTCTGAGTTTTGTTTCATCACTCTCCTTTTCTGGAGATTTGGCCATAGCTTTTTTCCACCCTTCTCATGAATCTGCCTCCCAGAAGCACTATATCCTCACGAGGTACAGCTTCTGTCTGCCTTTGCAAATGGTGTTTGTAAGCCAAGAGGCACACACATCAACTTCTCATCCTTTCAGTCACTCTTCTTGTATGTTGGAAACTATCTAGTAAAACTTCATTTGCTAGAACCTCATCAAAGTTTTTCTTTGCTCTCTTTGAGAAAAGAAAGTGGCAATCACTTAAGAAAACTATGTAAGTCAGGTTTGTAATGTTTGACTTCCTGAAGTAAATCAACTCAACTTTGCAGCTAGTTGGTTCTTAGGAAGCAATAATGACCGGACTAAATGTTAGTAGGTTTTGGCAAGGGTTTACAATCTGTTAGTCTTAGTTGGATTTATCAAACATGATTGAAAGTAATCAGGCCCATTTCTTTAAGAGGACTATGGTTGAGATTTTTACTCTGTGGCTACACACATAGAACTAATTAGGTCTTTGGATCCAAACTGACTTAACAAATTGAGTCGGAAAAACAACAACAACAATTGGTTACATCTTAAAAAGTACTGTCTGCCAAAAGAGTTAATCTGGTTGTACGTCTCAATAAATGCTTTTCAGTTTGTAAATCAAGTCTGATTAACAGGTTGTGAGATCCACCTATTGGGTCAGGGACAGCATTAAGAAACAATAAAATAGAGCAGAATAAGAAACATCAGGGTATATCATGATAGTGGTTAGTATGAATTTGCAAAAATTAATTTTATTCATATAGAGAGAACATATATATGCATATATGGTCCTGGTCTCAATGTGAATTTTATTTGTCATTCTAGGTCTGGTTAAGAAAAGGTCAGGTTACTGGGGAAACATGTTTTAAGATGGAGATTGGTGTGCATTGGGTTTATTGGGAATTGCAGAATAGGGACAACATATTTGACAATGAGTGGGAGGCAGAATTGGGCAGAAGAAGCTGAACAGAGATGCAATTACTACAGAAATCTCAGTTGATTCCTATGGGGAGCTCTGGAGTTTAGCTGGCCCCACAGAGTTGGCTTAAATTGAGGAAGGAGGCGGGGCCTTTGTACCCTCTCCAGCCACCCAGCCAGATACTGGTTGTGGGCTGCTCCCAGGAAAGGGGCAGGCATTACTTTGAATGACATTTTTCTCTTCACTGGCTGAGGGCAGTTCAGCAGAGAGACTCTACTCTGAGCAATCAGCAGCCTGCACAGGTGGGGGAGTGAGTGCCTGGCTGCTGAGGGGGGCCATCTGGCAGGAGGGCCATCTGAGGGGGGCATCTGCTGAGGGATGAATGAGTGCCTGGCTGCTGAGGGGGGGCATCTGATGGGTCCACAGCATCTACAAGGCCACTACCTACATACCACCTGAATCAGACTACCCCACATGCAGCACAGGGACTCTCAACCCCAGCATTATTGAAATTTAAACCTGGAAAAACTTTGTTGTGGGGGCCATTTATTACCCCCTGTATTGCAGGGTGTAATAAAGAGTCTGACTCCATTTTTGATGGTTGACCCCTGACAACTTTCAAGTCCCACCATTCCTCATTGTTCTTTATTCCCACCTCTGAACAAGCCCTAAGAGAACTAGGATATTCCTTCCCTTGGTCCCAGCAGGGAAGTTCAAACAGGGCAAACCTAAGGATGAGAGTCCTCACCCTCACTTAACCTCTTAACTATAATAAAAACCCAAACCATTTTCAGAATGGTTTGGGCACCTGCTCTGCATTCTCCAAGAAATTTCATCATGTGAGCAATAAACCTTTTAATACTCTCTTGGATGTGTGTGTGTGTGTGTGTGCGTGCATGCGTGTATACCCATGCACACACGTGAATGTGGCATCATCAGTCTTGACATCGGCACCAAAATTCGAGCATAAGATATTCAACAGCATCCCCCTTCTCTATCCAGCAGATAACAATTGTAGACTTTCCCCTTCAAGTTGCCCTAGGTATTGCCAGATGCCTCTGAGGGAGCATATCACCACTGGTTGAGAAACACTGCTTCAGAGCATAAATGCACTTCTGCTAGATGGATAACTGCTATCAAAATTTAAGTCCAGTGCACTGTGTTCTAAATATTTTTCTGCGATACCCAACAAAGACCTGGGGTGGTTCTAAATTCTCATGACTCAACAGGATAATTTCATGGGTTCTGTGCGATTAGCTAAATGTCTGATTTCCTATTTCCAGTGTGGCCGTAAAGTCAGAGTAGGTGATCTGGTGAGAAAACAGACTGGAGGCTTTAAACTTTGATTGTTTTATTTATGGGATACATTAGCTCCTTCTTTGGAAGCCACATAAAATCACTGAGGCCCAGTAAAATGGGATAATGGGGTGATTTGCATTTGCCTGCCATTGAAGAAATCCTTTTTTATGAAGTAGGAGTGAAGCAGAATGGTAGAGTTGGATTTTAATCATTAAAGTTTGACCTCCCCTCTTGGGAGCTATTATGCAATTTTAAAGATTAGAAACTACAAAGAGCAAGAGAACAGAGGTGGCTGAGATGGAAGGAGTGGCTTTTAAAGATGTAATTCTGAGGATGTTTTTGCTAACAATTGTAGACCACAGAATCTCACACTTTACCTTGGGTACCTTAATTTTTAAATCATATTTACACTAAAATATGGGGATTGAAATGAGGTGGGATGGCCTCACAATTATATTAGGCTCACCCAATAATTTTTCCCAAATATTTATTTGGCATAGTAGAAGAAATCCTCTCCAATTCCCATTTAGGGATTCACTTTTGTTCATAGTAATGAATAATATTGTTTTCATGACTTGAAAGTTAGAAACACTGCTATTTCAGGGCTGCAATTAACCAAAAATTTTAAGAATGTAATGTTTTTTAAATTAACTCATCTGTGAAGTACTTTAATCTTGACACATACTAATGTAAGTTTTTAGCCTTCCATATTTTGGTTTGGTCAATTCATAGGTGATTTCATTGAGGAAAAGTGGCTTTTAAGGGGAGAAATTAACAACTCGTCTGTGAGGAAGTCATTCTCTCATTTCCGGGCTTGGGTGCCAAAAGCAAGCTGGATGGTAGCACCAAGTCTAAAGAAATGTGTTAGAGCTGGGAAATACAGTAGACATCAGTGCAATGACTGCTTCTCTAGACAGAATTCTTTTGATTGCAAGGAATAGAGTCCACTCACTTAGAGCAAGGAAATTGGATATTATACAAGGATTTGAACAGGTTTCATGGAATCCAAGAAAAGGACACAGAGCATTGCCTGACTTCATAAGGACCAGAAATCTGGCAGAAACTAGGTCTGCCTTTGCCATCATCTTCAAAATTGTCTCTGCTTCAGATAGGTTTCATTTTATTGCTCTTTGCTATGGATTATTTTCCTCTGACATTCCTCAGATTATCAAGGGTCCAAAACACTGGACTAAGGGCAAGAGTAGACATGACTTTTCCTAATTTCACGTAGTTACTGGCTTAGAGTCCCAAAGCCAAAATCTCATGGAGAATCTTACTGGCTCAGGCTCAGTTGTCTGTCCACCCTTCTTCCTATCAGCTGTGGCTACCTGGGTCAGCCCCTTGTGCAGCATTTGGATGGGCAAACATAGCAAACCCGGTGTGCTAGGCTTTCATTTTAAAAATGAGACAACTGAACACCTGTGAGGGGGTAATTTGTCTTTACTTACATAGCCTGTTATCAACTGGCAAAGACAGTAATGGAAGCCAGGGCTCCTTATTTCTCTCCAGTTCACACCACATTTCCCCTTTCTTTTTTTAATCATCAAAGGTATATTATATCTGCCACACCTCTCTAGCATTTCTTCCTAATTAAAGGGAAGCAGAACACTCTTGGACTGGGAAACTGAGGCAGAGGGGGTGATTGGCAAGTCTGAGATGCGTCTAGGTTTTCTGCCTTGCTATTTTGTAATTCAGTAGGTTCTCAATTCAATTTCTGTTAAACAACTTCACTGAAGTATAATTTACATACCATTAAATTCACCCATTTTAAATATACAACTCAATGAATTTTAGTATATTTGAAGTTATACAATCATCACCACAGTCTAGTTTTAGAATATTTCTATCACCTTATGCCCATTTACAGTCACTCTCCACTCCTAACCAAACCCTAAGCAATCACTATTCTACTTTCTGTCATTATATGTTTGCCTTTCCTGAACATTTCATAAATATGGAATAATATAATAATGGGATTTCTTTTTGTGCCTGTTTATTTTTGACAAAGGATAGTGTCTTTGAAGTTCATTTTTGTTGTAGCATGTATCAGTACTAACTTCCTTTTTACTACTAATAATATGCCATTATATGGATATTGTATAATGGATTTATATATTCCATTACATAGGGATACACACACACACACACACACACACATATCACATTTGGATTCTCTTTTTACCGGTTGATGGATATTTGGGGTTGTTTCCACTTTCTGGCTATTGTGAATACTGCCTTCATGAATATTTGTATACAAGTCTTTGAGGAGATACAGTTTTTCTTTTCTCTTGGGCATATACCTAGTAGTAGAACTCTAATTTATGTGTTAACTCTATGTTTGTTTAAGGAACGGACAAATTGTTTCCAAAGCAGCTCCACCACTTTACATCCCATCAGCAACATTTGAAAATTTCAGTTTCTTTCTACCTTCACAAACATTTGTTATTGTCTGTCTTTTTTATATTAGCCATCCTAGTGGATGTGAACTGATATATTACTAGGGTTTTGATTTTCATTTCCCAAATTACTAATGATGTTGAACATCTTTTCATTGGTTACTGACCATTCATATATCTTTTTTGGAGAAATGTATATTTAATCCTTTTGCCCATTTTTTAAAATTTAAAATTAATCAATATATAGTGTATTATTAGTTTCAGAGGTAGAGTTTAGTGATTCATCGGTTTCATATAACACCCAGTGCTCATTACATCATGTGCCCTCCTTAATGCCCATCACCCAGCTACCCCAACCTCCCACCCATCTCCCCTCCAGCAACCCTCAGTTTGCTTCCTATAGGTAAGAGTCTCTTATGCTTTGTCTCCCTCTCTGATTTCATCTTACTTTATTTTTCTTTCCCTTCCCCTGTGTGCATCTGTTTTGTTTCTTAAATTACACATACAAATGAAATCATATGATATTTGTCTTTCTCTGACTTATTTCGCTTAGCCTATACCCTCTAGTTCCAGCCACATCATTGTAAATGGCAAGATTTCATTCTTTTTGATGATTGAATAGTATTCCACTGTAGATAGTACACACCATGTCTTCTTTCTCCATTCATCTGACGACGGACATCTGGGCTCTTTCCATATTTTGGCTATTGTGGACATTACCTTTTGCTCATTTTTAAGTTACATTACTTGTCTTTTTATGTTTGAGTTATGAGAGCTCTTTACATATTCTGGGTACAAATACCTTATTGATTTGCAAAAGTAAATTCAATTTTGCGTACACAACAATAACCTAATTCCTTATGTTTTGTATTGTTCAACTATAGTGTAAAGCAGGCATTATGCTATAATTGTTACAAAACATTATCTTTGTCCTGTGTATCTTGTATTTGAGCTGTGATGTATATCTGAATAATATAGGAAAAATGTAATATATGAATGGACAAAGGGCCATAGTGATGCAGAGGAAAAACCAACTCATAAGTAAGTAATATTAAAAAATCATGTATTATAATAGTTTACAATAACTATAATAACATTTATTAATAATAATGAGATTATATTACAGTTATATATTATGATATGGAAATTATTATATATTTTGTATGGTTTATATGTTATTATATATTTATATATTAATTATATGATATATAACATTATAGCCATAAAATGGTTGTCAGGTATGAAACTTACTACATGTGGGACAATATGCTAAGTATTTTGCACATGTAATTTAATTCTAGTATTAATTTTATAGAAAATGTGTTCCTGAATTTTCACATTCAAAAATTATGATATTTCAAATTATATATGATATTAAACCAACTTGACAAATATATATTAACTATCTACATACAAATCACCTTGGATGACATTACAAAGAAGAATGTGGTCCTGCCCCTACAAGCCTAGAAAGAGAAAGTATATACTCACAAGTTACTATTTTATAAAGGCAGAATATTATCATTTCCCTTCAAATAGCAATGAAGTCATAGAAAAGAGAGAAATAGTAACTTATGAAATTAGGGAAGACTTGTTGTAAAAGGTAGTAATTAAACTTTACGTTGAATAATGCAGACAGTTTTAAAAAAGTGAAAATGGGAGTGCCTGGGTGGCTCAGTGAGTTACAGCCTCTGCCTTTGGCTCAGGTCATGATCTCAGGGTCGTGGGATCAAGCCCCGCATTGGGCTCTCTGCTCAGTGGAAAGTCTGCTTCCCCTTCTCTCTCTGCCTGCCTCTCTGCCTACTTGTGATCTCTCTCTCTCTCTCCGTCAAATAAATAAATAAAATCTTTAAAAAAACAGTTCTCTTTAAAAAAAAAATGAAAATGGACTGTTGAGGTGATAATTTATTGTTCATCCCTGGACAACAGGAAAGAGAGCAGAGTGAAAGGGGAGCCTATTAATAATTACATTGATCTAATAGGAATAAATTGGGAGTGTCCTGGGAAATGGATGTGTGATCATCCTAGTCTTTGGAGGGAAGATACAAGTGTATGAGACAGGAGCAAAAGCTCAAAAGTGGAAAAGGGAAGGCCATTTAGGGAAACAGCATATGAAATGATGTTGCTATGCTTAGCACCACTCTAGTTCACAGGAGTCGTGTCTATTGGGTTCTGTCCTGTCCCATCTTGGGTCATAAATCCATTTCCCCACCAATTCCCCACTCTCTAGGGACAACAGATGTGGATCTTGGGAAGTACAGGAAGTTGGGGACTTTGGACAGTCAATGATCAATAAGGTGGATCCTGGAGGTCATCACTCCCTCAGTTCTCAATACACTTTTTTTCTCCAGGTGGGGTTCTTTTTCCTCCCTCCCACTTGAAAGACTCCAGTTTCTCCACTCCTACAGTTAAAGTATATTTATAATTCCTCCTGCCCCTTTCTAGCCCAGTGTTACGGGTTTTTACAGAAGAGCAAACTCAGCAATGTCTCCAATTTCTGCCAGCTAATTATTTGAGTCTTTGTTTCTGGTTCAGTGTGAGCTGAAGAGTAAAGGTGAGTTATAACACTGCCATACAGTTAATCTAGTATGGTTGTTACCTAATTGTAAGAAGAGCAGTGGTGGTGGGACTGGAACAATTCATGAATGAAGGACAGATTTCTTTTGAGTGAAATTCCTTGGGTCCAGTTT
Source organism: Enhydra lutris kenyoni (assembly GCF_002288905.1). Lineage (NCBI taxonomy): Eukaryota > Metazoa > Chordata > Mammalia > Carnivora > Mustelidae > Enhydra > Enhydra lutris. The sequence continues at coordinate 34,856,387 of NW_019154094.1, read as the reverse complement.
CAAAATGCAGAATTTCACAAGAGTAGATAAGTTAATTTTCAATAAGGATCATAGAATAATGTCACACATGGCAAAGGAACTAGGTATTTACTAGGGATATCAAATTAAGATGCTGGAATATGAGAACAACTAAAAAGATTGGTGATGGATAAAAAATGGTGCCGAAAAAAAATTTAATACAGTTTTGTTTAGAAGTCCTGTGAACAAATTAGGAGCATTAAAAATGAGGGCCTAATTTAAAGATATTTAATTTGGAGAGCATGAGCTATATCTTTCATAGAAACTGCCCACGTACCCATCTAGACATCTATTACTTGACTTTCATCTGGAGAACAATCGTATCTCATCTACTCCTTTGTTCTAAGGATTACATAGTCCCTTCCCATAAGTACCAAGAGGAAAACTGAATATGAGACATAAGAGTGGAATATGTACATGTGGGATTTATTCCAAGATATTGCCTGGAAGTTAAAAGCCTCCTAAGATGCTATCCCGAAAAACCTTCAGCTAGTTTCCTACCCATCAACATTTCACTGGGCATAATAAAACATACTATTCTAAGACTTCCAAAGCCTATATAACTCTTGATTTTCATATAAAATATTAATACTAAATAGCTTTAAAGTAAAGTAGGACTCTGGTTTCATATACTGCTAGAGCAATTTAATAAAGACATCATTGTAATAAACCAGCAACATTTCAAAGATATCCACTGAAGACCTCCAAAATGAAAAGAAATGATCTTTAATGTACACTAAACTAATTAAAAAAGAACTTAGTAATTTAAGGTTTTTCATTTTCATTGTAAGTCAAAGTGTAATCAAGATAGTTAAAACAACAGAATGAGATACTGATATTTTTATTCCAGTGATGATCCTATGAAGCAGGGATCGACACCTTGGAACCATCATTATTCCATTAAAAATGCATCAGCATTGAGAGTCTGTCTAAATTTATCACGGTCCAATTATGAAGCCACATTAGTTATAGTTTATGTAAGCTGTTAGCACACAATAAGTTCTAGACAGATTATTATTAAGAGCATAAATCCAACAAGAAATGAATAAACCTGTAGCATTACTTTAATACATAGAGAAAGTTATTTCTTTTTATCCTAAATATTATAGAATTTTATCCAAATGAAGAGCACTGGACTTCATCTTGTCCAACCTAGTATTTAAGAAATGAAGAAATTGAGAATCATTAAGTGATTTATCCAAAACACATAGCTAATCAGAAATTGATCAAGCATTAGAATCCATGTGATAGAGTAGAAGGGAAATATACTAACAGGAAGTAGTGTTCTTACAGAGTACTGCTATGCTTAGTTGTGACTTGCTGGTAAAAACCTCTTTACAGAAAGATGTTTGTTTTAATAAGGGATAGGTGGAAAAGTATCTCTTTCTGTCACTCGTAAACTATGTCCAAGACACTTAATCTCATGTCGTAATTAACTGGTTAGTTAAAGGAATAATATCCGCCAGGCTTCTTTCTTAGTTCGTTGTGGAAAATGAATGAACAAAAAAATTCCTTTATTTATTCTGTATTTTATTGACACTTAAATATTTATACTGCCATGCTGAACATTATCTCAAAAGTAAACCTGATTGGATCTTGTCTTTTAAAGCCTTGCTGGTTAGTCGAAGAGCTAAGACTTGTCTGTCTTCCCCACCAGAGTGCAGAATTATGTTCATTGCTGTATCAGCAGGATCTGGTTTGTAAGGCAATGTTCAATAACTACTAAGTGAATACATGCATTAAGGACCAATTAAACATATAGAAATAATTGCAGTGTAAGGTAAGAAGTAGTAAGAGTCCTAAGGGCAGAGCAGGTTGAATTCTCTGGGTGTTTATAGGTCTTTGTTAGACTGTAAAGAGCAAATGAAACTGGTGTTAACGCCTTTAGCTCAGACTCCACAAGTTTTGGGTACTAGAGCCAGTCCTAACAGGGTACCTATTTCTACACTATTGATCAAACTATATAATATAGACTCTAATTTATTTGTAAAATGGAAATGTTAGACCACAGAGACCAGGCCAATAGTATAAATGAATAAAATAGAATGAAGGCAAGGTAATGAGGCCTGGGAGGGACTGTATCAATCTGGAAAGTTTCCTTGTCTGATAGGGATCACTCCTTCTCAATCCCAGCAGATTGTTTCCATTCAGGAATAAGGGCATAGTGCTATCTAATCTTTCACATTTTCGAGAGAAATCCAGATTTTTCCAACTTTTAGAGTTTTCCAATTTTTAAATGTTAGCAACTAATTCAATTAAAAAAAAATGCAAGCCAAACAAATGTGTCTCTGGACCAGATCTAGCCCATGGGTCACTATTGTTTCATGTCTAGATTAGATGATCTTCAAGATTCCTGTAATCTCTAATTGTTCAGTTTGCTGCATGTCTTTTTTTGGTTTTTTTTAAAGAGGCTTAATAGCTTATTTTATTTTTTGTTTTTGTTTTTTGTTTTTTTTTCCATTTTATTTTATTTCTTTTCAGTGTTCCAAAATTCATTATTTATGCACCGCACCCAGTGCTCCTTGCTGCATGTCTTTAACTAAGATTGCTAAGCTTAGGAAATGATGCATTAATTTTGGAGTGACCCCAATTTTTTCCCAAAGTATCTCTTTGTCAACTTTTACTTATGAGGTTTGTGCTGACAGTTTGCTGTGCAGATATGGTTTCTCAAATCACAACATAAATATTGCTTCCTAGAATTTTCAGAGGATAATTACTATTTGAAAATCAGGCTGAGATCTGCAATTACTGCTAATCATAAAAAGAAGGACAAAAGCAAACAGTTTGTCTTTATTAGGGTTTCTCTATTCAGTTTATCTTGCAGTCTTTTTATGAACTGTTTTTCCAGGGAGTTTGCCCTTACCTCAATGTTGACAGTTTAGAACTAACTCGATGAGGTTCTTGGCTTTCCCAACATGCATTTCTCTCTCTGTCTGGGTATCCATTTACAATGAGCTGACTGTTTTAGAACAGTAGATGCCTTTTATTATTGCTGACATAGGTCTTGGATATTTTCCCCCCCAACATTTGCACCATGCAGATTTATTTCTTTTATGTTTATTCAGCTAAAACTTGCATGCCTGAGAAAAATTGAAGTTGTATGCCATTTGTCATTTTACCTGGCCATGTCTTTAAATAACACCTGTTTTTTTTGTTTTGTTTTGTTTTGTTTTACTGAATATTTGCAAAAATAATTTATTTATAGAATTGATATGAAAGGAGCCTGGTAGCATATTGCAGTATCTTCTATCCATTGTCCTTATACTGTACTTTTTCCTCTTTCCTTTTGTAAGACATGCTTTCTAGGAGGAGGAACTCATAGGCCTCCTTTTACTTTGCTGTAACACAATCTGCCTTCAGTAATTTATCTTTACTGCACTTTTTTCTAGTACTTTTTGGACTAAAAATTAAAATAAAAGTGAATGTGGAATAGTATGGTACTTTCTCTGAGTTGGATTGTCTAGATGAGTCTTTCATTTATTTCCACTACTTACTGTGTCACTTTGGGCAAGCTACTTAACCACACTTAACCAAACTTCAGTTTCCTCATCTGTAAATTGAAAATAATAATAGTACTCTTTCATACAACTGTTCTAAGAATTAACTATTAAAAATTAATAGTACATGATACACAGTAGTTATTAGGCAATAATTATTAGCTGTTATTTTCATTGTTATAATTTTTTAAAGATTTTATTTATTTATTTGAGAGAGAGAGAGTGAGAGAGAGCATGAGAGGGGAGAAGGTCAAAGGGAGAAGCAGACTCCCCACGGAGCTGGGAGCCTGATGCAGGACTCAATCCCAGAACTCCGGGATCATGACCTGAGCCGAAGGCCGTGGCTTAACCAATTGAGCCACCCAGGCGCCCCATTTTCACTGTTATCATTTTAAACTGTCTCTTAGGAAGGATAGCATTAGGCTACAAGTAACATTCGGCTTTAGTTTAGGGAATAACATTTGTACTGCACTTTACCCTTTTCCCAAACTCTGATCTTCCCTCCCGTTCTTTCTTCCTAACTTCCATTGTCCTCTCTCCCTCTTTTTTTTGCTCTCTCTCAGTCTTTAACTCATTCTTGAGTATTCGAGTACTTACTAAGTGCCAGGCATGGATAAGAAACCACAAAGACAGTAGTGATCCAAAAGACTTGGTCCCAGTTCTCAGGAAGCTTGCAGGATGTTGGGGGACAGGAGGCAGCCATTAATCCAGCAATGGCATGAATATACAATTCCAGACAATGACAGCTAATCAAAATTAATGAACACCCTCAATTTACCCTTGCTTGAAGAACTGTGAAGCATAATAACATTAGCAACTAATATTTAAGATGTTTACTGCTTGCAAAGCACTTGTGCTTATTTTATTTTATTTGAACCCTATAATGGTGGTATGATTTAGATATTATTAATTCCCACTTTATATATGAAAATGCTGAGAGGTTAAATGACTTGCTTATGGTCACACAGTAATCTTTTTTTTTTTTTTTTTTTTTTTAAAGATTTTATTTATTTATTTGTCAGAGAGAGAGAGGGAGAGAGAGCGAGCACAGGCAGACAGAATGGCAGGCAGAGGCAGAGGGAGAAGCAGGCTCCCTGACGAGCAAGGAGCCCGATGTGGGACTCGATCCCAGGACGCTGGGATCATGACCTGAGCCGAAGGCAGCCGCTTAACCAACTGAGCCACCCAGGCGTCCCCACAGTAATCTTATTAAAAGACTTAAAGCAGAATCATCTGTCTCCAAACTCTATACTCTTTAATAATTTGCAAAATAAGAATTTTTTTCTGAGAAGACCCATTTATTTTCATTTTACCCTCTCATCAGAATTAGAACTGAACTGCCATATGGCAATATAATATTGGCAACATTTTCTAAGACAGTGACATCTCTTTTACCTGGAACTTTTAATGTTTCAAACTTAAGAGGTAGAAGAAAAAATGATACCTAACGTTTAATATTTTGCCTACTCTGTGCTTATGTCCTTCAGATTCTCCACAGGAAATAGATTTCACATTTAGACAGGGTATTTGAAATATATCTGGGGGAAGAACTATTTACAAAACTTGGGCAATTAAGGAAAACCAGAAAGGTCGGGTGAAGCCTGTCAGCGCTAGCAAGAGCTATGAGCTGCTAAAGCTCAGTCAGATCTGAAGAGGCAAGAGGGTGAAACAATTACCAGAACCTGTAAAAATGTAACTGTAGTAGTAAGAGGTGACTCTGTGGTCAGAGCTGTGGTGCTTAACCGACTCTGCAGGGGTCCAAGGAATACAAACCCCAACCTCACCTTCCTCCTCCCATCTTATCTTTTGCAACTGCTTCCCATTGGTCTCACCCAGCCCTAGGGTAAAGGAGTTCTCTGCCGCCGTCTAGAAGGTTAAGTTCCCAGGAAACAAAATAGGGTGGGAGGGCTGAAGAGGAGATCTGGAGAAGTAAACAAAAATATCCAGCACCATCCACCTCTTTTGCTTTTCAGGATCCATTCTTGTTCTTCTTGATGAGAAATTTATATACCCATACAATATATTTCATTTTATCATATTTCATTTAATCATGGGATGATAGCACTGTAGATAGACTCCCACCCAAAAATATAAAATTTTAGCCGCCACCATTTCTTAATACTTAAAGGGGGAGGGAAAGAAACAATTAATGTAAAACTTGGCTTTAGCACTCCTGTTTCAGTAACTTCCGTCTTCCCACACCCACTGAAGACCACTTTTATCTTCTGTGACTACCTAAAATGGATAGGATTCTTTACCAAGTGGTGTGGCCCAAACCTGTCCTCCTGGGGTCTGAGTCTTTTCTGGCCCTGTCTTCAGTAGACTGCTGCAGTGTTCCATTGACCATTACTGAGAGGGCACTAAAAGGTACTAAAAGTCAGTGAATCCTCTGGTTGAAGACATCGTCTTCCTTGTTGCCCTGTAGAGCAGTCATCCATTTTCTCCTCGAAAATGAAGATCAATCACTTTGCCAGGAGAGTAATCCTCTTCAATACACACAAAACTTGTATTCAGGTCTAGAAGCTACAAGTCCCAAATCACAGAGTGCAAGAGCTATACAATAAGAGTGTTTGAAATTGTCAAACTCACCTAGCAGCTTGTGGAAATGACTGAGCCTCTCAAGGGACTTGTATTCAAATGGTGTTTTGGGGCCCAAACTCTAGGCTTTCATCCCTGAATAGACCAGTTGACCCGTCTACCTCTAGGCTGTGATTCTATTCCTAGCCATTTCTGCTCAAAGCAAGCTGTGAATACCAAGGAAGACCATTGAGATTATAGCCCTCATTTATCAGGACCCACCACTGCTTTTGGGAAAGCCCACTTAAGGTCCCGATGCACGTGCAGATTCTTTTTTACCCGCATGTTTGCCTCTATACCAGAGTTCCTATTGTTGCTACCCCCACTGGTGTGATTTTTCTCACCCTGCAAAAACAAAAAGACAGTAGTAGAAAATACCCATTTCTTTACTGCACTGCTGGAATTCTTACACTATCTAAGAACAGAGTTGCAAAGAAACCAACTATAGCTGGACCAAGTAGGAATTTCCTTCCTCCAGGTATGTGTGCACATGCTTCTGTGGGCACAATGAAGCCTATTGGTAGCCTCACATTTCAGGAAACAGACATGGGACAGGGTCACCTCATCTGGGGTCCATACTCAGAGGAATACCTAGGGAAACTCTGCATTTCTTTCCTTTGAAGCTGTACCTTTAAACAATCCATCACATTGACTTGCTTGCCTGATGGTAAAATGTGGCTGTGACAGAAGTGATTCAATTTTACCACATTCAGGAGGATCACAAGCAGCTACATAACACAGGGCTGCCTCAGCAACTAGTTTCAGGGGTCTACCCTCAGCATGCTCCCTACTCCATTCTTGAGAGTGCCTAGTATTTACAGCCATGACATCATAACTCACTCTCCACTATTTGTCCTAGATGAAATAAGCACTGTGTTCAAACAAGAGATTTTGCTTTGACTTTGAGCAAAATTTTTAATGAGTTACTATGGAAAAGAAACAGGAGCAAAACATAGGAGCAAAAGGAGCCATGACAGTTTGGATTTGAGAGAGCTTTAGTTCAGTGCCTTCATCTACTGGTAAGTTAACTGGGGCATTATGTTAGGCAAAATTCATGGCCCCTCAAAGGTGTACATGTCCTAATCCTCAGAACCTATAAAATATTACCCTATATGACAAAAGAGACTTTGCAAATGTAGTTAAAGTTAAGGTCCTTGTGGTGGGGAAATTATCCTGAGTTACGCTGATGTGCTCATTCTAATCACATGAGTCCTTAATAACACAAAAGAAAGACAGAAGAGTAGATCAGAGAGAAGCAGTGTGAGAAGACCACCATCAGTGGTTTCTGACTTCCAAGCTGGATGAAGGAAGGGAACGTCTAACCAAAGAATTTTAAGTCCTGAATGAGTTGTGATTGCTCTCCCTTACAGGTAGCGAGATAATAGGAACCTTGGTCCAACAAATGCAAGGAACTAAATCTTGCTGACAGTTTGAATGAACAAAGACACAAATTCTCCCCTAGAGCCTCCAGAAAGAAAAACATCACTGCCTATACCTAATTGTAGCCCAGTTAGACCCATGTTGGATTTCTGACCTATTTGTGTTAATTTAAGCTGCTAAATTTGTGGCATTTTTTTCCTGGCAGCAATAAGAAATAAATATAGGTATACAGAGGGAAAGAGACTTTGCTAATGTCATATATTTAATTTGTAGCCCAGCTGGGAGCTGTACCCAGGACTTTTGACCACTTGTTGTTCTAGGTCTTCCCTACTCATCCCAACTTCAATTCCTGTCTAACGTATCGCCTGGATTCTTTCCCTTATCCTGGTGATCATGCCTCAATCCAATCTGAAGTTATCTTGCTTCCTTACTCGGCTTTATATCACTTATCTCACTGTCTAGAATGGAAGCTCCGTTAGGACAGAGGGTTTGTTTGTAGTGTTTTCTACTTTATACTTAGTTTCCAGTACAATGCTGTATATGGAGTAGGACTCAATAAAATATGCCATTTGAATGAATGAAAAACATGAACAAATGAATGAGTACATGAATAAACACTGTGTCCAAATTACTGACAATGGAACTATCAAACTTGAAAGGATTTCATAAATTGATACTCAAATTTCTCATTTTACAGACAAGGAAATCTGGGACTGAGCAGATCACAGATCCAAATCTTAACAGATCCAGAACAGGGGTTAGGCTTCCTGACCACCTGTACAGCCCATTTCTGTTTTTCATTTGATATATACCAAATGTCAAATTTAAAAGCACTGTGGAAGAAAATAGATGCTGTGCAACCAAAGGGTAGAAATTGGAACTGATACTGCCTAGATGTACATATTTCTGAAAATATTCAAGGCAGTACTTATCCTGAAATTGTTCGCCTTTTTGATCTTTTTTTTTCTATAATTAGCTCAGATAGACCACAGTCATTTCAACCAAGCACTTCCGTTCATTTTTGAAAAACCATGGTAAAGTTCTCTAGAACTTTAGAAACAGGCTTGGAAGTTCTGCCTGGCATCCTGATTGTGCTGGTATTTGTTAAAAGGAGTCACTGCCTGTCTGGGCTATAAGTTTGGTTTTTAAAATCCACTTCTAAGTGGCTCATTTGTTGTTCCTATTTCTTTTCTATTTTATGCACCCAGTGTCCAATCTTTTAATTACTACCTCCATGTGTTATAATCAAAACTTGTTTGTGTTTGTGTTTTTTATGCTAGAAAAAAAATTGGAATAAAGCAATTTCTTATCTACCAGTTTCATCAATACATATCTATTGAGAATTCGGCAGGGACAAGAGCAGAGTTGCCAGCTTTGAGGGGACATTGCAAGCTTAGTCCAAGGCCTCTCTACTGGGACTGTCATGGAGAGATGCCTGGAGGGCTCTTTCTGAGAGGGTCACAGCACAGCCAACAGCTCCTTGTGAAGCCAGATGGCAGGCCAAATTGTGATTTGCAATTCTGCATACACGTGGTGCTATAGACTGAATGTTTGTGTCTCCCCAAAATTCATATGTTAAGACATAATCCCTAATATGATAGGATTTGGATGTTTGGACCTTTGGGAGATGATTAGGTGATGAGGTAGAACCCTGGTGAATGGAATTAGTGTCCTTAGGCTCCAGAAATCTCCTTTGCTCCTTTAGCCATGTGAGGACATAGCAATAAGACAGTCTGCAACCCCAAAAGGGTCGTCATCAGAATCTGACTACAATGGTACCCTGATCTTGTACTACCAGAACTGTGAGAAATGCATTTATAATTTATATTTATATTTATAATAATTATAATATTTATGCATTTAATTTATATTTATAATTAATTTATTGTTTATAAGCCACACAGTCTATGGTTCTATTTTAACAGCCCAAATGAACTAAGACACTTGGGGTATAATTTTCTGTTGAAACATTTTCCTTTGATTTACAAATCCTTCCTCACTCTTCCCACACTGAGTTCTCCTTTTCTTTCCTGAAAATAACAACCCTTTCCCCATCAGGGCCAAAGATGAGAAAACATTTTAAAATTGGAAAATAATTAGACCAGCAGGAGCAAGGGGGGGAAACAGATAAAAACATCAATTCCTAGTCATGGGTGATTTGAGTCTTGTTGCATTTCTCTCCATTGTCCTGTGCTGCCATTTCGCTGCCATCAGGCAGTATCTTCTGTTGGGCCAGAAGGTCAAGTCAGAGATGTCTTCTGGGCTGTCTGGAAACACAGCCCGTGCCCGGGCCAGTGGCTTTTATCAGCACAGCAGCTTTTGTCTGCTTCACTTCAGCCTCCTGCCTGTGATGAGGGAGCAGCAGGTACAACTGGGCTCCCACGGGTGAGTGCCACAAATCAAATTGTCGTTCCTTTCATAAACCTGACCCAGGCAGTCCCTCCCATGAGAGAGCTGTTTTCCAGGAGAGCTTTTTCTGTTCTGACAAAACCCATGAGGCAACTCTTTGCAAAGAGATTGAATCTAGCTCTCCTATTAGGATGAAAACTTTGAAAATTACACTCTAGGCAGCGCCAAGTCACAGGAGACCTGCACAGAGCCCAGTCTCATTTTGCTGCTTGCCGGCTGGGCCACCTTGGGAAAAATGTTTTAACTTCTCTGGGCCTTACTTTCCCATCCGTAAAGGGAGAGCTGGTCTAGTATCAGATATGGCAACATGGAGGCCTGGGATCTGAATTCAGTCTGCATGTGTATTTTATATATTCGTTTTTCTCTTTTTAAAGCAAGAATTTATTGTCTTCAGTTAAGATAGTTGCCTACCAGTCTCTCACAGTATCCCCCAGTCTGTCTTGGTTTAACTGAGTTTTACTCATTTAACTTATTTGGTCCCTGGAGGCATTTCAGTTTATAGCCCTGACTAGATGAACTTAAAGTTTATTCTTGGCTTTAGTAGTTGATGATTCCTAATTCTAAGTCACATGTGATGGAACAACAAAAAAAAAAGTGATGAATTAGACATTTCAAGTATGTGTTCAGCTAGACACTGGATTCTAGAGGACCAATGATTGTTCCCATTTCGCACGTCTTCCAATTTCCATGCCTGGTACATATTTTCAGCAGCAACCTGGACTTTGGGAAATGTGTTTAACTTGGTGCCTCATGAAAGAGGAGAATGTGAGAAGTAGTGGCTGAGCAAGTAAAGGGAGTATGTGCAACAGTTTTAGACTTGCAGAAAGGAGAAACTCTGTGGTAGATGGCACAGTAGCCACCATCCCTTTATGCATTGCTTTCAGGAGGTGACTTGAGTTGTGCTGTGAGCACTGTTTTGGGGGTGGTTTATTATGCAGAAGCACCTGGTACGGTTAAATGCTCAATTCATTTAAACAAATTCAACAAGTAGAATGTGAGAGTACAGATGAGTAAGATACTCTCTCTGTCTCCAAGGAGTGTGCCATTTAGGTGAGAAACAAGAAAACTATACAGATATTGACAGGGAACATGAGATACGGCAGGTTTCATAATGAAGGCAGAATGCTTTGGAGTTTAGATTGAGAAATGCTTCGTCAAAACAGCACTGTTTGAAGTGCATATTAGATCATGTGTAGGATTTATACAGGTGAAAATGAGAGATGGGTTTGTTATTTAGGGGGACAGGTAGGTGGATAACAATGATACAGATGCAGACACAAGAAGCGAGAATGGTTTCCACAAACATTTAACTTCACTGCCATTTTCCCATTTGTGAAAACCAAGACACACGTGATAAATACCTCGTGATCCAATTGGAAAGGCAAGACACAACTACATGAAAAAAATGATAAAGCAGAGCGTGAGGCTTCTCCCCAAGCCACCGCACAGGAGGGTGGCTGTGAGAGCAGATGAGATTACAAGGCTCAGGTTGTCCAGCCTGAGAATAATGTAACCTTTGGGAAGATTATCTGCAAGGCAATCCCAGCCTAACTCATTTTTATGGGTGACTAGAATCTTGCTTTCCATGATATTTCCCTTTGCACACCAACATATTTTCTGGTGATACTTCAAAAAAATGTTTCTCACATTTCTGTAGCAGAAGATGACGATGAATAAAGGTTTTCTTGGGACATTTCATGATTGTTGGCAAGAAATGTGCTGTTGATTGGGCTTGAAGAAGTTATTGAATGGCAGAGAAGGAGAGTTTGATGGGGGATAGTCTGTCTACCATTTTTATTCCCATGTTCCTGGAGGTTACCAGCTGCATTGGCCTCTTGGCTAAGTATGCCTTAGGAATAATTTATCCTCCTCTAGGCAATAATGAGATTGCAAGTTCCAATATTTGAGACAATTTGGTTAAACAGTATACTTAACTTTTGTCTGTATATGGAGAGGATGAGGAAATATTTTAAAATCCTGTATATAATAAGACATATTTTTACATGATTTATAGTTAAAAAAAAAAGGCATGAGTTAAATGACAACACAAAAGTAGCCACTTCTTCTATTAGGACTATGAGACACCCCAGAAATGGGGTTCAGTATTTTTCAGAAAGTTTTCCATGGGTCTCAGGCCTATAAGATGCTGCATGGTCCACTAAGCATAGGAAAAGCTACATGCTGTATATTGCTTGTGAAGATTAAGCCTTCGTTTTAATGTATAAATATTCTTGAGATGTTCCTGCTTTAAAAAGACCAATGTAACAGTGTTTCTTGAAGAGCAACTAAAACACCTTGGCAAACTTTGATCTACTCCGATCTTTTCCCTTGTCAGAAGGAAACAGTTAGTGGCTTTAGTGATTTCCTTAAATCTCAACCCAGTTAATGCTAGAGATGAACGAGGACTCAGATCTCACCAGGAGATTCTTGGTCAGGGGTCTTCTTCCTTAGACCTCTCTTTGCCTCACACAAGGTAATCAGAGACCCTGTCCATAAGCATCAGGACAATGAGTACAGTGACTCCACAAGTAGGAATACACCAAAGCCTGTCTGTGAGAATTGTGGGGAAGCTCCGTGATGGTGCTGTGCTGGGTATTGAATGACAGAGGGGATTTGGGTGGGCCAAATGAAGCAGAGGACGTTCCAGAGAATCCACAGAACATTCCAAACAGGACTCACTCTCACTGCTGCATCCCACCTCCCCTTCTTCTTTTGAAAAAATTTTTATTTTAATAGATTTTATTTTTTAAAGAAGACTTAGGTTCACAGCAAAACTGAGCATAAGGTAGAGATGTCCTTTAAACCTCCTTCACCTACATATGCATAGCTTCCCCAATATCAATATCCAGCATCACGGTGGTGCCTTAGTTACAGCTGATGAACCTATACTGACACATGATAACCACCCACAGTCCCTACATAGTTGAACTTAGGGTTTACTCTTGGTGTTGTACATTCTGTGGGTTTAGACAAATTTATGGTGACCTGTACCCACCATTATAGTATCATACAGAATGCGTCCTCTTTATACTTGCCATATCAGATAAAATTAAAATATAACAGCAAAGTACCTCTGCTCTGTACAAATAAAGCAAAATCCAATTAGGGGAAAGAACCAAATTGTCTCAGGAATGCAATTTTATAAGTCATTTGCATTTAGGCTTTTTTTTTTAAACAGTGCATTCATGCTGTGATATTATGAATTGTATCCAGTAATTTAATAGGGTAAGGGTACCCCCTCTCTGTTCTCCCTTATTCTTGAGTGTGTTATCAGTAATTGTTTCTGTGCTTTGCATATGACTTTGCTTTTTGTTTTGAAGCCTCGAGTTAGCTTCCAGAACTTTGTTACTCTAAATTTTACAACTGGCATCAACTTAGAAATGGCAGTGTATTTCTCTGACCAGACTTCCTCTTGCCTCTAGAAACACCTGCTGCTCTCTCTCCTGGCCTGCTTCTCCTCCACCTCATCCAAAAAAGCAGACTGCTTCTTGTTTCTGGACAGAACAGAAGCATAAGTAAACTGCAGAGCCAGGTTGGTGTTCAGCCTCCACTCAGCATATCTCTGACCGCCTGATTTACACAGACTCTGCTCACAATGGCTGTCCTGGGGCCTATAAAGACTTTTGAGGGAGGGAATTATAGAGAAGGAATGGCCCAGTCATTTGCATGAGAATTTCTTCGTACTTCAGAGTGGATTGAGTTTCACACCATGGTAGGATCAACTAGCCCTGGGTTGCAGCTTTCTAGATTATGGAAGTTTCCCCAGGCAGCGCTGGAGGGGGCTGGGTAGCTGTGGTTTCACAGAGGGGTTATAAGGCCCTGAAGGAGGCCCTTAAGCAATAGAAAACATAATGGCTGTCCTTGAGTAGTGTGGACTCAATCCTAGATAAGCAGTTTGGAAAAACAGGTGATAGAGGTGGGGGCAATGATAACAATTCATTAAAATGGAATATGATAAAAAGTGTCATGGGAACTATTGTGAAAGAATTAAGAGAGGAAAAATTATTTCTTTCCAGAAAGTTCTGGAAAAATTTCAGAGGAAAAGTAGGATAGGATTTGGAATTTGAAAGGACCAGTATTACATCAACTTAAAAACTATAAAAACAGTTTTTAATGTAAAAATTCATGAAACCGTGACCTTCTCATGGAATCACAGTAAGTACTTTTATTTTTCCTTTCAGTGTATTTCAGAGATATAATAGTGTGCAAACAATTATGTACTGTGCTTTTTTCACCTTTCCCTTACGTACAAGTTTTCTTCATGTACATGTACCTTTTCCTTATTTACATGTTTGGAAAGTATTTTTTAGACATGGTAGGTATTTCAAAAATAGCAATGCCCAATAGAATGATCAAATTGTCCTACTTTACTTTCTCTGACTTTCCCATTTTTAGCACTGAAATTCCTCCATCTAGCAGCCCCCCTCCCTACCTGCCCAGCCTGGGATAACCAGAATTGTTGGTCATCCTATAAAAAGATGTTGCCTTTGGGGGTGCCTGGGTGTCTCAGTTCATTAAAAGTCCCACTCTTGATTTGGCTCAGGTCAGGATCTCACAGTTGGGATCCAGCTCCACGATAGACTCTGCCTGAAGTTGGCTTGAGATTCCCTCTCTCCCTCTGCCTCTTCCTCTCCCCTGCTCTCTCTCTGCCTCTCAAATAAATTAATTAAAATTAAAAAATAAATTAATTTTAAATTAATTTTAAATAAAGACCCTAGACTCGAGGAGATTACAATGTGATGGAGACGAGACTGTGAGCCCATAATTTTATGTGCACAGAGTGTTATAAGGGAAGTGTAAGAGCTGTTAAAATGCCTGGTCAGGGGAAGGCATCCTGGAGGAAATTATATTTCATGAAGACCAAAAAAGAGTTAGTTATGGAGAAAGCCACATTAAATACAATGTACCTGGAAGCAGACCCACTGTGGGAAGCTAAATTACATTCCCAAAGTTGTTTTTGATCCTAGAATCAAAATCCTAGGAGAATATGGGGTTTATCATATAGGGGAGATGTGTCTGCATGGCTCTGTAGTAGAACTACATATCTGTTTTATTCTTCTGAAATGATAAGGTTTCTTTATTTGTTTTCTATATTGGTAATAAGTTTAACAATTTTTCAATTACAGAACTTCAGATAGAACACTGACTCGTTGGTCACAATTTACGTAGTTGATTTCACAACTTTCTGACTTTTTCTCATGTTTTTGGCAATTAAACATACTTGTTTCCTCTCTGAAAAATTTGAGACACATGACCTCTACTTTCCCTTTGCCTTAGGGGATAGTCTTTTTTTTTTTTTTTTTTAAAGATTTTATTTAATTATTTGACAGAGAAAGAGATCACAAGTAGACAGAGAGGCAGGCAGAGAGAGGGGGAAGCAGGCTCCCCACTGAGCAGAAAGCCCGATGCGACGTGGGGCTCAACCCCAGGACCCTGAGATCATGACCCGAGATGAAGGCAGAGGCTTAACCCACTGAGCCACCCAGGCACCCCAGCCCTAGGGGATGGTCTTAAAGGATACCCCTTCCAACCTTAAAATGACTGTATGAAAACAGACTGGCAGAAGGCACTGTAGCTCCACAGGTCTGGATACATACTGCCGAAATCTTTTCACTTTTTATATTCCATGTGAACCACCCCCTATTTCTATTGATGTGCTCTTTTGTCAGATATGCTAATATCATTGATTAAGCTACTGCTTTCTTTTGTAGTCAAACTTTGATTAGATGTGCATGGTCCTTTTCTTTTTTTTCCCCCTCACTTTAAAAAATTGAATTATAATTGATATATACTATTACATTAGTTTCAGGTATATAACATATTGATTTCATATTTTTATATATTACAAAATGATCACCTTGATAGGTCTAGTTGCCTTTTGTCACTGTACAAAATTATTACAATACTACTGATTATATTCTCTGTGTTGTATATTACATCTCCATGACTTACTCATTTTATAACTAGATTATATCTCTTAACCTCTCCCACTTGTTTCTCCCATCCCCCCAACAGCCTCCCCTCTGGTGACCACCAGTTAGTTTCCTGTGTCTATGAGTCTGTTTCTGTTTTACTTTGTTTTGTAGTAAAATCACACAGAATGTCTTTCTCTGTTTGACTTATTTCACTTAGCATAATACCTTCAAGGTCCATCTATTTTGTTTCAAATGACAACATTTCATTATTTTTTATGGCTAAATAGTTGTGTGTGTGTGTGTGAGTGTGTGTGTGTGTATGTGTATCACATCTTTTTAATCCATTCATCCCAGTGCTTTTCTTTTTGCCTTTGGCTTGGGAAATGGTCTACAAGGAGAGTTGCTTTGAGAAGCCGTTGAAAATCAGCCAGTGGGATTTTACTGGTGACACTCTCAGGGATTATGGAGGTATTCATAGGTTGCCCTACTTTTTTTAAATGCGTTTCTCTGTTGACGTTCTCTCCCTACTCTATCCCATGCCTTGCTCCAAGAGAGGGATTTCATGTGTCTCCTTTGACTTCCAAATAAGGTGCAAACCCTTGAACAGAAATAAGGGGATCAGCCTTCTTGGGAAGCTTAGAAGAAGAAGTCACCCCTGTCCCCAAGAAAATGACATTCAGGAGCTCTGTAATGCATTGTTCATTTCCAAATGAGAGATAGAAAGAAAACAAGAGATTTTAGTTCAGGGAAGAGAGAAACTTTTGTGTAGTTCAGGAACATTTAATGGAGGTAGAGACCTGACCTGGGTTTTGGAAACTAGGGAGAATGGCGCTTCCAGTTGAAACAGCTCTTTCCCTTATTACCGTATTGTCATAAGTGATGGGAAGGTGCAGTGGTATTTTCCTTTGCAAATATGTTTCATATAATACCTGGGGCTTCACATCAAGCCCACTGACCCCATTGAGAATGTTCTTCAAATAGGTGACTGCTTACCTGGAACAAGCTAAGATTAGGAACCTGGGGTGAAAGTTTTGCTTCATTTCTGTCCAAGCTTATGAGTCTGTGGCCAGCCTGACCCTTGTTCCATTCACACAGCAGCCTCTTCTAAGACAGGGATGACATATGCCATCCTCTCAAGCAGAGCAGTGACCAGGCATGGGGCTGTAGCCGGAAGTTGGGGAACAAGGAAGAAGGCCCTCATGATGGAGAATACCTAATCAGATTTCAGATCTCCTGAAAATACCCAGTCAGGCACAAATATGGCTTTACTACTATATAAAACAATAAATCATAAAGAAAAATGTACTAAGTTTTTTTTCCCAAATTAAATTTTCATTGATGCCCATGGCTTCTGAAGAATAAATTGTGGCTAAGACAGACACGTATTTCGTGAAGGCTTAAAATAAAATTTCAACTGAGCAAAAAAATAATAATAAAAAATGCAAGTTTAATGTCTAACAAGACATACTGTATGTAATTAAACTCAACTTTATCAGCTCTAGCATTCATTAATGGATTCTAAGCCTGAGGAGCTATGAAGTCCTTTAAGAGGCAATCAATAATCCATTACAATTGTGACACAAACTCGGAACCTAATTACCAGCAACAGAATAGTTGTGGCCCATTTAATAAGATAGGAGTATTATTAGAGGTAAGCAAACGTATGTGGGGGTTAATCGACATTGGCTTGTATTTCACCAAACCTATAACTTAATTTTTCCTTTATAATGCCATCTAGGAAAAATGCTAATTAGGACTGTTTATTAGACCTTCCTGTTCTTTCTAACCTTGAACTTCAGGTTTGTTCTTTCTGAAAACGTTGCTTTTCAAGTGCTTTGAAGAGCGGATCACTTCATTTTATGGTATTTTACAGGATTTCCCCTGAACATTTCTCATTCTCAGTAGCCTTGTGAATTGCCTTCACCATGCTTTCTCTTAATACCCTTTAATTTACTCTGATGGAACCCTACTCCCTCACAGGCATTTTCACTTGGATCTTTGAGTGTCATGTTGAACATTCTGTGTTGAATCTTCTATGTGCTATTGACTCTCCTTGTATTCCTCAGAGCAAACCCTGAGACAGGATTTGATATAAGCAATTGATTTGGGGTTTAAAGAGAACCCCAGTAGGGATTGGGGAAGGAAGGCAGTAAAGAAGGAGAGTCATCAAGCCGGATTTACCATGGCCGCTGGAGTTTAGTCCTGTTGGGGAAATTCTGGAGGCCAGGGAAGAATACATACCCCAGAGTTTTGCTCCCCAACAGGCCTGGAACTGGGTAATTATATACCAACTCTGATCAGACATTGGTTGAGGACTATTCCAAGTGTGCATTAATTTCTTAATATGCCACTTGGATGACAGAGTGCTCAAGAGGTAGGAGAATGCCCTCAGGGTTGGGGTTTAGAAGCCAGGCAGTGTCTTGGTAAGGGCAGGGGATATGAAGAAGTTAGCCAAAGTTTCTGCTTCTTCCACCATTGGTGATCTTCTGCCCACACCTCCCTAAGAACAACTGACCCTTGAACAATGTGGTGGTTAGGGATGCTGACCCCTGTGCAATTAAAAATCTGTGTATAATTTTTGACTGCCCCAAAGCTTAACTACCAATTGGCTACTGGTTACCAGAAATCTAAAGGATAGCATGAACAGTTGGTTAATATATATTTTGTACATTATATGTATTTCATGCTGTGTTCTTACAACAAAGGAAGCTAGAGAAAAGAAAATGTTATTAATAAAATCATAAGGAAGAACAAATACATTTACAGTGCTATATTTATTGAAAACAATCCACATATAAGTGGATTTGCATACTTCAAAACCTTATTGTTCAAGGGTCATCTGTATGCGAGGTCTGTAGGGCCTCGGCCAGAATCTTACATTCCTAGCAACGTTTTTTGTCCTAGTAGACATTTTAGATTTACAGTAGATATTGGCAACTAGAGAAATGGGTTGGGGAGATAGCCATAGAAAACGAACTGGAATGATCTTGGCCGGAGAGGAAGCTAAATGTCTTAAGATGGAAAGAGGAGGGGAGAAGAAGCTTAATGACTGTCTCTCATGATTTCAGACAGTTACCACCAGGGACAGAAAGAAATCACACAATAAGATCATTTGTTAACTCCTGGTAGTTCCCAAAGAGTCAAAATCAGGTAATAGCCTACGATCAAACTGTGGGTATGTAAGAGCCTACCTGTGTGCACACATGCACATGCATATGTGAGCCAGGGGCTATGTTATACATGGTCTTAGGCTGAGAGATGGACTCAGAGGACTGCAAATCAGTTCTTGTTTTGTTTAGGATTCATACTGGACCGAACACTCTAATGCAACCCATAGTTCCACAGCCTTTCTTTTGCCTTAAGACACTATTTTTCAGGTGTCTTTTCAAAACCAAGACCTGTTGCTAAAGGCCAAATGACTCCAGGTAAGTATCATTATTTTAATGAAAAAGTAGAAGGACTTCTTAAGAAATTCAGCTGGTTATCTTGAACATAACCCACGAGGTTTTCCTGTGGTTGTGATTTTCTCTTCCAGTGTGTTATTTTGGAGAGCAAAAACAGCATGTGTGAGGCTAAACTTCCAGACTGAGTAAGAGTAAGGAAAATCAGACTTAGCGCTGCAGCATAAATTGCTCTGTGTTCTCTTTTTGGGACTGTTCAGGTGTCTGTCAGTGCTTACAGGGCAAACCCTGCAATTACATGTGCTTACCTATGTAATCTAGATATGGACTAGTGTAGATTGCATTGTGCATATGCATCCAAATGGAATCCCGTGGAATATTTTAGAATTTTCACCTTTCCTTTGTTTTGATTGAGCTTTCATTCAATGCATTTTTTCCATTCCTTTTCTATTTCTCAAGGACTGTTAGTATATCTTGAAATGATTTTCTGTGCGATAGTCCTATGGATGCTAATTAGAAAATCATCAACCTTTGTAGTCTTTTGGAATCTCTTAGGAAATTAGCATAATTGGCTATTTCTTGCATTCCGAAGTTTCACACACTTGATTAAGGACACGTTCATCTTGCATTGATCTTTCCTCAATTCTACATCCCTGTTTTTTTGTACCTAATGGGTGTTCAATAACTCTCCATTGAAATAAATGTTATCTTCTAAATCTTTCAAAGTCGGTCCTTCAGTCTTTTGTTCAGTTAATGCTATGGAATTTTTCAAAACAGGAAACCTGTTTGTTCACCAGTCTCTTTCAGCCGCCATCGCCTATGGGCCCCACCACAGGCTCAACTCACTTAGTCCCTGTGAGAGTGAGCAGAATGATATTAGCTCAAACCAAGAGCAGGCTTTGGAATTAGACTTGTTGAATTTGGAGTCTGTTTCACTGGAGGATACAGGTTCCCGCTCTCCCTGTGATGGCCTAGGATGTATGGCTGTAACTTTGCTTTGATTTCCTTCCCTAATCACTCAGTTCTTTACTGGGACTACCACTTGTTTAGGATCCATGAGTGCTGTGAATTGTGTAAGATTGATGAATCACAGACCTGCACCCCTGAAACAAATACTACATTATATGTTAATTTAATGTTAATTTAAATTTTAAAAAAAGGATCCAACCTGCAAAGTCAGGCCTTGACTCCTTGCTTAAATCGTACTCTCTCTCTTCCCAGGAGCTAAATCATACACAGATAATCAAGACCACTGTCTGTGTTTTTCTTATGAGTAGAGTTTGCATCCAAAGTGATTTTTTTCACTGTGCACTTGACCGAAGGCATTTGATGCCACTTAGACAAAGGACACTGTATCATGCTGATTAAATTTGGTCACCTCAGTTGTCTGTTTTCCTTAGTCATTCAAATATCTGCCCACCTAGTTTTTTATTCATTGATTCTCTTACCCTTCTGTGAGGACTACTTTGCTCCAGGCACAATTTCAAAAGAGGTTCTATGCTTTGGACCTGCACTTTGAATTGTCAACTACTCTACCAAGAGCCAGTTCTATGCCTGGTCAGTCTCCCTCATCCCTCGATTTTCACCAATACCCAGCTTCTCCTCAGCAGCCCAGTTATAGAAATGCCTACTTATCTCGTATCCAAGCCTACTCAAATTTAACAAAAGATCATCTCACTTTGGTCTTTATATATTCCTTTTAGTCTCGCCAAGCTAGTCCTATTGTTTCTTTATATGGCAGTTAAGGTTAAGAACTGAATTTTGTATCCTGAAAGGAAAGGTAAAATCAAATAAGTTAGTTAATTGGACACATATTTATTGTGTACCTACTACGTGTCAGACACGGTAGGATGTAGTGAATAAGGCAGATAAGACCTCTACTCTCAGGACGTTTATGACCTAACAAGGGAAGCATCCCTTTAACTAGGACAGTTGATACCTCATTATTCCCAGATTCCATATTTGCAAATTCATCTACTCACTAAAACATATTTGTAACCCCCCAGATCAATACTCACAGCATTTTCAGGGTCATTTGCAGACATGCATAGAGCAGCAAAGAATTTGAGATGCTCAATCCCAGTGTTCCCAGCCAAGGTTAAGTAAGACTTAACCTTCTTGTTTCAGCTTGCATACTGCAAAAAAATATCTTTTTCATGGTGGATTTACTGCTACCTTTTTAGTTTTTTATTGGTGAGTTTTCTGTTTAAAATATCCCTCAGGCTTAGTGCTAACATGCTGTCTAATGTTTCTAAGCACAAGAAGTCTGTGAGCTGCCTTAACATATTAGATAAGCTTTCTTCCATCATGATTATGGTGCCATTGACCCTGATTTCAGTGCTAATGAATCAACAACATACAGCAAATGAGGTATCTTTAAACAGACACACTATAAAACAAGGTTATGTATTGAGCAGTTGATGAAAATGTAATGACCAAAGACTTGCAGGAACCTAACCCCATAGTTCCCCTGGGAGCCATGCTTCGGTATTTGCTAATTTAGTGTTCTTGATGACTCTATAGAACATAAGTGCTGTCAATGACCAGAATCAACTCTAATTTAGTGAAAAATTCTTTAATTGTGTTATGATAGGTACTACAAATTAATGGCACTCCATACTGTTAGAGTGTGTAATAGTGACTTACCTTTGTCTAAATGGTTAGAAAAAGCTTCCCCAAGGAAATGGTATTTTAGCTGTGACATGAAAGAGATGTGGGGATTAGCTGAGTCAAGAGTGGGAAGAAGAGCACTTTAGAGAAAGACAACAGCACGGGCATGGGCTTGATAGAGGAAATATTGTGATTTATTTGGAAAATACAATAGGCCACTGTAAGGGAATGATTGTGTGTATGGGGGTGGGGCAGTTCATGCAGGACCTCCTTGGCTAGGTTAACGATTTGAACTTTACTTAACAGCAGTGAAAAGGCACAAACGGGTTTTAATGGGAGGACGCTCTTTCTTTTCATTCTAGGAAGAAGGGAGTAAAGATAGCCAACCTAGAAATGGAGTGACCATTTAAAGTCTGTTTCAGGATTCCAGACAGGGGATGATGATGGTTTAGACTAAGTTGTGACAGTGAATACAGAGAAAAGGAAATATATCCGTAAGGTTAGAGGTAAAAACATCAACATTCAGTGATTGAAGAAACGTAGAGGTTGAGGGTCAAGGAGGGTAATCATAGTAGGAGCTTCTGGGTAGATGGTGATACCATTTATGAGAAGGGGAACTCTGGAGGAAGAATACAATTACAGAGAATGTAGTAAATTTTGTTCTTAAAAATGGCTGCAAAAGTATCTCCCATCTGGCTTGCTTTTCTGCAGTGTGACTGTACTCTTCTTCCAATAAGAGGTGGGATTTATTTTTCCTCCCCTTGACTCTGGGCTGGTCCCTTGACCTGCTCTGTCCTGATAGAACACAGTAAAAGTGAAGTGATGCTGTACAGCTTTTGAGACTGTACCTTCAAAGAGCTGCAGCCTCTGCCTTTGTCTCTTGGAATGCTTGTGCTTGGAATCCAGTTGCCATTTGTGAGGAAGCCCAAGCAGCTATCTGGAAAAGCTCACAGGGAGGAGAACCAAACTGTGGCTCATCACCTCAGCTGACTTCCCATCAGCAGCCAGTATCAGCCACCAGCCATGTGCATTTTAGAACTTTTAATCCTCCTAATAAACCCTATTTGCCCCATATGGAGTGGTAGAATTGGTATTTTGGATGCAAAATCACAAAAAAACATACTTTTCTGTTTTAAACCATTGAGTTTGAAGTGATTCATTATATAGCAAAAGATAACTAAAACAGAGGTAGGTAAGAACAAATTTATCAACAGCTTCATGAAATGCTATGAAACATTCAGGTGAAGATGTCTGTCAGGGAGTTGGTTATAAAGTCTAGAGGTGAGAAGTAAGATCTGGCTTGGGTTGCTAGCATTTAGATGGTGTTTTTAGCCATGGAAGTTGATCAAACAAACAATAAGCTACTGAGAAGGTAGAGGGGAAAAGAAAGCAAGCTAGAATTAGGACTAGGCTTTGAAGAATTTGAACATTTAATGATTGTGTATCAAGAAGGTGCCCTCAATGGAGATTAAGAAGGAGCCGCCAGAAGGTTTTCTTGGCATCACAGAAGTCAAGAGAAGAGAGTGAGCCCTCAGTAGTGGCATCAAAAGCTACTAAGTTACATAAGATGTGCTCATAAATTATCCTTTGCTGGTTTAAAAGCAAGGTGGTCCTTAATGGGTTATTTATGTAAATTTCCAGAGAATTTACTTCTTTACTGCTGATAATATTTTTGTTTTAAGCATTTTAAGTATGAGAGCTGACTTTGCACCCTTAAGTGTGTGCAAGGCTCTGTTTTGGATTCTTCACATATATTATGTCATCTCTAATTTAACCAATTTAACCATGATATCAACCAAATTTATGTTTGAAACAATTAAGGCTTAAGGAAATTACATTTTTCAGCTGGTAGATGGCTACATGGCCTACCTTCCCATCTCCATCTCCCGCTGCCCTCTAATTTGCTCCTCCAAGCCTATTAAAGGAAAGAAAGCTACATATGCAAGCTTGATACAATTGTGTCCATAAGGAGTAGAAAAGTAGCTGTTATTTTATAATAATAATATAGTATTATTTTAGCTGTAATAATTGTCATTTTCATGGGAGGTTTTTTAGAGTCTTATCTTTTAGAAGTACAAACTGAAATAGTCACAGATGAAAATTTACCTCTTGCAGTTGCTTCAAAATAATCTGGTTGAGAGGGGAAGTAGATAGGGTATTGAGGAAATTAGATTAGCCATGAGTTGATATTTGTCCAGGCTGTGTGATGGGTAGAGTGAGTCATTATACTGTTCTCTCTACTTTTCTATAGTTTAAAATTTTTTATAATATGAAGTTAAAAAAATAAGTGTCTCAATGAGGCCCTGAGGGCCTCCCAGTGAATAAAAGCACATGGACTTTGTAATAGCTATTTTGGTACTTAGAGCTTTATTTCTAGTATTTTTTTCTCTTGTACTCTGGATAGATAGAGGTGCTAGATAAATGACACTGGACATAGGAGGAACTATTTATTAAGTAGTCTATAAAATCTGTAAAGAAATGAACCTCAAATTGCAATTTACCAAATAATCATTAAGTGTGGAATTCATCATCACTCTATAAGCTTAGTAGTGTTTTCGAGATGACAATTAATTAGCTGGATGGTTTTGCAAAATGCATGTTTCTTTTAATTGCTATGGCCCATTTTCCTTGTTTAATACAAAATTGGAATCTCTTAAATGCATCAGAAATCTTTCTGGATTTGCAGTTGCATGGTTCCACAGACATTTCCCCCTGGAGACATGGTAATTTTGCAACTTTTAAATATTCAACACAACTCTAATTATAAATAGTTCTCTTTCAAAAGCGATAGCCAGACTCTTGGCACAAACCACCCCTTGTTATATGAGTAAGGATGACAGCACAATGACTGATGATATGTGTTAGATTCCCTCGTTTCTCTTAATTAGGATTTTCTCTGCATTATCATGCTTTGTAACTAATCAGCTTCTTCCTGACAATGGTTAATGTGATTGGGAATGGTTTTAACTTTGTATTTCATCTGGAGAAACAGCTTAGCCAGTCTGTCTGGTAGCCCACAGAAGCAGAGGAAGAAACCTCCCCAACTCCTTCACTTTTTCTGTTCTACTTGGGTTAATCAGGATATGGAATGGGATAAGGGGAAAGGGAGCACATTTCGTGCTTTTAGAAATGGGGGAATAGATGCAGAGGGAAGAAGGATGCAGCGTTGGGATAGAAGGCAATGAGAAGGTTAGAAGGTCACCATATGGAATCATAAATCAGCAGCTACCCAGGCAACAAAGCTGACCCTGGACATCTGGTTCGTGACTCACTAGTTATTTATTGAGCACCTGCTGTGAGTACAACCCTGCATCAGCCACCGTGGGGGAATACAAAAGACTCCAGAGACCTTTTTTATGCCTTCAATTCTAGTTGGAAGCAGGCCATATACAATTAATAGCCTCCTTGAAGACAGAGGCTCAGTCTCTTTGGTTCGACTCTACGTCCCATCCTCTGGAACCAGGTATAGCTTGCAGTTACCTTTGATAAATGATTTGCTAAGAAAAGCGTGGATGAGTGAATAGTTATGGGGCCACTAACAAAGTGGCCCACTTTAAACTAAATGTGTAAAGGCTGATGGTGTGGTCACAGCATATAGAAAGGATGAGAGAAGAGTAGGTTTCTACAAGACGTCAGGTTTCTGGAAAACCTACTCCAGATCTCGTTCCCCCCTGCATCCAAACATGGGATGAATTAAGATGAAGACTGTGAAGGTTGAACTGCCTAGGCCCCACTCATGGGACACTTGTGACAACAGAATTCCTGGCACCCAGCTCTCAGGTAGGCAAGAGAGTGTCTGGCAGTTATAAGAACGTGAGATAGTCCCAGCTCCTCACAGATTGCACCAACACTGGTGGGTTTTCCACTTGGAAGACTTGTGAGAGGACACCATGTCACTTGACCAGAGTCCTAGGTGAGCCTGATGCAGGATGCAGGTGGATTTTATTGTGACTTCTTGGGGGTTTGTGTTGTGGCCAGTCCTGTGTCTTTCAAAGCATAAGAAGACAGTGTTCTAGAGGTCAGTCATTGTGGTGTCCTGGAAAAAGCCTTTTGAGAGGGTAAGACATGGCAGATTTACTGCATTACTCTGAAAGACTCAAAAAAGATACCAGTCTTATCCTTTGTCTTCAACCCATAGATTGCTCACCATCACCAAAGTAAGGACGTAGGGATTGGTTGGAAAATGTAAATTTTATTTCTAGATCCTTCTCTTTATTTAGCACAATACCAGACTTGAAGCAAATATTTAGGTAATTCTATGGTGTTGCTTTATCTAGAAGTTCACATCATATTTGTCTTTCAAAGTAGTGACATGTAAAGAAAATAATTCAACTAGAGAATTTATGAAGAATACGCTCCTACCACCCTCCCCACACAGACTTTTGAGAACTTCTTTTCTCTTCTTCTAGTGAATATGTGAATGTTTTGCTAAATGGAACACATTAATTGCTACCACATGGCTAAACCCCTGCTTAGGACAGAATGTCATTGTTATGGACCAAATTGTGTCCCCTAAAATTCATATGTTGAAGCCCTAATGCTCAATGTGGCTATATTTGTAAATAGAGCTTTTATGGAGATAATTAGGGTAAATGAGATTATAGTGGTGAGAACTTAATTCAATAGGACTGTTGTCCTTCTAGGAAGAGGAGGAGATACTAGGGATAGACACACACAGAGGAAAGACCATGCGAAGACAAAGCGAGAAGGCAGCCATATGTAATTAAGGGGGAAACATTTCACCAGAAACCAATCCTACTGGTAACTTGATCTTGGGCTTTTAGCCTCCAAAACTGAGGAAATACATTTCTGTTGTTTAAACCACCCAGTCTGTGGTATTCTGTTACAGTAGCCCTAGCAGACTAATATAATCATCGAAAAGTAAATAAATAAAACTTGGCTTTTCTTTCTTTTTTTTTTAAGATTTTTATTTTATTTTATTTATTTGACAGACAGAGATCACAAGTAGGCAGAGAGAGGAGGAAGCAGGCTCCCTGCTGAGCAGAGAGCCCGATGCGGGGCTCGATCCCAGAACCCTGGGATCATGAACTGAGCCGAAGGCAGAGGCTTTAACCCACTGAGCCACCCGGGTGCCCCAAAACTTGGCTTTGCTTATCAATGAACTTAAGTTCAGTTGAGGAGGAAATACTAATGTGGGTAAAATGGAGAAGATATACTGCCGTGCTGAAGAATGCCGACAATAATATAATAAATATAATAGCCCTATTTTAATGGTCACCTTACTACGTGATCATTAAACTTACTATATGGCCATGTCAACTTTATGTTAAACCATTGTTACAAGTTGAATTATGCCCCTCCTCCCAAAAGATAGGTTGAAGTCCTAACTCCAGTAGCTCAGAACGTGACTGTATTTGTCTTACAGAGACAATCAAGTTACAATGAAGTTAAAATTAGAAAGGGCCCTAATTTTCTGTGATTAATGTCCTTATGGAAAGGGGAAATTTGGATACAGAGACAAATGCACAGAGGGAAGATGATGTGAAGACAGACAGGGAGAAGGAGTCATGTAACTGGAGTGCTGCATCTGTAGGTCCAAGAATACCAACGATTGCTGCCATGTACCAGAAGCAGAAAGAGGCAAGGAAGAATTCTTTGTTAAAATCAGCAGAGAAAGCACGGTCCTGCTGACACATGGATTTTAGAGTTCCAGCCTCCAGAACTGTGAGACAATAAATTGCTGCATTTTCTGGTACTTTGTTCTCAAAGCTCTCAGAAACCACAACCCTGTTCTCAGATAGATAAAGGGTGGTTTACCAGAGCAACTTCTCAGTTACTAAACCACTAGAGGTTCTAAACTGTCCCTGGGATGATCTAGAAATTAGAGTGCCAGTCATTACAGCTTTCCTCAGATGGGGTGAAATGTTCCTGCTGAAGTAGTGAAGTGTCGCTACTGGAAAGAAAATAATAATCTAAAACATCACTTACCATCACCCAGCTAATACTGGTGAGTAGTTTTGTGATGCACTTTCTATACAGTGACTTTCTATAAGGCAGATACTGTTATTATCTCATTTTACAGCTCAGGAAAGGAGGGTCAGAGCAATTAAATGATTTGCCTGACTTGCCTGTGGTCACACTGTTAGTAAATTGTAGGCTGGCATCAGAACTAAGGTTTCCTAGAGCTAGGTACTCAAAGGTGAAAGAATTTGGATAAATAAAGAAGAGAATAGGAAGTACTTTTGAGCTGGAAGGCTAAACATAGCTATTTACACTAGAGATGTTTCTAGGCATATATAAAATAAAGAGTGGGAGATGTAACTGGGGAATGAGGAGCCTGACATAATAGGATTAGGGTGGGCAAAAGATCAAGGTCCCCTTTTAGTTACATTTAAGGCCAATTTTCCCCATCCTTAGGATTTCCTCCTTTTAAGAATAGATTAAGAATAGATGAGCAGACTGTAGAACTTGACCTAAATCCATTTGGCATGTGTGATATAATGATTTATAAGAAATATATGCTGGTCATTTGAAGATATATTTGGTCTTCACCCACAGTTTCTGAAAATGCTTCAGAATCATACAAGTGAAATAGGTATCTAGTTATTAGTGAAGATGACTTTTGGACCCCACCCAAGGGAGGGGACTGGTTGCCCAGAGGACCATCCATGTGATTAAAAGGTTCAGACCTTCATTCCCACCCTCTGGGGTGTATAGAGGAGGTGGAGGTTAAATCAGCCAATGGCCAATGACAGTCAAACATGACTGTGTAATGAAGCCTCCAAAAGAAACCCAAGAGGACAACTTTTGGGGCCTTTTTTTTTCTGGAGAGCTTCTACATGTAGGGAAACAGAATATTCCCATGAACCACTGAGCCTGGCCCCAAGCTCCAGTGGGACAGGAGCTTCTTTGTTTGGGACCTTGACCCATGTATCTTTTCATCTACCTGTGTATTTGTACTCTTTTTTTTTTTTTTAAAGATTTTATTTATTTATTTGACAGAGATTACAACTAGGCAGAGAGAGGGGAGGAAGCAGGCTCCCTGCTGAGCAGAGAGCCTGATGTGGGGCTCAATCCCAGGACCCTGGAATCATGACCCAAGCCGAAGGCAGAGGCTCTAACCCACTGAGCCACCCAGGCACCCCTTTATTTGTACTCTTTATCATATCCTTTAATAAACTAATAAATGTAAGTGTTTACCCGAGTTCTATGAGCTGCTGTAGCTGCTCCACCTAAGGAGGACATCAACTGAACCCCCAATCTGTAGCCAGAGGTTAGAAGCCTGGGCCTTGTGACCAGTATCTGAAGTGGGGGAGGGGGCCATCTTGTAGTACAGACCCCTGAACCTGTAGAATCTGATGCTGCTTCTGGGTAGATAGTGTCAGAACTGAGTTGAGCTGAGTTGAATTCTTGGTCACTCTGCTGGTATCTAAGAATTGCTTGATTGTATTTCTGGGAGCCCCCCACCCCAACACACACACACACACACACACACACACACACACACACACACACACACTGAAATTGGTCTCAGAGAACCAGAA
This sequence comes from Enhydra lutris kenyoni, assembly GCF_002288905.1. Classification (NCBI taxonomy): domain Eukaryota; kingdom Metazoa; phylum Chordata; class Mammalia; order Carnivora; family Mustelidae; genus Enhydra; species Enhydra lutris. The sequence continues at coordinate 34,827,075 of NW_019154094.1, read as the reverse complement.
GAGCATACTCTGCCCAACATGAAATTCTGTGTCTTCCTCTTGCTGCTCTATATCCTTACCTCTTCAGATACTATGTGGTGTGGAGGACTATGTAGATCATTGATTAGATCAATCCCATAGAAAATCCATGTGTCCCTTCTGAGATCTGCATCGGGAAATCTATGCAAATAATGGGCATTTTCTCCAGAGCTTTTTTGTATTTTACAAATAACTAGTAATAAGACCCGTTATCTTTTAATTTTCCATTCCTTAAGCACTGTGCTATAGTAAGTCCTCATCATCATATAAAATGGTAAAACAAAATAATAATAGCAAACAATGCAGACATTCCAATGGGAAGACCGTGCTGCTTCACTGAAATTCTGAATTATGGAGTGGTTAACAAGAAATGTAGCTTCACAGCAGAATTCTGCAGCTAAACTATAAGAATTTACTTAATAAGGAAGCGCATCTTGTTATTAATAAGGCAGAGTGAGGGCATACTATTGTATAGAGAATGTTCTTTGTGACTGGAAGATCTGGTTTTGGTTCTGCTACTCTGTGGCTTTGAGAGTGTCTTCACCTCCCAGAGACTCATGGTTCTCATCTATAAAATAAGGAGATTTCATTAAAAATCATAAATTCATCTCGAGGTCTAAGTCTGGCCTTATCATGGGTAGAATTCAGTGCTTCTCAGGTGCCTAATGGTACTTCCAAGTGTCCTTTTGAACTTTGTTAACATGGGGAAGATTGTCTCTAAGCATTACCTTCTGGCTTATAAAACCCTGTCTTGATTCAATTAGAATTACAATAATTGCAAATCAGTGATGTCCAAATGAGGAAGGTATAGCATTTAGATGGCCCGTGTGGTTACACTAACATGATCTTTCTCTAATCAGTAACTTCTTGTGCCATATTGAGAATTTATTGCTTGGTAAATGTTTATGTATCTTAGGTTCTGAATCTAGCTATTTACAGTTGTATCAATATATGAGCAATAGCCAATTGGTTGTATTATTACTTCATATGTAGAATATGTATTAAAGCCACTGTAATCTCCTGGATTTCACATATTATTTATATGGAATTTCTGTGGTATATCATTTAAATATAAAGCACATAATGATACAAGTAATAATTTTTTAAAGGAAAATACTAGTAATAAATAATCTGTAATAAGAAATAATCTGACTGATCAAAACTGGGGACATTCACTGAGCCACATTTCCTAGGGGATGAGATGACTGAATTAAAAAAGCAACACCAGACCCTCTATTGCTTTTTTGTGTGCTGCATTTTGCTGCTGCTGCTGTTTGGGGTAAGCTATTCTCTTCTATTCATCTGACTGAGTGAGAGAACTCATCTCTTCCACAGATCCACCTATCCTCATATGGGTTGACCCCAAGATTCAGGTTTCTGAAGGAAATAAGAGTTATTCACTGAACTCAAAGCTACATTCTCCAAAACCATTTACCATCCCACCCCCTCAATTGAAGGTCATTGGATACTTGCCCTGCCATGAGTAAATCTAATGTGTTGTGTTAGTTTCTTGTATCCATTGGTTAGGACCTGGTATGGGAGACCTGGTATGGAGGAGGGGTGAATCTTGGTCCTCTTCCAACTTCCAGTATTGTGCATCAGGGGTATAGACAAGAGCTTGCAAATTCCTGACTCTTCATCTGATTTGATCTGCCTCTTGACACAGCCTCTTTATCCTGGTTTTTAAGACATGTCTCTGTGTGTATATACATATGCATATATTTTAAAGTTATCCCATTTTAACTAGCATAGCTGTTACTTTTATGTGTTATTATAAAACAGTGTTTCAGCTGTCAGCATACTGTTCTCCTTCCATATGCTTCCCCTGTTGTCTTCTGACATTGCCTTTCCCAGGGCCCTTAGGAAGCACAGGGAGTCTACAGCTTGCCTAGAGGGCTGCCTCTGGGTCATGGTGCAATTCTGAACAGCTCTGTCTTCTCACTTAGTGCTTCTCAGTGCAGCTTTGCTGAGTCAGTAAGATGCACCCATATCTTCATGGGAGCTTTTGGGCATGAAGCCTAGTTCTTAAACCATGGTCTTATAATCCAATGCTGAATTTCTGTTGCTGCCAGCTTATTGCAATAGATTGGAAGATAGACAGTATTTTGAAATTTTATATCTTCTAAGAGTGAAAAGTATCATGTTCCTTTGGGCTCATAAAAGCCTCTTGCATTTGTAGAGTACTTTATGGTTCACAAGATGTTTTTATATTATTATTTCCACTGAGGCTCACAACATTAAATACTTGCACAATACCTACTGTCTGTAGACCAGTTAGTATGGTGACAAATCAGCCATTCAACAGGCATTGTTTGAGCACTGACTGTATGCTGGGCATTAAGGATTTGAAGGTGATTTTATTGTTGTTATGATTGTTGTCGTTATCTATTCTTTATTTGCTACTTTATTTATTTATTATTTAGTTCCAATTTATAGATGAAGATGTGGCTGAGAAAAATTAAGTAAATTATCTTCAGTCATCCAGATAGTAAACAATGGAGTCAAAATCTCAAACCCTGGTTTTTTCATTCCAGCTTTAGTAATAGGCCTTTTGTATATGATTCTGACTTGTCCCTCAGGTGGGTACTTCTAACTCACCACCTCTCTGAGAGATTTCTTTTTTTCTCAAAGGTAAACAGAATAAGCAATTCTTTACTGAGTATCTGATAGCCTTGGATATTAATAATAAACACTAGGTTCGTGTCAGAAATGAGAAGAAATGTCTTGGAAAAAATACAGATTTAGAGAATCAGAGTAAAAAGTTGCAAAAAAACAGGAGAGAAGACTTTAAGGAGAAAACAGGTATTAGAATGATTTTTTACTTTCTGCACTGATGTACAGATTATAAATATTTTTCTGCACTGGCAACTGCCTCTTTGGGCATATTGAAAAATTGGGCTTCATTTAAAAAAATGTATAGTTTCCATCATAATATAGGTTTTAACTTTCAGAAATGTTAAATAGCAGCTAGGAAATTATTTTGAGTCAATAGAAAGAAACTTAACTGAAAAACTATTGAGGATATGAACTAAACTCCAAAATAAAATGAGGTGTAAAATAAATATCTTAAAAACTATGTCACCTGGGGCGCCTGGGTGGCTCAGTGGGTTAAGCCTCTGCATTCGGCTCAGGTCATGATCTCAGGGTCCTGGGATCGAGCCCCACATCAGGCTCTCTGCTCCACAGGGAGCCTGCCTCTCCGCCTAGTTGTGATTTCTCTCTGTCAAATAAATATTTAAAAAAAAAATTATGTCAGCTATGTGCCAGTAATAATATGTTAGACAATTTGTTAACATAGGAGTTGATATTCAAAATAGCATCACAAATACTAAAGACCCAGGAATCAACTTAGAAAGTAACATATTGCTTCTAGAGAAAAAAACACAAACCTTAACCAAGGGCTCAAATACTGAGCTTTAACACATGGACAGATAAGTGACTATTACAAATACTTTAAAGTTTCCTGAAGAAATACACATGTTAAAGGAGGGGCTCCAAGATGGTGGGGTAGCAAGACCCAGAACTCGCCTCATCCCATGGACACACAAATCTATAGCTACATAAGGATCATTTCCCTCTGAACTTGATCTGAAAATGAGAGGAACTATCTTCCTCAATAAGGAATGAAAGGGCCACATCAAGAAGTCAGGAGAGACAGAGACACAACCTTGTAAAAAACCTACCCCTGGTGCTGTGACACACAGTGGGGAGAGATCTTACCAGCCACGTGGTTCTCCCAGAAGAGTAAAAGTTTTGTGCTCCACATTGAGCACACCAACCCTTAGAATCTGTATGGGACATCTGGCTTAGAAAACAAATGGGGCTGATGTCTGGGGGTCCCAAAATGTTGTAGGAACCTGTGATTCCCCTCTTGGCTGGCTCATGAGCAGTCTTGCTAACCCTTAGAGCAAGTGAAAAAAAAAAAAGTTTGAAAAGTACCTACACTATATGTGAGGGAGGTTTATTGGCTGACCTGGGAGCATTGGCTACGGTGGCGGGGGGGGGGGGCGAGGGATAGCTGAGATACTCCCTAGAAATGGAGGTGCTGGTGGAAGTCATTTTTGCACTCTCCACATAGCCTGCCAACACAGGTGGGTAAGCTTAAGGTGGTACCTTCCCACCGCCTTGCTGTTTCAGACAGAAGTGAATGGTCCTGGCATTTGCTGAGACCTGAGTGTGTGGGTGGTTTCACTGCTTCTCTGCTCCCTTAATGGGATGGGCAAGTGAAAATGGTCATGGAGTTCTCTTGCTCCCTAATTCAAGTCTGCAATCATGGGCACTTCTGATACTCCCTTGCCCCCTGGCTAAGGCTGGTGAGTGATTGCAATGGCAGCCTTCTCCCACTACTGGCTTAAAGCCAGCACACAAACAGACAAGGTCTCCTCCTGCTCTGTTGCTGAAGATTTTGGGCAGGCATAATCAAGACCTTTTCCTGCTGCCTTTCTGAAGCCAACAAGTGTGCCTTGTCCCCAGTACTCTCCAGCTGTCTTTCTAAAGCCAGTAGGCACATGCAACCCACACAAGGGACACCCCTTGATTGCCTGGTTGTGGTGGCCAAGAGGCTGGCATTCCAGAGCTCCAAGGGACTATAACTATTGGAAAGATACTTCTTGGCAGGCTACCACCTTCATGGAACTACACAGACAGCAGGCTGAAACACACCTCAGTATTCCTGTGAAAAAGGCTTATTTACTTAGCCTGGAACTTCAGCTTAAGGAACAGGCTTCAGGTTTCCCACACATCTAGAGGGTAGGAAAGTGCTCCCAGGGATTATAAGCAGGGAGACACCATCCTTGTACAACACTTTGGCCTTGCTACAGCTCAACAAGACTTCCCACAAAGTAATTTATACACTCATCTGGAACCCCAGTTTTTGCAACTGTCACCCAAGGGGACACCTCCAGATCTTCTGGTCTGGAGACCAGTGGGGATTATAATTGTGGTTCCACAGGACTGTATATATTTGCATACTTTATTTTTTATTTTATTATTTTGTTATTTTTTCATCATTATAAGTGTACCCTTTAATCCCAATCACCTACTCTCTGATAACCATCAGTTTGTTCTTTATAGTTAACAGTCTGTTTCTTGGTTTGTCTCTCTGTCTTCTTTGTTTCTCCTTTGCTCATTTGTTTTATTTCTTAAATTCCACATATGAGTAAGATCATATGGTATTTATGTCTTTTTCTGACTGACTTATATCACTTAGCATTATACTCTCTAGCTCTTGCAAATGGCAAGATTTCATTCTTTTTTATGGCTGAATAATATTCCATTGTGTGTGTATGTATATGTATGTGTGTTTGTATGTATATATACATATATTCCATTGTGTGTACACACACACACACACACACACACACACACACACCATCTTCTTTATCCATTCATGTCTCCATGGACACTTGGCCTGCTTCCATAATTTGGCTATTGTAAATAATACTGCTATAAACATAGGAATGCATGTATTCCTTTGAATTAGTATTTTTGCATTTGGGATAAATACCCAGTAGTATAATGAGTGGATCATAGGGTAGTACTATTTTTAATTTTTCGAAGAACCTCTGTACTGTTTTCCAGGGTGGCTGCCTTAGTTTGCATTACCACTAACTGTACATGAGGGTTCTTTTTGTCCACATCCTTGTCAACATTGCTGTTTCTTATGTTTTTGATGTTAGCCATTCTGACAGGTGTGAGGTGATATCTCATTGTAGTTTTGATTTGATTTTCCTGATGATGAGTGACGTTGAGCATCTTTTCATGTGTCTGTTGGGCATCTCCATGTCTTCCTTGGAGAAATGTCTGTATATTTGCACCCTTTAAAAACTGCTGCCTGAGAGTCTGGCTTCCGGTCATCCTGAAAGTAGGTGCTAAATGAGATTCCTCCTCTTGCATTACTAACAGACTTTGCCCCCAGTAATAGGGACATATTAAGAATAAATCATGTGATTTGAGACGATCATAAAGGTTCAAGAGACAAGCAAGAACTAGGGCAACGTTGAATGAGAATGATCAACACCTACACAAGGCCACTCCTTTAAGACCGAGAGAGGTAGTGTTCACTTAACACATAGAAACAAAGACAGAGAGCCAAGCAAGGCGAGGAGACAGAGAATTTGTTCCAAGTGAAAGAACAAAACAAAACTTCAGAAAAATACCTTAATGATATGGAGATAAGTAATCAACCTGGTAACGTGATAAAAGTAATGGTCATCAAGATGCTCACCAAACTCAGGAAAAGAATGAATGAACACAGTAAGAATTTCAACGAAAAGATAGGAGACATAAGAAAAATACCAAACAGAAGTCACAGAGTTGAAGAATACAATAACTGAACTGAAAAATACACTCCAGGGGTTCCATTGGATAAAGCAGAACAGATCAGTGAGCTGGAGGATAAAGAGGTGGAATTCACTCAGAGCAGCAAAAAGGGGAAAAAAAAAGAATTTTTAAAAGATGAAGATAGCTTAAGGAAGCTCTGGAGCAATGTCAAGCAGAATAACATTTATAGAGGTCTCAGAGAATGAGAGGGAGAGAAAGGAAAGGTTTGAAAACTTATTTGAAGAAATAATGGCTAGAACACTTTGTAGCCCAGAGAAGGAAACATACATCCAAATCCAAGAAGCCTAGAGAGTTCCAAATAAGAGGAACCCGAAGACAGCTATACCAAAATACCTTAGAATTAAAACATCAAGAGCTAAAGATAAAGAATCTTAAAAACAGCAAGAGGAAGACAAATTGTTTTATGCAAGAGAAACCTCATATGGTTATCAGCAGATTTCTCAGCAGAAAGTTTGCAAACCAGAAGGGAGTAATAAAACATATACAAAGTGCTGAAAGGAAAAAAAGAAAAAACTGCCAACCAAGAATACTCTATCTGGCAAGGTTATCATTCAGTTTGATGGAGAAATGAAAGTTTTCCAAACAAGCAAAAGTTAAAGGATTATCGCTATTAAACCAGTCTTACAAGAAATATTAAGGGGACTTTAAGCTAAAAAGAAATGACATTAATAACAAGAAAACATGAATGTAAAAATGTCACTGGAAAAAGATAATATATAGTAAAAGTAGTGTATTAATCACTTCTCAAGCTATTAAGGTTAAAAGACAAAAGTAGTAAGATTAACTAAAACTGCAGTAATTAGTTAAGGGATACATAAAAGAAAGAGAAGTAAAAAGTAACATCAAAAACATAAAATTTGTGGAGGGAGTGAAAATGTAGAGTTTTGGAATGTGTTCAAATCTGAGTTGCTATCAACCTAAGATAGACTGTTATATACATAGTATGATATATGTGAGTATCATGGTCCCCACAAAGCAGCAACTTATAGTAAACACACAAAGGAAAATGAGAAAGGAGTGTAAACATAACACTAAAGAAAGCCATAAGACCACAAGAGAAGAGAGGAATAGGAGAAAGAAACAGAGAAAAATAAGTCTGGCAATAAAGCAAGAAATTTTTGAGCAAGAAGAATAATGAAGGGAAAAGTTGCCTCCCTGGATATAAAAATATAATAGAAGTCACTTCAAATCAAAATATCACGTTAATGTTTTAAGATAGGACAGATTGCAAACAAGCAATAGAAATACAAAAATAATTTTAAAAAGTTATAAAAAAGAAATACAAATGGAAAACAAATGTGTTAAGGGCTCAAACTTCTAATAAATAATCCAACTTAGACATCAAAATATACTATTTTTCATATATTAAGGGGAGAATTATTTGGCAGAAATTTTAAAATGATGAATTTTGGTGTTAGTATATTCACATATGATCACAGAAATAGTGATGGGAAATATGGGTGGAGAAACAAAGTAAGTTTTTATATTTTTTTACTCTTAGACAAGAAGAAGTATGAATTAGCATATTAGTACTTGAGGGAATCCAGGAACAATAAAAAGTCTAAAAAATATTCATGACCTCTGACCCCATCATTTGACTTCCAGAAATACAAAAGAGATGCATGAAAACAATTATCTAGAGGTATATTTATTGCATTATTTGTTATTTTTTTAAAGATTTATTTATTTACTTGAGGGAAAGAGAGAGAGCATGCATGAGCTGGAGAAGTGGAAGAGAAAGAGGGAGAGAGAGAATCTCAAGCAGACCCATGCTGAGCACAGAGCCTGACCTAGGGCTGGATCCCAGAACCCCGAGATCATGACCTGAACCGAAACCAAGAGTTGGATGCTTAACCAACTGAGCCACTCACGTTCCCCATATTATTACTAATTTTAAGCAAAAATCAGAAATCCTCCTAATGGTTAATGATAGGGACTAATTAAACCATGATACACAGACACACACACACACACACACACACACACACACACACACACAACTATCTTATAATCATTAATAGTACATTTTAAAGTATATAAAATGTATACAAAAGTATATAAAATGGGGGGAAGCTGGGTGGCTCAGTAGGTTAAAGCCTCTGCCTTCAGCTCAGGTCATGATCTCAGGGTCCTGGGATTGAGCCCTGCATTGGGCTCTCTGCTCAGTGGGGAGCCTGCTTCCTCCTCTCTCTCTCTCTCTGCCTTCCTCTCTGCTTACTTGTGATCTCTCTCTGTCAAATAAATAAATAAATCTTAAAAAAAAAGTATATAAAATGGGGGAAAAAACAAAATATAATGTAGGTGAGAACAAAACAGGATCTACAATCATATATATGGATAAATTACTGAGTTGAAAGACACACCACACTGTTAATAATGGATATGTGTGGAAGATAGAAGTTCAGGCCATATGAAATGTTAGTCTTCATATTTTTTCATATTTTAAAAAGTACACAAAAAGCATGTATTATGGTTATGCTTTTAGAAAATGAATGATATTATTTTAATAATATTTCATTATTTAGGTAAAAGTATTATTTTATGTATCCAAATCCAGAAACCAGTTGATTTTGAAGTCAGCTTTCCTGAATGCTGCTTTTGGTTAATATCGTAATTTTACAAATTTCTGCTTAAGATATGCCACTTGATAGTTGGAAGGAGCATTTTTAATGTTTTAACTGGCATTTCTTTGATATTAATAACATTAACCTTGGTTTCCTATATTTACTGGTCATTATTTCTATTAAATGTTTTAATATACTATAGTATGATTATTGTGCATCCTATTCCATTCAGTTCTTTGGCTCTTCTTGTGCCACTACCATATGCCATTATATATGGTAATATATATTCATTATATATTTGATAATATATATAATATAATCAGTATATATGATAATATATAATCATGATATAATACTTAATTTTATGATATGCTTTAATGGTCAATCTTGCAAGGGCAAATTATTCTCCCTTTACCTTGCAGCTCTACCTTGCTCTTGTTTTGAAAATGTTCTCAGTTTTTGATTTCTTTGAGTGGTGCATTAGTATATACAATAGGACCTATTTTCTGAGATAAACAGACTTTGACACTTAGGGTTAAGTATTTAGGCCCCACCTTTAAATATATATATTATATTTGAGTGACTGATATAAGTTCCACTGCTAAATAATTTTCAATTAAGAATTCAAACCTTCCTGTGTTACTGAACCAAAATGAATATCAGTTTCAAGAATTGTAAGCACTCAAGAAATGAGCAGATCCAAAGACCACAGATGAGGCAACTGGGCATAGAAGTTAAGTGTTCAACTCAGAAGTTGCTTTCTCCTTTTAGTGGTTATTGGACAGAGAAGAGTGAATAGAATACTGAACCTAAGTTGAGGTATAAATACACTGGTTAGGTTGGTTTGTAAGAGTACATGTTAATCATATATACTTGCTTTTTTTTTTTTTTCTTAAAGTAGGCTCCATGGAGCTTGAACTCATGACCTTGAGATCAAGATCTGAGCTGAGTTCAAGAGTCGTGCACTCAACTGACTGAGCCACTCAGGCACCTTAATCATGTATCCTTTTTATACATTTGCAGGGACAACTTCTCTTTTGACTTAGAATATTGGTTCCCAACCATTGGTGATTTGGGGCCCTAATGGTCATTTGGCAATATCTGGGGACATTGTGGTTTGTCACAGCTGGTGTGGGAGTGGGTTTGTGCTGAGGCACTAGTGCTTAGAGGCCAAAGATTCTCCTAAGCATTCTAAAATGCACAGGACAGCTCTCACCAACAATGAAATATTTGGTCCAGAGTGTCAATAATGCTGAGGTTAAGAAATCCTAGCCTAGAATGACCAAATAACTCTTTCTGGAAAAAAAAATATTACTATGAAAGAAAAATTTCTCTTGTTTGAAGGCATTACTCCATCTATTATTGTATCTATAAGCCTCTAATTGCACTGGCTATTTAATAAAAAAAATTTTCCGGAAACAAATACTAGTGCTTATTGAATTATTGAGTTCTACTAGGATTCCAGAAACTAGTATCCTTGCCCCCACCCAGCTTGTCTCCATGTAGCTCTGTGATGTGAAATAAGTTTCTTCATGTTTCTGGGGAATCTTCATGTCCTAACCTGTAACATGATGTGAAGATAGAGATAATTGATATAAAAGTAATTGAAACTGTGAAGTGCTATGCAGAAATATAAGATGTTATTGAATATGAAATTCTTCATATATGAACATATATGTTCAGTATGAATAGCTGGTAGCCACCTTTCTTTGGTTCTGACCACAAAGTCACTTTCACAAAGGGCATTAACCTTTCCACAAATTTGCTCTTTTCTCACAATAAATAAGAAAGAATAGTTTATTGAACAAAACAAAAACTATCTGCTAAATTTGAGGAATAATCTCCCATCCAGAATAATCCAGAACCATTTCCCTTACTTAAGAGGTTGTGGAGCAGAAACAATGAATTTTGGAACACTGAAAAAAAATAAAGTAAAATAAAATTTAAGTTGCATGGTTAAAAAAAAAAAGAGGTTGTGGAACTCTTTATTTTTTTTAAAGATTTTTATTTATTTATTTGAGAGACAGAGATCACAAGTAGGCAGAGAGGCAGGCAGACAGAGAGAGAGGGGGAAGCAGGTTCCCTACTGAGCAGAGACCCGATGCAGGGCTCAATCCCAGGACACTGGGATCATGACCTGAGCTGGAGGCAGAGGCTTTAACTCACTGAACCACTAAGGCACCCCTCTTTATTTTTTTTTAAGATCTATACTTTCTGGACTAAATGATATTATGAGCTGAGTTGTTTCCCCCAAATTCATCTGTTGAAGTCCTAACCCCTAGTACCTCAAAATGCATTAAGATATTTAAAAAGGTAACCAAATTAAAATGAGAGATTAGGGCATAGACAGATACAGAGGAAAAACCACATGAAGACACAGTGAGAAGGTCACCATCTGCTAGCCGTGAAGAGAGACCTCAGAAGAAACCAATTCTGCTGACGTCTTGATTTTAGACTTCTGGCTTCCAGAATTGTGAGAAAATAAATTTCTGTTTTTTTAAACCACCTAGTCTATGGTACTTTGCTATGGCAGCCCTAGGAAACTCATACAGATGGGCCATTCTAAATGTTTCTCCCTGGAAACCATAGCACGTAAAATATGCATCCGGTCTTCTGACTCCAAGATCCTGGGGTAATTTCAGCAAATAGAACTTGGCTCTGGAAATGGCTTTGTGCTTTCATTACCTGCCATTCTGGGGCTTTTCATGAAAGGCAGGGACAAGGGCCAAACCCACATAGACTCAGATGGAATCAGTTTGAGGGGGCTGTTATAAATCCATCATTTCTAAGTTCCAGAGGAATTCTCCATCATTCCTTCTCTCCTGCAGCCTTGGAGAAGAACAAGGGCCTGTAGCCTTCTTGGGCAGCATCTGTCACTCCTATGTGTGTGCTCAGCCTCAAGGCGGTGTGCCCTGCTTGTTTGTAAATGTCTAGCTAAAACCAAATGTGTTGGTCTGTTCATGATGGCACTGCAAAACAACATCCCTAGGTTGCAAATGTTTTGTATGCAGCTCGCCTGTGTTTAGCAGATGAGACCTAAAAGCATTTTGTTACTCTCCTGGGATAATGGGTAATTTGACTCTGGGGCATCTTGAAAGCAAGATGCTTCTTCCTCTACTTCTGCATTCCCTTCCAAGATAGTCCTGGAAAGTTCTCAAAAATGTTCTGTTCTTTGTACTTGCTTGTGTTAGAATGTGAGTCTAGGGCAGGGCTCAGGCTGGGGCTGGATTGCGTGAGTACAACTACTGATTTGCTGTCTCCTGGCTTTATGACTTTGGGCACATTATTCAACCTTGCTGTGCTTTAATTTCCCTACCCGGGAAAAAGAATAATCCTAGTACCTATCTCCTCTGGTAGTTGTAGGATTAAATGACTTAATGCTTATAAAACCATTAGAACAGTACTTGGCACATAATAAGCATTCAATAAATGTAACCAATGGAGATAGAATATAGTAACTGAGGGTTTTTTTTTTTTTCAGTACCATTGACGGAGAATGGACCTCACAAAAGTTTTGCTGTGTAAATGCTGCAACATATCCTCTCCCTTAGACAGAATAAAACAGCACTAATGAGGCTTCTTATGTGTCAGGCATCATGCTGAATACTTTATATGCTTTATCTTATTTAAGCCTCATAACGGTCCCATGAGGTAAACCCTATCAGGACAGGGTAGGTCAGGACAGGGTAGGTTATGCTATAGTAGCAAATAGTACCAAAATCCCAGTGGCTAAATGGAACAAAGATCTTCTTGTTCACACTACATTTCTCCAGCAGATAAACAGGAATATTTGGTTATCCCTATCATTCAGGAAGGTAGGCTGGTGGAGGATGATGCTTTCATCTCAGCACAAGCCTTTAGGGCTAGTCATGGTAAGGGTGAGAGCCAGGAGAATGGGATGCTAACTTTTCAGTACTTCAGCACTGGAATGACATATATCATTTCTGCTAGAACTAACCACAGAAAGTCAAGTGACCATGTATAATATTGGTGGGGAGTGTGCCTGGAAGAAAAGGAGAGAGGCATCTCAGTGAGCACGCACTGCTCTTGTTCTTGTTCTACACATGAGAAGAGAAAACAGAGACACAGACATACAGGGAGAACACCATGTGAGGGTAGAGACAAAGCCCCCAATGCCAAGGATTGCCAACAATACCGGGGGCTGGGAAAAGTCAAGGACACATGCTTCCCTGGAGCCTTCAGAAGGAACATGGCCCTGCTGAACATTAATTTGGACTTCTGGGCTCCAGAATTGTGAGAGAATAAATATCTGTTGCTTAAAGCCACCCCGTTTGTACTTTGTTATAGCAGCCCTAGGAAACTAATACAAAGCACATCCTACAATAATGTGTTTATTTTTATTTTTTTTTTAAAGATTTTACTTATTTATTTGTAAGCATGCACAAGAAAGCACAAGAGCATGAGCAGAGGGAGGGGAAGGGGGAGACGGAGAAGCAGGCCCCCCATTGAGCAGGGAGCCTGACCTGGGGCTCCATCCCAGGACCCCAGGGATCATGACCTGAGCTGAAGGCAGTCGCTTAACCACTGAGCCACCCAGGTGCCCCCAATAATGTGTTTTATTTTATTTTATTTATTTTTTAAAGATTTTATTTATTTGACAGACAGAGATCATAAGTAGGCAGAGAGG